>NC_133774.1:90800684-90866022 GCF_003597395.2 Chelonoidis abingdonii | reverse complement strand
GAACTCCTTGCCTGAGAAGGTCGTGAAGGCTAGGACTATAACAGGGTTTAAAGGAGAACTGGATAAATTAATGGAGGTTAAGTCCATTAATGACTATTAACTAGGATGGGGAAGGAGCGGTGTCCCTATCCTCTGTTTGTCAGAGGGTGGAGATGGATGGCAGGAGAGAGATCACTTGATCGTTACCTGTTAGGTTCACTCCCTCTGGGACACCTGGCATTGGTGTCAGTGTTGGTGTCACTGTTGGAAGACCGGATACTGGGCTTGATGGACCCTTGGTCTGACCCAGTATGGCCATTCTTATGTTCCTAGTGCTAAATACTTATCTTTAGACCCCTGAAATACATGCATTATAAACTTCAGTTCTAAATCAAATATTTGTAGAATACTTACAAAACAATAAAAGCATACTAATTTCAAGGAAAATTGTAAAATGATAGCTATTGCTTTATTGTTAATAGATGTATATGAATTGTCTGTCGTCTTCTTAATTTCCTCTCATTATCTTCTTGGAAAACAAAGAAGAGCCTGAATCAAAAAGTAAAGATTTTCTCTCACAGTAACTGAGACTTGAATACATACAATGTGAAAATACTAGTAGAACAAGAGATATCAGCTAATAATAGGTTTTAAAACACTGATGAGATAGCAGATCTAGGGATCTGGCTAAATTAACATTGGAAGTTTCTGTATAAATGGCATTGAGTATGAATACTTTCAGTCAGATTTGTATCATCCCTGTCACAGCTGTAATGATGCCAACAAATGGTAAAATCTTTTGGACAGCAGTACTGACCTGGCCTGAATGAGTATGTTCTTATGTTCTTATGTTTCTCCGAAATGGATATATATTTCGGAACCCAGAAGAGGCAGGAGTGGTTTGCTCAGTTTGAACACCCTCAACTCCTATCGTTTTCATTTTGCTTGGTTACTAATCATTACTCATTATAGCTGGTCAAAACTTTTTCATCAAAACTTATTTTTGACAAAAAAATGGCTTTGTTTTAAAATGAAAAATTTCATGGAAAATTTCCATTTTGATTGAAAATGTCCAGTTTCTCAGTGAAAACCCTTCAAATAAAAAATGTTCATGCTTTTGTTGTTGATTTAAGAAAATAAAATAAAATTTCCACGAGCGGGGATGAGAGGAAATGTTTTGCTTTCTTTCAGAATTGCTCACGGTAAAGACCATTTTACAACCAGCTCTACAAATCATGGCATGGCATGTTTGGACAGAAGCCTCATTTAGCCAGTCATGTCAGAAGCATGCATCAAAGAGTAGCATTCAGCCCAGTAGCAACAGCAAAAGCATAAACTCTTTTCTTTTGTTCTCAGAGGATCTTATTCTCCAGCATTCTGAGGACCTTCCAAAAGAGGCTGAGAGTTCTTGACTCTTGCTGACTTCACTAGAAGTGAAAAACTCTCAATACCATGCTGAACTGGACTCAACAATTACTTAATGTTGCCTAAGATTTCCTGTCATGAAGTGGTGATTTCTTAAAGAAGGCAAGAGGGCAGGGAGAACATAGATTTCTTTTGATTTATTAAATAAGAGTTTCAGCTGACTAAAACTCAAGAGTTTCTGATTCTCAAGAAATGTTGATATTTTGGAATTTGGGTTCATTTTGATTGGACCAATTTTTTTTTAATTCCTCATGGACTGGAAATTAATATATGTATGTGTCATTTCATTTTATATATAATGTATAAAATGAAATAAGGACAATGGTGTTTCCAAGATGAAATATGCTTCCCAGGACTGGCAGATGCTGACTGAAATTGACAGTGATGAAACTGACAATATTGATTTCAGTTGGTATCTGTCAGGGATCGCAGATTCTGTGGCCACCTGACTCCCAAGATGCCTGCTCAGGAGGTGGGGAGCCCAGCTGGTCTGGAAGCCCTGGAGTTCACAGCCTGGGAGAGTCTACATAGTGGAACTGCCCCAAAGCCTAAGACCCAGGAGTTCATGTCACAACATCCTGGCTCTCTGGCTGGTAGCCTGGAAGACTGGAGAGTCCAACTCAAGCTGGAGTTCTCAGGGCTTCCAGACTCCCTGCAGCGGAGCTGGGAGCCCAGACTCCAAGAACCCTGGCTCGAGCCAGAGATACCAGGCTTTAGGCTCCATGGCAGGGAGCCTGGAATCCATGGCATAGTAGAGCTGCCCTGGAGTCTGAAAGCCTCAGATCCCCAGTCTTGGGGCAAGCTGCATGGCAGGGCTCCCAGAAACCACAGACCAGGACAGTCCACTTGGTGGGGCTGCCCCAGAGCCAGGGACCCTGGAAGTCTGGGGTCTCTAGCAGTCCACCAGTTGAGCTGAAAGGGAACCAGACAGGGTTCTGATGGGATCCCTTGCCTTTGATTTTGCAAAAGTTCATTGGACCAGACTACACTTTGTGAGACATTTCAGGCTCAATTAATTGGCATTTTCTGACCAGCTCAGGTTGAGGGCCATTTGTAGTAAAGAACTTATTTTTCCCCTTTAAAAGTGCAAGATGTGAACTAATCTGCAATCTTAATACTGATTGAATTTGCAGGATGTTTCTGTGAGATTTTTGTCATGGCTAAACAGTATGAATTTCCAGGAATACGCTGTAGCAGTCCTTATGATAATACCTACCCTGAAACAAGTGAAGATATATCAAGTTCAGTTGCCCTGTATGTTAAAAACCCCTGGGGCTGTTCCCCTCCCCCTATTTAAATGCTTTGGTTTGGCTAGTGTGTATTATTTCAAATTTCCCTTTGAATCATTTCTTTGTTCTGTTTTGTAGTGTTGATGCACAGTAACGTTTTGTGTCAGTAGCCCTAGTATCAGCAATGGCTTTGAGAAACAGTTCCTGATTATTCCTTCTCCATGCTCTAAACACAGTGCTAGGATCCCCATCAGTTTCTCCCTTTAGCTTGCCTCCATGATCCTTTGCAACATGATCTGTCTTCTGAGCCTTTCAGTGTCGTGTTTTACATGGGCAAATGGACGTTTCTACTTATTGGAAGCTTTCCTGGCCCGTTACAGTCTTCTTCCGTAGGCAAGAGAGGCTAACTTTGTAGATTAAACCTGAGCATCCCTAGAAAACGGGGCTAGCCACTAGAATAACAATTTGAATTTATTCTGTAACTTCTCTACTCTTTCTGTTCTGAATTGTTTTACAGAGGTGGCCGCATTTTGGAAGTAGGTAAAATGATGCAATGAAACTTGTGCAAAGTGAAGCTCAGCTGTATTCTTTGGGTTTATTTTAAAATCCCTTCTGAATGAAGGAGGTGAGTGGATCTAGAAGACTAGGTAGAGGATACTGTGGAGCCTTCCATCTCTAGGTTGTTAGTCGGAAGAGAATATGGACCAAAAGTTATCATCATCGTATTGCTATTTGGTGTCCTGTGTGAAATGAGCTTTGCGGACAGGCATCCACATCTCACAAATCGCCACCATAACTGGCGCCCGCGGTGGCAGTCTGTGGAGAAGCCAAGAAGTAAAGCAGTTGGATGAAGTGGTGTGAGGGCTTCTTACCCTATGGTTGCCCCTGGTTCACTTTTGCTGAGGATAAGCAATCTTCAAGGCTGTCAGTCTGGCACCTATATTTATAAGCCAATGTTGATAGTATTTTAGACTAGCTTAAAAAAACAAACTTTCTGTTCTGGTTTTATTGTGGAGATTGCTTTTTGCAAGTGACTCCGTTCACCAGTAGCAGGTTTAACCTATTACTGCCTTTAGTGAGGGAGCCTTTGATATGACAGTAGGGAAGGAGAGAAGTCAAAAATGTATATATGGCAAGGATGGATGTTGCCTCTCCTCCCCCTTTCTGTTCTCTGCTGGGCAAAGGGAGATGGGCCCAGATGGTTGGCTGCTGGGTGCCCCCGCCTGTTACGTATTTAAATTAAGCCTGAGTTTTTCAAAAGCCTCTTACAATATGTCTACACCAGGGGTCAGCAACCTTTCAGAAGTGTGTGCCGAATCTTCATTCATTCACTTTAATTTAAGGTTTCGCGTGCCAGTAATACATTTTAATGTTCTGGTCTCTTTCTATAAGTCTATAATATATAACTAAACTATTGTTGTATGTAAAGTAAATAGGGTTTTTAAAATGTTTAAGAAGCTTCATTTAAAATGAAATAAAATGCAGAGCCCCCCGGACCAGTGGCCAGGACCCAGGCAGTGTGAGTGCCACTGAAAATCAGCTTGCGTGCCGCCTTCAGCACCCGTGCCATAGGTTGCCTACCCCTGGTCTACACTGTGGGTCAAAACCCACAACAGACAGTCTCAAATCCCCAGGTTTACAGACTCGGTCTTGTGGAGTTGCACAACAGTGCTAAAAACAGGATAGGGGAGAGCTTCAGAGTCCAAGCTCCAGCCCAACACTGTTTTGTTAATCACCATTGAGTATTCTCCAGCTGTAATGCTGGAATCAAATCACTTTCAAATGTCAGAAGTAGCCTTCAGTATTTCCTGGATAGTTGAATTTCACAACATTGTGCTGTTTTTTTGAAGGAGGGGGACTGAGGTCACTTGTTTGTTTGTTTTGTTTGTTTGTTTGTTTGGCTTTAAGGAATATTTGTTTCCTCCCATTGCAAGATTTGAACTGCGTACATTTAAATATTTGTTTTAGAGTAAATCCATCATTTTACTTGTCTGATGCTCCATTTAGGTCTGTAGTAAATTATGCATTGAAATGAAATTCCTGATGTGCATTTAAACTGTTGCATTTAAAAGAAAAGTCAAATCAGTATTTTAATATTGAAGTGGACCAGTACTATTCTTTTTTCCTTATTAAGAAAATAATCATGTGAGTTGACCTCCACGATAGGTTAGGTAAGTACTGCCCTTTATCTAGCTCTTGCAAAGAGGGTTGAGACATTATGGTAAAAAAAACAAGGTAACTCCTTTTGCTGCTGCTGTTTTGAGAATAGAAAAAAATGGTTTGCTCACTAGTACTACAGCTGTTTCTGTGTGGGAGTACTCTGTGCCAAGACAGAGCTTGTGGCTGCAGGGGTCTGGCTGCATGGTCCTCTGTGTGGGATTGAGGCCTAAGTGAGGATTTTAATTCTGCATGCAGTTGGGTCAAACTCTTTGCAAGGTCAGCTCTCCCTCTGGGAGATGACTGGAAAGAAAAGAATGGTTTTGAGTGCTGCTGACTCAGAAAAATCACTACTGCATAGTGACAGGTAGGCGAAATATATGCATGTACACTGAATTCCAGGGTAGTATTGCAGAGTGGAATCTGAGTTCATGAGGATACAGATTGGGCCAGTTGGCCAGTGGTACCTCAGCTGAGAACCAGGTGATGCTCTCTGAGCTCTCTAATATCTGCCTCTTGAACGCTCCTGTCCTTGCTGACCAATCTAATTACATATAAATGTAATTATACATTGTCTGCATCTTATCCTGGCTTCAGATTGTCACCTGTGAAGAGCCAGAAGTCTGGCTTTTTATTGGGTGTTGAGCCACTCCAGCAAATAGCGTTTGTCATTAGTGAAGGGACAACAAAAATAGAGCTTAGCCACAGCTAGCAGGCTTGTGGCACTGCAGAGTTTTATGGGCAGAATTTGTCTGCTAAAAAAATCTTCTATAAGGCTGCCCCATAACACATACAAGGAAAGACTGTTTCAGAACCTAGTTAAAGGAGGCATAAAATTATGGTAATTGTCTGAAACTGGGGGTTATTTGGAGGAGGGGAACGTTGCTGTTAGATTATTGTTGAATGCCTAGGCCTCTTTTGAGGGTTTCTCACAGTTCTTTTGAATTTCATGTTAAAGCAGTTGGCAAAATTGGAAATGGATAAAGTTTGCTGTTGTGTAGAAGGAGATCCTGGACATTTACAAATTCTTCTCCTAATTACTTGGTGTTTTATGTTCTGTTATGTTTTTAAACTTGAAGTTAATTTTTAACCCCAGAGTGTTTACTGCTAATAAAATATGAAAAGTTGAAGCCATTTCAGTCTAGAAATCACAGAACTAGAAATGGCTGCTTTGAGGTGTAGAAGGACCTGAAACAATGAAATTTTGTTCCAGTGGCTGTCTGCTATATTCACCCATCACACAGTACAGCAGAACTCACTATAATGCGAAGTGAGATGCAAGTGTCATCTGTTTCAGTATTGTTTGTACTTTATACTGTGGGATGTTACCCACTTTTTATATTGTTTAATATATTTTTTATTTGTTGAAAAATGGGAGAGAACCAAACAAAGTTGGCATTCTTTTTAGATTAAAAAGGTTCCAGACGCTTAACTTCTCATTCAGTAATTTCTGGCTTTACCTATTGAAAATACCATGTCTGTATTTTGTGGGGGAATATAAACTGTTATAGTACAGTTATTGTTACGATGCTTTGATATCACATGTATGGGCCTATGGGTTCCGTGAATAATTAGATTAAAGGACTTTGGCTGCACATTTTCACTATGTAAAGGGTTTAAACATTTGAGTTCTGTGTATTTGTCTAATAGAATCTATACTTTGTAATCAGAATCGCAAAGCACATTTTATTTTTGTAGCTATTTTTTTGTTATGGTTGTCAGTTGTCTTTGGATAAATATGTAGGCCAAAATTCAGCAGTGATATCTATGGTGATTTTAGGTTCATTGGTGTACATTGGTCAGAAGAATAGGTGTAAGTGGTGACTGGCGCTCCTCGGTGCTACGAAGATAAAAATAATAATAAAGAACTTAACTTACACACCATGGGGAGAGAGTTGCAGGAAAAGCAACTAACATCTGGGAGTAAGATAAGAGGGAGACAGATGCTTTATTTTATGCTTTATTTGCTTTTTTGTTGCTAAATTATACCTCCATTTTTGTCACTGCTGAATTTGGTTCATATTGGGTATATAACTTTAATGTTTACCTTAAATATTCTTGAGTCCTTTTCTGTTGGTAAATATGACTTTACACACAAATTTTGTTTTCCATTTCCATTGAATAGTAAGATAGAATAATGAAAGTAATCTAGCAGGAAGTAATAAATGAGGTTTCTAGGAGATATAATATGTCTCTAATATCAGCTGTGCAAAAGGTAAGTACTTCAATGCCCCGTTTCTTTTTTTTTTCTTTTTTTTGGGGGGGCGGGGGGCAGGGGAGACCATGAATCATTTCCTTTACTTTTATTTATTTATTTATTTATTGTGTTCCAGGAGGACCTGTGAGGATCTGGGCACTTAGAAATGTAAAAAATACAATAGTTCTTTTGAACGATCAAACAGAAAGGATTGTTTGTTCTGTTGGCCTGCTTGCTTTTATTCTGTGTTTTATAGTATGGATACCTGAGTTATAAATTCAATGCCAAATAAGTTTCATATATAATTCATGTGAAGTGAGAGTTCCTCTCACTACTTATGCCTGAGTCCATCAATTTGCTGCCAGGCTGCCCCTCAGCAGGTTTAGCAAACTTCTGTTACCTGTTTATGTGGCTCTGTGGCCAGTGGTAACCCGCTTCCATGGGTTGGGAAAGCTGGGGAGAGAAACTGAAGAGGGAGCAGTTAGAGGCTTCTGTCTCTGCCATGACCTGCTGGCACTAATATTAGACTGAGAATTGGGAATAGTCCCCTGACTAGCGGCTCAGGTATGTATGGCTGCTTTGTGCTTCCTGTAAGGACAAAGCTCTCTGTGGTAACATGGGCTACTGCTGTGAAAAAGTGTTCCTGAGAGCAATGATCCTTAAATCCTCCAAGAACCGTATACTTTGAGAAAGAGGCTCGGTAATATGTTTCACTGTTGCTTAAGGCATGTGTAGCTCTTCTTCTTTGAACTAAAATAGTTCTTTTATAACATGAAGCAGCTTGACACTGCTTTACTCTGACCACCATGCTAAATTATCCTGTCTTGCATTCCTGAGAGGAAAACTGTTGTTTACTTTGAGTGTTACCAAGGGTGGCATAGCTTAGATGTTGAGGGAAAGCCGTAGCCATGAAAGCAATAGTCTAGTTTCATAGGCACTGTGTGTAATGTCACTTGGGTGGGACTATGCCTTTTTATAGTTCCTTTGATCTTGTTTGTCTCTTGGACTCACCACAAACATTGCATTTACAGTCATAGCTACACAAATTATCCTCAAAGTGATGTGATTGTCATGGGATTAAATCACTGCGATTAGCAGTTTATGCATTCTGAATGCTTCTCTCACAGACAAAAGTAGTTCTTTCAAAATATGCTTGAAAGTATGAAGGGCATGATGTTACTTCAAGTGGATGAATATGCATAACTGTCTTAATCAGAGATCATAAAATGTTAGGGGATCATGCTAGAAATTGCTGTAGCATGTCTTCTGTGTAAACAGGGAGCATAGTTCTGTCTTGTTAAGCATATTTTCTGCTAATTAGATGGCCCACATGAAGAATAATATTCACTTTTTTGGGGGGGAAAAAAAGCAACTATCAGAAAGGTATGTGTGAAAAATATTACATAGCTATTCCGTATACTACATTATCACCATAGAAAGCAGTTTTGGTTCATCTCTCTTGTAGCGTTTTCCATGAATTAATTTGTTCTATGACTTTTCAGACATTAGGTAATAGAACCTTTTCCTGTGTTTTAATGTGTAATTTACAGGGAGACTAGATTTTTTTGTTTTGTTTTTGTTTCTAGAAGTGCATCTAGCTTCACCTTAGAATATTTCCTGAACTTGTGTTCGTTTCTTGTTTTAATAGGAGAACTGTAAAAAGATTCTGTAATTTTATCATCCGTGGACAGCAGCAAGTTTGTATGAATAACCATGGAAATGACACTGTCAAATCACTGAGTAAAAAGCAACAAAACTTAAAAGTTGAGTGTTTTTGGGATATTTTGAGATTCCCGCAATGATGATTAGTTTTAAAGTGGAGGCAGTGCAGATAATTACACTTTTTAAAAAAATGGAAGCCATTCCTTACCAGCTACCTTGTGCCTTCTTGCATAAAGACTACTGTGTACCCATGTCATGGTAGCAGTTTTTTTATACATTGGATATCTCCCTACCAGTATCCGGAAGGAGTAGCACATATCCAAGAACGGAGCTTAGCCACTGAATGGAATTCTGTACTGATCTAACTTGATTGGCATTCCCTGTACTGATCTAACTTTATTGGCATTGCAATGAATTTGGCCTGCTGTGTTTTAGTTCTTTTATTTATTTACCTTTGGTTTCGAAAAGGACAATATTGGGGAGAATCCTGAAGTTAAGGACTCAGCTCTGTATAATTTAGTTGTTAGTTCTAGATAACTTAGCAGTGTCCCCTTCTAAATGGAACAGTTGCCTTTGGCCATGTGTAATAGTGGGGCAGATTCATGTCATATTTTCATATTCTTAGTTCATGTTTAGTAATGAGAGAAAACAGTATTCAGCTACCTCTTCTTTTTGGTGAATGTTTAGATGTGTTTTTGTTCTCTGCCATCTGTTAACTCTGTATGTTCTTGATCAAAAGATCCTCCTCTATTTAGAGGAGTAGGTAGCACTCTGAAGTAAAAAGCAAAGCCAAGCACTCCTAAATTGAAAAAGTTTTCTGGTTTTCACCCAGTCATACGAAGAGAGCTGACAGTAACAAAACTCACTTGAAAACCAGATGTCAATTAAACTTTTAATGTTGGGGTCCATCAACAGCAAGCTCTAATCAGACTGCAGCATGGGGAACATGCCAAGGATTTTCCAGCAGCTGGTAATTTAGCATGCATGAGGATCTGAATTCTTTCGGTGCTTTAGTTTCTAGGCAATATGAACAAATTTGAAAATTTAATGACATGGATAATATCATAGTATAAATTTCTTGTGTAATGGTAGCTTAAGTAAACAAATTTTCGTCATAACTAGACTATGTTGCAAACCTGATTGTTGAACCTTAAGGCCTGTAGTCGTGAGCAACTAGATACTTCATCTTTCTGTACACTGTTCAGGAACAGCTAAGTTAATTTAAGCTTCCTGAGTGGAAACAAAATCATGCTTAAATCAGATTAAGAGAAGCCTGCAATGAGAGTTCTTATTGCAAATGTTCTAGACATTTATTTTAAATTACTGTTTTCAAAAAGAGATTTTTTTTTAAATGTATTTAGCGCTCTTGAATAGTGTGTATTCAAAGAGCTGGAGTCTGAAGGGCTCTGTCCACAGAATGGATAGGTCAAGGACAGCAGCAGTGAAAGCTTCCAGCACACTCCTCCTTACACTGATCTATAAGGACCGCCAATAGGGAGAGATGGTGGAATTCAATTTCCATGCCCATTCAATCCTGATGAACTCAAAGATGGCAATTGTGATGGCAGCTTTTCTGATATGGACACCTTTTCCTAGGAACTTGACTGAGACAACCAACTCATTTCACATAGCTAGGATTTTTAATGTTCCATTCCTGCAGAATGGAAGGATATGTAGAGAAGGGCTCTTAAGTTCCATTGTGAATGTTTAAACCTCTCCTTTCCATTTGGTAAATCTTTTTTGTATACAGAAGTATATGCCAAAAGTATACTTATGTTTTTTATAAAGTTGGAAATACATTGACACAATGGATGCACTTCCTGTAAATCAGAAACAAAGATTTCCACAACGTACAAGTATACTGTGAACTTCTAAATCTCGCTCAGCTAATTCCAGTGAAGAATGGTGGAAAACAAGGCAATAAAGGACCCCATCCTGCCATTGCTACATGAGAAATATTGAAGTCAATCGAGATTTGATGGAATAGAAACTTCAGAATTTGGTCCAAGATTTGTATGTAACTGGACAACTCATTTAATTTGTCAGTAGCACTGAATTATTGTAAAAACATATTTTGTTTTAACATTTTGATAAAATGTAACTTGCAAGTGTTCTGTACTGTTAATCAAGGGCCTGTCAGCATTCCTGCTCTAAAGCTCTGTTTTCAAGGCTCACCCATTCACATCTGTCTGTTTTAAATCAGAAAAGCTGAAACATAGAGCACATATTTGCCAATCCTGCTACAAATTGGTTTTACAAAATAGCTAGAGCTGATAGGCTGGTTTCGAGTTACTGAAAACATTCTTATAATATAGCTCTTTCCATGTCAAATTTTACATAAAAATGTTTTTAAAATAAATTCCCATGGAACATTGGTTCTTCATGTTGATTATATAGTTACCCCTTGATACTTTCAAAAAATCTTGGCAGTTCTATTTAGGTTTAGAAAATAAACCTGTGTATGCGGTACAAAATGTCTTTTTATGTATGTATTTGTAAATGTGATTCAGCATCATTTTGTACTGATCTTCCCATATGCTGTGCATAGAAGATCATTTTCTGTATTTAATAGAGACTTATAGCCCTTGTAGGTAAATACAATATCCCTAAGCAGGAACGGACCAAATGGTTTCAGCTGTCTGCAGTAATAAAAGTCATGAAAAAGATGGTTTGGGTATATTCCATGTTCACTTAAATAGATTTGAACAAGACAGTTGTTCATGGCACTTTGTTTTATGTTTATGCTCTGTAATGTTTACATGCTTGGGCTTTACTCTGAAACTTTAAAACCAAAGGAAGAATATAAAACGTCAAAACAAATTGAAATGATCATAAAGTGTACATGTTAAAATATTTATTCATTATCAGGTACTGTGTGCCCAACCCTGTAGTCCTTATGCATACAGCAACCTCATTTAAGGAATTTTGCCTGAGTGCAGACTGCAGAATCAGGCTTATTATATCTTATCTATTTAATGTATAAATCTGATGTAAAGTAGTTAGTATCTAGTTAAAAATAGTGGTATGTATTATTTAGACTTTATTTTTTCCAGCCACTAACTAAATTACTAGATATTCCATTTAATGTAATGAAAAATTATAACAGCATGTCTACTAATCAGCTTACTTACTCCAAAACTTTTAGTAATAAAGAACTTGGGTTTGTCCTCCTTTTTTGTATCGTTGGTTTCTATTATATATTATTGTCAGAAGGCGGCTTCTCTGAAGTTTTCTCTTAAAGATTTTAGCCTTAAATCAGTTCTTTTCAGGAGATTACAGTGTTTGTAGAGTCTCATAATAATCTATTTAAGGGATTATTTGGAAAAAGTCTTCCTTGTTCTTTTAGGGTTTAAATGTAATGGTTTTCTTTTTCTCAATAATGTCGTATCGTGCTTACACCAGTTACATAAGTAATACAAATCTATATTTCTGGTTTTTACATTGGTCTTCACTATTTTCCTCCTTACAAAATACTTCTTTCTGAGACTTGTGAAGGGGAAATACCAAGTACTAAGCAGAAATTGTGCAGAGTAGATTGACCTAAACAGTCATTTCCTTTGTTGCACTATTTCGATTATGATAATTCAAATATATAACTGTAAAAATGGACTGCCAGTTAATTTACCCCTAGATTTGCAAAGCTGTAAAATCTCATTCTCTTTAGCAATAGGGATGTTGCCTTGCTCATCAGTAGCAGCACCCTATGGAACTGCAAATAATAGAACATAAATGTAGCCAGCCTTTCGTATGCTAAAATAAAGTTGTCCATTAGTTTTTCTAATATTATTATGTTATGCTATATAAAGAATTGAATTGTGAAAAATATACATGATGAATTTAGTTGTAAAATTAAGCCATGGTTACCATGAGTAATAGTATTCTGTCATTGATTTGGATATGTTTTTTTCATGCTTGACCTTCCTGCTAATGTTTTTTCTTGATCCATGGTAAGGTAATTCTACATCTGTCTATCTAGTCTTAATTTTATCTCTCAACAGTATCTAGGTATTTATATGCCGCTTGTCCCAGTAATATCTGAGTATGTTTGTGAAATAGTTCCTCATTGTAAAATATTTGATATATTGTTTCATAAGGGAAGTAGGAGCAAATGGATTTTTCATAGTGATGGGATGAAGTACTACCGTTTTTATTTGTATCTATTGCTATTTAATTAGTTTAATATGTGCTGTGAATTTGAAACTTGAGAGAGCTTATTAATTTCTTTAGATTCTAAAATGCGGTGCTCTGACTTGTGATTAAGACAGTGACTCAGAATGGACAGCAAGGTCTTTTCTTGATTTTTGAATACTGCAGGATAGCTCTGTTCAAAATGTGACAAAGAGTCCTGTGGCACCTTATAGATTAACAGACGTATTGGAGCATGAGCTTTCGTGGGTGAATACCCACTTTGTCAGATGCAGGGGTATTCACCCACAAAAACTTATGCTCCAATACATCTGTTAGTCTATAAGGTGCCACAGGACTCTTTGTCGCTTTTTACAGATCCAGACTAACATGGCTACCCCTCTGATACTCTGTTTAAAATGTATTTTTCTTCTTGTATTACAATTATCTGAACAACAGCAAAGCCTCATTTGTGCATCAAAATCTCAATATAGCTATTAAAAAACTTTATAGAAAGCATGGTGATTGTAATTTGAATTCTTAGTTACTAAACTTGTTTGTTTCAACTGCAAATAGCACAAATCAGTTTTGGGGGGTTTCTTTCTCCTGTTTCCATTTATGTCAGTTTATCCTGTACTCATTCACTTCACAGAGCATAGAATGGATTCCAGTCCAAGTGGCACAGAGAATTTGACTCCAGAATTGAAATAGAAATTTAATTTGTTGATATCTAAGTGCTAAGTGATAGTGTCTCATACAATGGGTGCGTGAGTCTAATTTGCATATATAGTTATGTACATTCTCAAATATACACTTTGTTACTGTAATTTAGTTGCCAGTACAGTTCAGCTCTCCATCTCTTAAACTAACTTCCAAATGTAACTTTCTCAAGGAAGTATTCAGTTAAATTCTTTTTAATGAAATAGCAAATCCAGAAAATGCAAGGAAAAGGAAAAAACTAGAAGCAAGTTTCTGCTTTAGCTACACTGAAATGTTGGGGAAAAAAATACTACAGCTTTGAAATCTGGTAAAAGGGTAGAATGTGTAAAAGGGGCAGAAAATATTATTTTATCAATGGGGTTTTTTCCCCCTGCAGCATATTTTTTGCCTTTTGTTGAATTTCATACAGCACAAGAAAACTTCTTCATTCCACTCAATCCCTTGTCAAAGTCCACTTTTTCAAAAAAACTTTATTTCGAAATTAAATGTTTCATGCTTTTTTCTTTACTCTTTTTTTAAAAGACGTCAATGTGAAATCTAGTCAACTTCAAAACGTAAAATAATCTCATAAAATCAACTTTCAGTTGCTCTTAACAGTAGCAAGTATGACAAAAGGGGAAGATGGGGCATTCAGGAAATAATTTGCTAAAAGCCAACAGTATATTTCCCCCATGATTTTCAGGACCCATCATCGAGACTCACCAGCTCTTGGTCTATGTGAACATGAAAAAAGTTTTTCAAATCTGTGTAATGTAGCTAAAGCTAATCCTTCTTACTGCATGTCCCCTACTGACCCGCTCCATGTTCATTCTCATATGCTTTTGTGATCTGTATGCCAATACTATTATGATACATACTGAATGTCATGCTGAGCAGATGCTGGTGAGTTTGGACATCAGGACTTGTAAAAGAAGGGAGGAAAATGTAAGCTTTGAAACACACTCAATCTGAATTCCCCATTCTATCTAGTGCATACAGTAGAAAATAGTAGTTACTGGATTGTTTTTTAAGCACGTACAGGTCACTGTAGGGATCCAGAACTATAGACTATGGTAGCCTTGGTATATAAAGTAAGCCATTTAAATACAGTAAAGGTCACTCTTGCCCTTTTTGATTTATTTATTTAAAAATACACATCTGCATTAGCTTCTTTACTCTCCCAAAACCTCCACTCATGGAGAATTAAGAAAATAGTGAGGGATTGACTGAAAGGGGTATAGTGTGGAATGGATAAAAGGGAAAATAAATCTTTTCAGAAAGAACCAATCTCTGCCACTACATTGAACTCAAGGAGCTTTATGAAACTCTGTAACACTACATATCCCCTCCGCCCACCCCGCACTCCACCCCAGTTCTTTTTCTGGAGGCAGGTATCTAGGAGCTGTGAATACCTGTTGTTTTAGTTCGTATAGGAAAATTCCAGGGCAGCAAAAAGAGCAGTCACTCTAATTATTTTTGTTTTTGTTTTATTTGAGCCAATTATTTTTCTCTATGAATATTTATTTAGAACTGTAACACTGGAAGTGGAAGAGCTGTTTAGTCACATGTGCTATGTTAATGATGCAGTCTTGATTTGGTTAAAGCCTGTTGTTTTATTCACCCTTCCATGCTGACTCCCTTTGAGCAGAGATTGATACTGTGCATCAGTCTGTTGAGAAATCATGCAGACCAATGCTTCTGATTTTAGTGTAAACACATGGGAGTTGGTACGCTGCTGGTACTCTGTCAGCACTAAATTACAAAATATATTTCACTGGCATGCCATGTTTTTGTTTTTATTCAGATTCAAAATGGAACATAAATTCTTGGCACAACAATTCAAAATTATAAAGAATATATGCTACAACTACCAGCTCACCGCTGGTAAACTTCAGAGTCTTTACATAACATGTCAAATTTTAAAATGAAGGGTTAAATTTATCCTGTGTGTGTTTCCTTGAAGGCAGTAGAATTGCACCTGGGATGAATTTGGCTCATAATCTCCATGAATGAACAATATCTTTCTGTCACAGTGGGCATGGTGGTATTGTTTCCCCTGTGAATCGTAATGTTTTAATTAAAGATTCATATGTGTTTGTGCCTCCTTTAGTGTGTTGAGCAGTGGACAAAGTCTCTACCCTTTGTTGTTATTGCTATTAGAATTGAAGAATGTGTTGAAACTAGTTTTTACACTGTTTAAACGCTGAAATTAAACCTTCTAATTAATGTAATTACTGGGTGAGAGATGACTGTCGTAAGAGAGAACTGAATGTGGAGGGGAAGGAGGGAAAGGGAGAGGTGGAATTTGATCACCAGCAGCAATCTGTGATTTCAAGGGTGGAACAACTACAGGACTGTTTTGGAATTGGTTTTGGATTGAGAAGAAAAGCTGATACATTTAGTATGAGTAGAATATTATCAGGCACACAAGGTGTTGTCAGGTGAAAGGATTCTAAGCCAGCCAGCTGACTGGAATGCTGAGCATTAGTAAGTAAGACTTTTTTCCCCCCACAGGCTTTTGGTGGTGGTGTTTCTTAAACCCGCATGTCCACTGTATCACATACCTTACCGATACCTGGTGTTCTTTATTACAGAACCTGT
Organism: Chelonoidis abingdonii; assembly: GCF_003597395.2. Lineage (NCBI taxonomy): Eukaryota > Metazoa > Chordata > Testudines > Testudinidae > Chelonoidis > Chelonoidis abingdonii. Next base: position 90,849,948 of record NC_133774.1, on the reverse strand, counting down.
TTTGAATATCAGTAAACTTCCATTCACATCCTCTTTCTTCTCTCCCACTTCCCCAAAGCAATTATTAGAAGAAAAATTAGTTTGACTGTCAGTTGTTTGTTTCAATGGCATTTTCTTTGTGAAAGAAAACACCATCAATTTTGTGGAGTCTGAGTAATATTAAAGTAATAAGATTTAAACTTGGATATATGCTCTTCTCCCTCACCCTTTTTTCCCCCATTCCCAATAATTTTTAATATGAGCAGCTTGGTTGTAAAGCCTTTGAAAGATATTTATAAACAGCTTCAAAATTAAGTGTGCATTGAAGTTCCTGGTACCATCTTGGGTATCCATATCACAATTAAGATTCATTTTGCAAATTACTTTGGGGATTCATTTATATGCAACTTTCTTAAGAAGACTTTGCAGAAATTCATCTCTGGTTAACTTTTTAATGGATAAGATACCTAAGTACGTATGTAAATATCCCTGCATATCTAAACGAATCTCTTTCAAGGGCTGGTTAGGTCTTCTTGGCATAATCTAAGACATAGTTTCCATTTTGTTCTTCATGAAAGTGAATATCTTGTCTTATGTAGAGGTGTATTTGAGTGGTATTCCAGTCTATAACAAATATTCACAGACAATGATCAAAGCCAGAAATAGCATTTGACAATTGATTTAGATAGCTAATCTGAAAGAGAAGCTAATTTCCTATTAATATGCCTGCCAAAGGCAGAAAATTGGTCTGATACCAACCCAGAAGTGTTCAACGATGTTTTGAAAATGTATAAAGCATAAAAATCTATGGTCAAAGAATGAGATTGCCAAGTGAACTGAGGAAAAGTTAGAGAACTCAGAGAACAGTGCTTCCCCCATACCATTATGGTACAGATGTTTGTGATTATTGTGGACCTATCTTTCAGAGGTATGGAGAATCTGCAGTACCCATTTACTTCTGCAAGATTTGTAAGAGCTCAGCACATTTGACAACCAGGCCCTGTGTGTATAATACAGTGCTTCGCAGGGATTTGATATTGAAGTTGAGAGGAGTGCACAAAATGGCTTCAAGCTCTAATATACTGTTATATGTATAGAAGTAGAAGTTAAGAATAGGGAGTTATAATAGACTTTGCAGTTACTGGCATTTATAATATTTTATAGCAATGTACAGAAGAGACACTGTTGTTAACTTGTATAAATTAATAAATCTAGTAAGGTTGTACAGAAATTAAGCATAGTTCTATATAAATTACCCTAAAAATCTATTTGAATAGGAAATAATAGCCTTTGTATAACATTTTCAGCCAGTTTGTAGAGATAATTATATCCATACTGTTACATTCTATAGCAGGAATTAATAATTTCTTATTAAATCCTATAATTCCTTTCCAAAATGGGCACTGCAGTGGCCAATCCTGCAGACTTTTATACTCGTGTATAGTTACATTGCCTTCAGTTGAACTACTTGTGCACATAAAGTTAACCATGTATAAGCATTTTCAGGATTGTGCCCATATTTTGCAGTATCTTTGGTTTGGATCTTTTTATTATTTTTGTTTCCTTGATTGGTTTTATTACACAAACAAAAAGTAAAAGCAGCTAATTAATTGAATGTTACCAAGAAATGTATCCATTTTAACTTCCTAACTTACCATATATTTCCCAGTTTTTAAGAAAACACATAAATACATATGTGCTAAGTACATATATTTATAATTTTTTTAAATGTTTGTTTAAATGTATTTACAATATCACTATGCATATTAAAAATGCACTGGGAAACATTGCTTTGTGAAGTAAATAGAGTGCATATATCTTACCAGGATCATTTTCAAAGTCTTTATTTTTCAATATACTAAAAATAATTAGACGAATCACATAGTAATAATTTTCTAAATTTGATTCTTTGTAAATTAGATTTTTGGTTATACATGCTCAGAAAATCCATCTTAAACCAGTAAACTTTCATGGATGTTTTCTTTTCAATAATGTTTTAAAAAATAATCACTCTGAGGCTGAGAACTTTTGTGCCAAGTTTCTTCCTGGATGGAACTTTTATAATTGAGTTATTAACACCTGAGAATTGAGGTTTGTAATGGAAACTTCAACTCTGTTTTAACCATAGCTGCACAAATGTATCCAAAAAGGAACTTATGAGGCCTTCCTTCACTACTATCACTAGTCACTAAAGATATGTCAACGCCACGAAAACAAACAAACAAATAAATAAAAAACAACCCTGCGACAGCAAGTCTCAGAGCCAGGGTCTACAGACTCAGGCTCATGCTACGCTGCTAAAAATAGCAATGTAGACATTCCCACTTGGGCTGGAGCCAGTTTAGAGACGCGCTCTCTTATTTTCTTTTTGAGACATAAATCTGTTGAATTCTTTTGAGCACTCAGAAATAGAGTGGAAATAGAGAACATGCTTGTACAGAAAATAAGGCTTTATTTCAGATGTTTGGCTTTAGGCATTATCAATGATAGGACGAGTTTAAGATGAGCACATTAATAAGTGATTGCTTGGATTACATTGTTTAAGCCTTTGTGTGACTGAATTCCGTGCTTTGTCACTGTGCACAATGTTTTTAATTCCTTCTAAAACCGACTGTACAATCAACTTTTCCCATTAGTAGTTAAGCTTCTGAATTACCAATGAAATACAGTACTTCATTCAGGGGCTAGTCAGCCAGTAGTGCACAAATAATGCTCAACTCCTGTGCAATCAGCCTGCTGTTCTCTGCATTGTCTGCTCATCTTTGAATGTTTTGTTTTTACATTTGTGTGTAGGTTGAGCACTTAGGGCCTGATCATATTACTCCTTTACAAGTAAGTTTCCCTTTGAAGTTAATGGGAGTGTTTTTTGTATAAGGCGCATGGATTTGGGCTATAAATCAGCAATTTCTCCCCCCCTCCACATATTCTTTCATTACGATCAGGAAAAAAACATTATTTGGAGAAGTTTCGGTCATAGCAACTGATCTTAAAAATAAATAAAATCTTCATTCAGGTTGATAGAATCTCCTGTTTTTTTTTTAATATGATTTGCTAGTACTTGCTTACTTACTATGAGTTTAGAGGATGGCCCATAGTAATTTAATGCCTCATCCTGTTCCACATAAAACTTTTCTGAGTTAAGCCAGGATATAAAATGTCTGGAATGGGATCCAAAGGTACACAGAGTAGGAATGGAATACAGAACACTGTAAACTTTACACATATTACATCATTCTACTGAATGGAAAATAGTGTGAGAGCGTGAAGGGCAGGCAGTGAATTTAATTATTTTCGTATGCATTTTGCAGAATAAGAAACTTTAATATTAAGGTGGGGGGTTGTATATTGTTGTTCTCAGCCATGCACTTCTGTATTCAGTTTGTGGTCATTTATGATATTTTGGGCAATCAGCCTGAGTAATCCCATACTAAAAACTCTCTAACAAAGGAAGGACGTAACAGATGTTCTGGCGTTTGACTTAGGAGGCTTGGTGAGAAAACTATTGAGACGGTGTACTTGAAACAGAATGAACTAGAACCTTAGTCCATTTCAGCTGGAAAATGTTGTTTGCCTAGATCTGGAAATGCAATTGTAGGGGTTTGTACTTGATGTAAATATACTCAAGGATAAGTGACAGAGGTGTAAATGAATGTAAGGTATATTTCTAAATAAAGGGAAAGAAAAACAATTCCGGAAAAAGATTCACCCGATAGATAAATCAAGTAGTGCTTTAAAATGAAAGCATATAGACTTTTGTCAAAAGTATTTGTGTGTGCATATGTAAGAGAGAGACTTGCAGGAATTTATTGGATATATTTTTGAAATATGAAAAATTAAACTCGTGTTTTTGTATGTTCATATGCCCATATACTAAATATAGGGAATAAATAATGGCATCTGTTTTGTAAGTACTTTAATAGACTACAGAGCTCTGTCGATATCCCAACCCTGAGAGTGAAAATAGAGTAGATTTTGACATCTCAAACGGCATATGTTCTGTGGAATCTTCATGATCAAATTGATCCGTTTTTCATGTAATATAACACACTGTAAAGTGCATTTCCTGCTGCTATACCTTCTCTTCCCCTTGCTCTCAAGTCCTTTTCTGTGTTTCCTCACTTTCATTGCTACTATCACTAAAACTGCATTAGCAGGCAAAGAATCATGTCCATTATCAGGAGCTAAAAGTAATGGTTAAAGGCATATCTCTGTGGAGAAACTGCTATGGAAGCCCATAGTCTAACCTATAAAAGGCCAACTCCTGCCCATCTTTAATATTGGAAAAATTTTCATCTGAGTCAGGTGAGCAGAACTGGGCCCAGTGTCCCATTTATATTCTGTTACTTGATACCCAGTAATGGCTATTTTTAAAACCTCCGTGTTCCAAATGTCTTACCTTTGGTACTTAAAAAATAAAAAAAATTCTAGCCCTCCCCATAGACTAACAATGTACAAAATCGAACTCAAACTGTTAAACTTCTCCTTGCACTACGGTAATTTAAAAACAGCCAGGTCAAATCACAATTTGCTCTAACAAATTTCAGCCTGGATTAAATGTTTATGGCTGAATTATTAAACCGTAAAAATAGGGGTGTGTAGCGGAGATTCTGGCAGATATATCCTTGCAGTAACAATGTTAACATTAGCCACTCCCACTGTATTTAATAGCACTGGGCCTGATAAGAATATTACACAACACTTGCCTAAATGTCCTCTGATCCACCACAATGAGTAAGTACCAAATATGTTTATCTCCCATAATGGGTTTAAATCAAATCTCTTCCATTTCCCATATGTTTTTAATCATGAATAAAAAGTAATGGATATGCCTACACATACAGTATGTGATATACAGAATAATCAGTGTGAAATTTATATGTTTAGAATAGACATTAAAAGTTTAGGCTATTGTCTTTGAAATGGAATTACTGTGCTCAAGGGTAAAGTTATGATGAAACATTTCTTTGTGAAAAGCAGGGCTGGGGAAGAAACGCCATATAACCTGACTGAACCTGCATTAGAAGCCACCTGGTTTCCATTTTGCTGGCTCAGCACTGTTACATCATATAGGTTTAATCATTTATGACATTTCAATGCACTTAGATTAGATTGCAGATGTTGAATTTCTTCTTAAATGGATCTTCCCTCCATTAAGTAAATTATTGACAAATATTTTGTACCATGGCTCAAGAAGAAGATATTTCAGCTTGCAAGCTGGTAGCAACTGCTGGCCTTTTAAAAACATTATGGGTCATGCCTAGTGACGATATCAACAAGATGTACCAAACTAGGGACTCTAGAAATGTATTTACATTGCTAATTCTAACCAGTTCAAAGTACTGGTAAGATGAAATCCTTGTGTTCTCATCTTTCTGGAGACTACAACATCCAACTACGTTCTCCTTTTCCCTCCCTGTTGCTTTAATGCTACTCTTATAAATACTTTTTTGGAATGTTTAAGAAAAATAACTTAAATTTTTCAGATGTGAATATCGGTTGAATTTGTTTTTGGGGGTGGTGAATGGATCTTTACAATGAATTAATGTAAATTCTATTACAAAAAAAATGTTAAGATCCTGATTCTGTAGTGCAAATCTGCTTGTGTTTACCTTTAAGCATATGAGTAGTCCCAGTAGTTTGTTGGACTGGGGCCTAAGACATTTAAAAGATGTACAGCATTGGTTATGGAAGTGCAAACTGGTTAATCAATATAGAATTTAGGGCCAGATTTTCAAAAGAGCACAGTTGACATTTAGGATCCTCCGTGAAATGGGCACAATTTGAAAAGGGCTCAGCACCCAGCAGCTCCCCATTGACTTAGTCGGAGTGATGAGTACTGATCTCTTTTGAAAATCTGGCCCTTACAGGTTGCTCTTTTTAAAATGTCAAATAATTTCCTTTAATATGGTTTCTAGGGTTACATTGCTAATAGTGTTGCACACTTGAGAGAAAATTGTAATTGAAAAAATCTTTCCAGGCACACCAGTGGCCACCATAAAATGCAACTGTATGTAAGGTTTTTGGTTGCTTGTATATTGACAATTGCACTATGTTTAACATCCAGCATACTTTATCCTCTTCATTTGAAAGGGAACATTGAAAGTCTTTGAGATCAAGATAATTATGTTTGTGTTGCATACATAATTTTGTACTTTTCTTCTGGTAGCAAGCCCTTCACCCAGCAGATATATTCATATGGATAAAGGAGACAGAATAAATCATATTGAATTGTTTTGGCAGATAATACCTTTAGAACAATAAATTATGTAAGACTGTCTCTTTCAAAAAATGAAAACTTTGATGTTACAGATCTGAAAGTAATTGAAAAACTCATGCAAATATATTCTTAGTCAAATAAATTACCTCAATGCCAAATTTGTCATATTTACTTGTAGCTAGTGATAGAAGATCTTTTTGTTGTGACAAAATTAATATTTCTAAATGCATCATATATTGACTTTTCATGGTGTATATTTCCTTATTTTCTTCAAGGAGTTTGACAGTAATTTTGGATATTAATATTTTATGGGAACAACAACAACATTTTCAGTACATTCCCCATTTTAAAAAAATTGGGGGAACACAAAAAAGCTGTGTGTTATACAAAGGTCAAGATACTCTGAGGAGTCTTGAGAAAGCCACCCACGATGGGGGAACGTATTCTGTCAGAGCTAGTTTACAAATAGATGAGGCTGTGCTATAGAGACAAACATTTATCGTATTTCTTAATGGTAGTTAAAACATTAACAATATAGAGTATTAAAATTACTTTTTAGAGGTGGGAAGGATTGTCCAGTTATATTTTAAGATGTTCTGAATTATAAACTAAACTGATTTTTCTACATCAGGCATTTTGCAGACATTGACCTAAACTGTGTGCTGCTTCAGTTTTGTTAGTCTCTGAAACAGGCCTTTTTTTATTTTGTGATTCAGTTCAAAGCATTTTTTTGGTCAGCTGTAGATTTCATATATGTTTCTGTGCATTAATCCAACTGCAGACTAGCTCGCTCAGAATTAGAATTTCTTAAATTACGTTGTACCACAACATATAGTTTAACAGCTGTTTGTGTGTGTGGAGGTTTTTATTGAATTTGCATGCTATTTGATATTGAGCATATTTTTGTCCCTGAAGGAAAATCGCCTGTTTTCATTTAAAAGAAGTGACTGCACAGACAAACAGCATTTAAGAATTTTGTTTAAGGTAAACCGTGACCAGGTCTGTCTAAATTTGTTTGTTAAATAAGTAGTACTATCTTGAATTCTCAGTCTTATTTCTTCGGGACATTGTGAGGAGGGAGAGATTTGTTTTAAGAAAGTTTTTGTTTAATTGCAACCAGCAGAAAACAACCCTGAAGGCAAATTGTCCATACAGAGAGTTTACTACTCAAGAGTCTTGCTTTTTTTTTTGTTTTTTTGTTTTGTTTTTTGGTTTGGTTGGCTGGTTCAGAGTAGAGGCTGAGAGAGGCCCTATAAATCTTTTCTGTTGGACCAGTAGCAGTGCTTTCTTATCTACGTTTAATGAGGAAATTCCATTCACTAACAAAGCTGTGGATTGTTTTTTTTTCTTATGCAAAGGATGCGGAGGAATTCTGTTTGACTTTGGGAAATCTTAAAAAAATAATAATTTTTTTTTTAAAGATTTTCTGGGACTGCCTTCAACCAAGGAAATGCTGCTGGATTCTATTGCGTTTCTGAAACGACAAACCTTCTCCATATAATTTTCAAAGGTCAAATAGCTTTAATTCTGTTTTGACTGTGTTTGTGTTGAATTTCAGCCAGCATTCTCCAGTATACAGTAGTGACTTTTTTCCTTTCCGCCTTGTTTTCACTCAGTATAAACAGTTCCTTGCTGTAGTAACATAGACAAATATAGCAGAGGACTCTTTTCTGGGAGAAGTGTCTCCCCATGCATTTCTTAACCATTTTTGGGAAGAATTGATCTATCTGTGTATGAGAGAGAGGGAGGCAGTAGCTGTAAATTGAAATGACATCATATGTATTACTTCCATTGATCCGCTTTTAGACTACAGCCAGGATAAAAGGAAGTGGCATCAGGGAGGAAGTATGCTCATTTAGGCTCAGATCCCAGTGTGATAATGGAGTAATAATAGAAATCACGCCACTGTCAATCGGTTGCTGCATTAGTCCGAGGCACATTTCCCCTCCAAGGAGGCTTTCAATGACTTCATTCAAGTGTAGGCTGAAGCAAACGGGATATTCAGCATAGCAGCTGTACTACTTTAGTGATTTGTATCCTGGCTTAGGGGTGCTGTGGATGCTCAAATGCATATGTCTGTGTCACATTGCATGGCTGTGAAAGGTCAGTAGTCAAATGTTTCAATTACATTTTTCTAGTATAAATGGTGAATCTGGCATTTATTGCATTATTCTATTGGGGGAATTGACAAATAGTCTTTTTAGTGTGGGTGGTCTTCTGGGACGTGGGGCCCATGACCTTATAGCTACACTGAGAGAGCTTTGAAGAGGCAAGATTCGTTGTCGTTTTTATGGGCTATGGGTGGTGGTCAGAAAATTCATATTTTATTCCAAGATGCTTTCTGGAAACTTCCTATAACTATTAAAAGTTCTGAGATTTACTTGTAACACCATACCCTACTTGGAGCATTACTTAATTATAGTGTGCTGTGGATAAAATAAAAGAGAACTGTTTTCCTTTGTCCCCAGATGTTTAGTAAACATTGAATCTCAGTATTTAAAGCAGGAGTGCATTTGTAAGTTACTTCAGTGACAACAAACAGTTGTTGTTTTCTGGATGAATATTGTCCCTTTTTTCCCTCTTTGGTCTCTTTCAAATACAAAATCAGTTTTGGTGTGTCACATCTTTTCAAAATTGTGTTTCAAAGTTAAAGGTCTAATTCTACAAACTTAAAAGCCACTGCACCAGTCCATGAACAAGAAGCAATTTCTAATATGCTCTAGCTGAAAAGCAAAGCAAAGCATAAGTATTCATTATCTTGATAGAGGTAGTACAGAGAGCAACTTCAAAAGCAAGACAAGCAAAATAAGATTCACAGTATTGGGAAAATGACCTTTTAGCTGGGATATTGTTTAATTGTGTGGAACATTACAAAACAGCTCCAGTGTGCTTGATCACAACATATTAATTCATTCCCTTTTTGTAGTATTTGTGCAGTGAAGTACAATCAGCCAAAAAGCCCTTTGAAAGCAACTTGATTTCTAAGCAGTTTGGAGGTGGGAGGTTGGGACTAGAACTATCTGCTTTAAAATATTTGTACATGACGTTGTATCTGTCATCGCCATACTACCGCTACAGCAACTGGTATCATTAGATTCACATTGTAAATAGTGTTTTAATTCTGACCACATTTTCTGGTGTAAGATTTCTCCTTTAACAATCACATCAAACTGAGCATTTTTGTGTGACGTATGTTCCCTTACTTGTCAGAGAATTTTTGCTTTTTAATGCAGAAAACTGTTTTTATTTTTCCAGGTAGAAATAGACAGTGGCACTGTAAAATTTGCCTTCCCATACTTTGTTGTTGCTGTATCGTATATTTCTGCTAAACATTATGTACTCAACATACAGTCAGAGAATTTGATTTCTCAGAAGTTAAAATGCTTTTCTGCAATTTGTTGCTATTGTTATTTAACATTTATATTTTGTTAGCGCCAAGAAGCTAGCCAGGCCAGGATCCCATTGTTCCAGGTGCTGTACAAACATATGGAAAATGACAGTCTCTGTCCCAAAAAGCTCACAGTCTAAAACACAAGACACAACAGGTGGACGAGACAAACATTTGCGTCAGGGTTGGAGATGGGGGAGACAAGGTAACAAACCATAATAGGATGTTTGCAGTTGATTAAACATCTATATATTTATTTACCAAGTTTGAGGTTTTCTTAAATTATAAAAAAGTCTTTACAACAAAAAAGAGAGAAAATAGTTGGTTTACAAAATAATATAATTCATACCATTCCATCTGGGAAAAACAAGGAATCTATACACAAATGGGGATTTTTGTAATAGTCTTAGCAATGAAGCTTTGTGGAGCTTTCCTCATCTTGATGCGAGCTACATGTCATGTTAGGGAGAGTCCTTTTATTAAGGGGGGCGGGGAACCTGAGGGAATAGGTTTGTGCTCCCAGCATTTAGTTAAAATGAATAAGAAAGGACAAAATATTATAGCTGTGCCCACTTAGTGCCACTTTAATTGGGTCTGTCAGCATTTGCTCCGTTAATGCCTCTACCTGCTGCGCCAAACACTCTGTTCAGTAGTTCATAATGTGGCCTTAAATTATGCTGTGAGCTGTAACCTGGCATACAGGGTTCCATCCCAAGGACTTAGAATGTTGGGAAATGAAGACGTTACAAGTTTCAGTTGTTTTTTTCTGTGTGCTCAAATGTAATCTACATTTTATACTGTAATTCTCAAAATGCAGCACAGCACTAGACACAGTGAAGTAAATTAAGGACATGATTATTGCCTTACCTCTGAATTTCATTGCTTCTATTGGCCTAAATCAGATTCCTCAACGTTATTTTAAATAATAGTGCTTTGTGTGTGAATTAATATTGCAGATATGGTGAAAAACCTTGAAAAATAAAACAAAACCACAACTACCTGCAGTTTCTAAAAGCTAAGGGTGGCTGTATTATCCTTCTGTTTAGCAGAGAAAGCTTTCTAAATAAGCACATGGTGTTCTGCAGCATTTCAAATTTTATTAGCATTCAAAATAAATTCAGTTTCCAAGCTGAGTCAATTCCCAGACGACTTTTCCGTCTATCATGTCCCCCCCCACCCTTTGACCACCCCCTACCCCCCACCACCTGAAGCAGCTGCTCTTGGACGAAACAATAAACATTTGAGTTGGCATTTTAGTGTGTGACTTTAAATTGAAATATTAATATATTTATTTTCATTTATTACTATTTTTAACTTTTCAGTTTTCCTTGCAGTTGGCAGATTTGAGTGTTACTTTGAAAATATTCCAATTAGAACAAGTGAGTAGGTTGTGGCTTTTTTCAAACCCCAAGAATACAGCTTTAATAATAAAAGAATGCATTGTAAAGAAAACAAATTGTTAAAATGCTAGTGATTTATGTCCCTTCTTATTAGCTTCTGATTTATATGCTAATGCCAAGCGATGTCAGTCGGAGAGTGAAGATAATGTCTCATTGCTTGTTTAGCTGGTGATATCTGCCAAAGCTTTACAGGTTAAGATTTGAGCAGAAAATTCTCGATTGCTTCATGGTCTTTGAGCAGAAAATTCTCAATTGCTTCATGGTCTTGTTGCCAGAGTGCTGCTTTTTGTTATGCAAGGGGCTGTCATTAAAGTAAAGAAACATTTAGGAATTCTCTGATATCCCTCCAGGGGGTCCAAAGCAAAGTGAGAGGGAACCTTTTTTCATCTTAGGCTAATTGTAAGGTAAGGGCTTGTGTAGTCCAAGCAATCAACCTTGGCTGCAGTGTCTTTCATGAGAAGAAGAAGGTGAAAGTAATGTTCTTTATGACTGCCTTTTGCTGGCACCTAGTAAGCTTAAGAAGACAGGGTGGAGTGGTGGGCAGCGCAGCAGGCGGAGAAGGCCTTAGATCAAAAGGGAGCCCCTCACAGAATGTGACCTTAAATTGGGACAAAACTAGAATTAGGGTGGAAGCAGTATGATTTTGTTCTTTAATAATTTGCAAAATGTTAGAACTGAGTAATGCTGGGTTTGAATTGTGCATGCAAGAATTTAAGTTGATAATGTGGTTGTTTTTTTTTGTTTTTTTTTCCTTTTGGTGTCCCAGAATGGAGAAAATGGGTGTGTGGGGGGAGGGTGGGGGGAAGCATTTGAGTGAATAAGGAACCTGTGATAGGACTTTCAAAACCCTGAATTTCCAGTGTATTTCCGGGCAGCTAGTGTGTATTCTTACTTTGTGCTTTCCGTGAATTATTTATTTGTTCATCCGATAAGCCTATTAAATGAAGCACTTAAGCACTCACTACATCAGTCATCTTGTGCTTTTCTCTTCAGGCTACCAATGGTTCATCTAAAAAATGTTAGGTTTTGGAATCAGGAACAACTGCTAAATAGATATACACAATAGGTGCATAGACATGATATCTTTCCCTTCTTTTTGGTATGAGAATGGATAACTTATGACTCTTTGCACTAGAAATGTGCTGTCACAGTCTTAATTTTGCTGCATACCACTTATTTATATCACGTTTCTTTGTACGCTGCAGGAATACACTGAAATTGTTTATATAATAAATCAACAGATCCCTGATGTAGTTAAACATTCATATGTCTGGTGGCCTCTTGAAGTGATGCAGTATAAATTATCTTTTTGTTTCTACCCCTACCAAATCCAACAAAATGAAATTACTTAGCATATGTATTCCATAAAGAACAGACCCTATTAATCCAAGATAATGTTTGAATAAGAAAACATGATTTTGATCTGATCTAAATATAGAAATGAAAAGCCATGGAAAATGAGTCTTAACTAGGCCCCAGAACAGAGTCTTTCAAAATACAGACAACATGAACTTTGAGGTTTTTCCAAAATCAACTAGCTCTTCATCAACTAGGTCAGCATTTCAAACACATGCTAGAATTACACAAGTATCAGGGGGCAACCGTGTTAGTCTGTATCCACAAAAACAACAAGGAGTTCGGTGGCACCTTAAACACTAATAGATTTATTTGGGCATAAGCTTTTGTGGGTAAAGACCACTTCTACCCATGAAAGCTTATGCCCAAATAAATCTTAGTCTTTAAGGTGCCACCAGACATGTCGTCGTTTTTGTAGAATTACACAGGTTATCCTAGCCTTGTCATCTTTGGTCTATATCAGTTTTATCGCTTAGTAAGCAGAGTTTTATTCTGACAATACATGTATTTTACTCTTAGCTTCTCCCAGACCAGCTGGTCTTACTTCTGGAATCTCTGCTGGAGGAGAAGACGTTATGTCTCAGAACTCTGCAGCGCTTAGAGAAAACATACCACCTTGATGAGCAGGATGCAGAGGTAATTCATTAACCGTCCCACTGCAATCTTAAACAGAGTCATTGTGCTATTGACTAGGAATATTGACATTCCATTAGGATCCAGGGCTATTCAAGCTCCTTTTTCCATTAGAGAATTCTAAAATTGTGTGTATATGTACTACCGAAGAAGCAACAGGTACAGTATGCCTGCCTTACTCTGTATTTCCCTGTGTGAATATGTTATACTAGCGTATACTGTGTATACACTAATATGTTTGCATACTATAGTTAGACTATCTAAAATAATTAGTACAGCCAGTTTGCATAGCCTCCATTATGTGTGTATATGTGAACAGTACACGCGCCTTTAAGAGATATGCGCGCACACATGTTAAAACTGCTTACTTCATATATACATATTGTATACTGGAACTTGTATGGTTTTGATAAAGTGTCAGACCTCAGAATAAGACCATGCATGTTTGTTTTGGTCTAAATTTCTTGTTCCACTTGATCAGCTCATTGTTAGTTAGCACTCAGGCCTGACTTATATAATATCAAATTGTGCTTTTATGAGAGAATAAAATTATTTCTGTATTCATGGGATATGAGTTCCAAGGAGCAACTAGATGTTTACAGCTGCATCCATTAATTGCAGTATGTGTTTAACAGTAATGGGAAAAATTATTATTTACATGATGATATAGATGTGCTCCAAGGGCTTGCAAACTTAGGAGCCTGATCCTGCAAACACTTACTACCGGACATAGTGTTAACTGTGAGATCAGCGAGCACTTAGTGCTTAAGGTTTTTGCAAGAGCTGTGCTTTATTTTGTGTCCAGTTTCAACTGGCTCTGCATAATAAGATGTTCGCAGTGCCTCACCCAGACACTCTGTCTGGGAACCACAGCTATTAAAGCACAATTCCCATACCATGTCTTCCCTTTTGATCCAAAACTTAATAACACTACTACTATGCAATAGTCTCAGTGACTTATCAGGCTAAGAGAATTTAAGTAAATGGGACTGCTCATGGTAGTAAGCAGTATTCACAGTAGTAAATGTTTGCAGGCTCTGGACCCCAAGTAGACAAGGGTTCAGAGAAAGGACGTTTGGGAGAAGATGGAGGAAATGAAACCAACCCAGGAAATATGCATTGTATAGATGCTGGTTAGATGTTCATTATCAGAAAATGGTTAGTTATTGAGGAGAATATATTCATACCAGTATAATGAAGGAGCACTGTTAAACTTAAGATATTTAACTCCTATTTAGTTAAAAACTACTGTGTACACCACAGATCGTCACGGTATGTGCTTTATCATTTATAATTGAAATTTTGTTAGTAATTAAAATGGAAGGAAAGAGTGAAATCTGGCTCATGTTTGTTACAATAAAATGGCTAGGTAGACATTGTAGTATGTTTTAGAGTCCTGTATAACTCCAAACTGCAATCTAGCTTTTTTCAAAAAAACTTTGCCAGGTGACATTTCAACTGTTGCTGTTTATTTCAGCTTTTTATTTTTTGTTTATTAGAGTTTCCAAGTGCCAGACTTATTTTTAATTAGTATTCAAACAGACTTCTCTATTTATAGGAATTAGGATATATTTTAATCTCAGATGAATGCCAATGAAATGTCAGGAGTTCTATAATGGAAAGAGGAATAACTAGGGAGGTAGGATCAAAGCGAGAGCTCTAGTGTTTCTATTTCATGCCAGTGAATTGTGAGCTACTAGACCTTGGGTTTAGGGTTGTTTGGATTGATTGTTTTTCCTCCATAAACTACATAAATTCAAGGGGCTTGGGGATTTTTTGTAGCTTTACTTAACTGCACACTAATGATCTTTCATATTTTTTTTCGCTCTTTGCAACAAAATTATGACCTCAACAAAAGAAGCATAATCTGTGTTTTATTATACAAGGTGAAACCAAGGGCTTAAGAGACCTTTAAGAAGTACAACTAAGATAACATTACCATTAGAGTTTTACCAGTCATCAGATCAGAGACACGTACAGTCCTTTAAAGGGAATATTAGTTAACACACTGTCACATATCTAAGGACGGGACCTTTCATGTTTCAAACTACAGTAAGTGCAGAGCAGAGTTTCTTTATAAAGACACTGGGACATGGAATTGCAGGATTCCAGTCCAAGCTTTTAGCTGAGCTGTTAGTGTCTAAGTTTGATTAACTGGGATATTAATCTGTTATAGTTAAACCTATATAGTTACAGGATCTCCATTACTTTTATTAACAAAATTTCAAAATGTGAGTATTAGAAATGTAAGCATTCAAACTTGAAGGCATAGAAGTAAAATGAAAGTTGTTAGTGTCACAGTTTTTATTAAGGATCTTTTTTGAACATTGTCATTTCCTGGCTAGCAGCAGACAGTTCAGTAAAGTACACTAACTTCTTCATTATTAAGAAGTAATTATTTACAGTTACATTAATTCTCGTTCTGGAGATTAGCCATGATCAGACCAACAGTGTGCTAAACTGGTATAATTCTTTAAAACAGGCGTGGTACATGGATCCTACTATTAGCAGAAGTTGTCAATGGAATATCCAGTACACCTTTCTTAGTACTGTAGGTAGCAAAGTGACCTCACTCTAGCAACAGAAGGAATATAAACATATATTTCTCCTGCTAGTAAACTAAAGCCATATCTACACTTACAAGTTTACAGCGGCACAGCTGTACCGCTGTAAGAGCACTCATGTGGCCACGTTATGCTTATGGGAGAGAGCTCTCCCGCTGACATAATAAAACCAGCTCAATGAGCACTGGTAGCTATTTCGGCAGGAAAGCATATCCCACCGACACAGCACTGTATACACAAGCACTTATGCCAGCAAAATTTATATCACTCAGGCGTGTGTTTTTAGTGTGTATGTGTGTATCCATTTCAGATTTTGTATTGCTAATTTTGGAGGAGGCAAGGAGTCTAAATAATCTCACCTCAGTCAACTGTGTGGAGAGATGGGTAAGGAGGAGAACAGAGAAGACAAAATGCCTCTGGCAGCTTTCATCACTCTGGGCAGATTGAGATAAGACACATTTTTCTCAGTCTCTCTCTCTCCTTTTTTTTGACTTTGGTGTTCTTTATAAAGATTGCTGCTTTGATACTTCAGCACAGCAGTATCAACATAACACTGAAAGTAGTACAGAAGCAGAAAGGGAATATATTGTACAATAAGGTCTCGAGTCCAGTATGTATGGAGATTGGATGTGCGTGTATTAAGCCTGTTTTGGCCCTGAACTACTCTGTAGCTCACTCACATGTATGATACAGACTTCCCTGTCATATATCTCATTGGAGATGTAAATCTCTTTTCTGAATTTACTGCAGGTGAACTGATTATTGCTCAGCCTTTCACCATATATGAGTACAGTACAGACCATTCCTTCCAGCTTCTGTTTCTTGAAGCCTTTATACACATTTGTGAAGCATTAACCTTTCTCCTTCCAGTTGAACATGCTTTCTGTTCCAGCCAATGTTTCTCTTCTAAACATATCTGCACTTGCACACTGCACTGTATGGAATCAGAGAAGCGTGGGGCTGGAAGGGACCTCAATCCAGTCCAGTCCCCTGCACTCAAGGCGGGACTAAGTAATCACTTGACCATGCCTGAGAGGTGTTTCTCTAACCTATTGTTAAAAACCTCCAGTATTATGTCTAGGTATGTTCCTGTGAGATACAAACTGCTATGAAATGGGTCATTCCCTTGTGCAGTATTGTTCTCACCTCCCCGCTGTGCAGCACTTGGGTGTCCGGGGTTTTCAGCCTTAGGATCAAACATGATTTCACAAGGACCAAGGGGCCAGAATCAGTACTTGGGGACAGATTATTGGCCTTGTTCTGTTCTCTTTTGTGCCACTTGGGCAACTCAAAAGGAGCAGGTGCCACCCAGAAGTCCCATATGCCAGGAAGTCCCCAGCAGGGAAAGTCCTCCTGTGACACAGAGCTAACATCTGAACTGTACTTCAGTCATCTCCAGCTCGTTTATAGTCCCTAAGCGACTGTAGCTGTTTGGCAACAGCTAGAGCAAAACCTAGGCTGCACTAAACTGTGCTGGGGCAGAGTATCGAGGAAGCTGTAAGTAATTGATAGTTCTCAGCTTCTCTCCCCACCTCCCCCCAGCATGACCAGCCAAGCTCCTGCCTTGCTCTCACTGGGCTGCCACATGCCAGTTGGTAAACAAGCAAGGGAGCTACCAGAGCTACACTCCTCCCTGCTGGAGCAGGAGGGTGCTGAGTAGCTGCAACAGGAAAGAGAAAGCAGCTGCCCAGAGTACTCCCAGCTCACAAGGAGCTGTTCCAGAGGCTGCAGGGGCAACAGTGGGAGGCAGCGCCCCTTACCTGCTCTACAGGAATGGGCTGATTTAAACACCAGTTAGGGAATATGTTGTCATTTCATAATCAAATATGCATAACACAATTGCCCTTGGCTGCCATTGTTGGACACTGTCTCCAGGGCCAGATGTGGGACACTGCTGGTCTAGTGGGACTATGAGTACTCACATGTCATGTTACCCTCTCTAAGACCTCACATGGTCTTTGATGCTAGCTTAACTGTACTAACAGTATATCCCTCCTATTTGTGTAGTGCACATTTACAGTGAATAATGATTTCATTGCAATAATATTTCCCATGAACAGTTTAAACATAGGGACATTTGGAGAAGGCACAGTAATCACAACCTGTATGTTTGTTTTCCAGGTATTAAGTGCAGTAATATGAAATGAACATGTAAAATACATCTTTAAAAACAATTTCAGAAAGTTGTAGTGTCTTCTACATTCTAAGCTTTTCTTTTCATCATCATCTTTCAGTGATTCAGCTGCCCCAATGTAGTGCCTCCTTGCAGTTACTTAGGTGAGAGCCAATTACATGGAAGAATTATTCTGCCGCCTCTCCTTCCCTCTCTTCTTGCCATGTTGCTTCCTGCAAGGTGATAGGGTAGTCCTTGGTCAGAGTACATGTCCAATGACTGCCTGTGGTGTATCAGGGGAGATGAAGTCCAGCAGGGGAGTCCAGCCCATAGAGGAGCATGGGGACATAAGGGCATGAAAGTATAACTCCCATGAGGCATCCCAACAGGGGATTCAGTTTTTGACAAAAATATCAACATTTTCTACCAGAAGTAGACACTTATTGAAAAAAATTAGCATAATGAAAAGCTCAATTTTACATAGAAAAACAATTTTTCTAGGTTTTTAAAGGCTTAGGTTAGATCCTTAGAAGTTTATGGCCAAAGGTTTTAGTGGGTCTTCTTAATTCCACAGTACTTGTGGTTGGATGCTCTAGTTTGCATACACAAATGGATATCCTGGCACGTACGATAGACATGATTTTACAGACCCCTGAACTGGGGGTGAGAAGCTGTTTTGTTATAAGCCCCCAAACAAGGTAATGAAGCAGCTCAGTGTGGACTGTGTAGGTGGATTGAATACAGCATCCAAGAGGCTTCCAGTATGGCCAAAATCCTTTGTTCCCTTTAGCTCTACTTATGTCGTATTCTCCTTCTGGGCTGAGGCTTCGGCTGATAGAATTATAGACAGAGCTACCTGTGCTCCCTAGACATATATTCTAAGCATTGGCGACTTTACAGATGAGCGTTGCAGAATTTAGTTGTTGGGTGCGTAAAGCTGCAGTCTCCTAACCATGCTTCAAGCTTAAGGGATATTTTGGGGACTGTTTGTTCCTTATTAGATCCCCTAAGCCAATCGTATTCCCTTTCTTTTCTCTCATAGCATTGTTAGATTTGGTTATGTGGGGTTCCCCCTCTCCTGTTTTTGAGGAAGTTGCTATAAAGAAATCTACAGTCTGTGTTGGTAGTAACCAAACCACAGAAAAAGCATTTTTTTCTTCATTGGTTAATTGTTTCCTGCATACAATTGCCTTTTATTTGTAGCCACAGAACAATGGGCCACCACTTCATTGCTCTGTTTCTGCTTTACAAATGACTGAAGCCTCACAATTCTTTGAGACTGTTAGCCTAATAATAAATATCATCTAGCCCGTATGCATGCATGGGCTTGCTTGTCTTTAGAGAGTATTATGTTTATGTATCAGCCATTGTGTTTAAAATTTGGGGAGAAAGGATAGATTGGCTTGAAAGGAGAGGGAAAAACAACAAACCTACTTTTGTTGTGCAGAAGCTGGGACTTTCCAGGTGCACCCACTGCCCAAGGTCAGTTAACATTTTTTAAACCCTAATAACCTTGACAGTGTCTCTTTTGATATGCTTATGTAGGCTGAGAAAACCTAGTTTAGAAGTTTCACTACAAGAATTTGAATAATTTAGTCACAAACATAGTGACACTAGGGTGACCAGGTGTCTGGTTTTGGACCAGAACACCCGGTCAAAAAGGGATCCTGGTAGCTCCAGTCAGCACACCTGACCAGGCCATTGACTGTTTGGTTGGCGGCACCACAGCAAGATGCAGTGGGTCTTGGCAGGCTCCCTGCTAGCCGCCGCACCACGCAGCTCTCAGGTCAGAAGCTGTCAGCGTGTCTGGTTCTAGCCTTAGGGGCTGTGGGGGGAGGGGTCTGCATGCTGCCCCATCCCCCACCCAGAAGCACAGCTCCCATTGACTAGGTCAGGGCAAGGGAGGAACTAGTGTGAGCGTGGTGCATGAGCACTCAGTGGGCAGCTGTTGAGGGGTTGTGTAGCACGCCTCTCCTGCTGCTGCCTGGCCTTCTCGCATGGCTGGGCTCGAGCTGTGGTGCATGCCCTGTGGCGAACGCGGTCTGTCTGTTGCCCCATCGCCGGCACCCAGGAGTTCAAGGCATGTTTATCCTCATCTCCGAGCGCTGGGAATGGGGCTGCGCCCCTATCCCCTTCACTGCATCCCTCCCTGTCACAGCTCCCCGCACCTCCATGGGACACAGTTTCTACAGATTTATTTATACAGGTATCTGGACAGGTGTGCATTTCTGTGGTTGTGCTCTATGGATTTGGATTTGGGCTTCAGGAGTGGGACTTTAATTATCAGTTGTGATAATGTATGGTCCTAATTCTACACATAAAATTACAATAACTTTAGTGAACAAAAAACATGGAGCTAGTTACGAAAAATGGGAAGAGAGGAGGGAAAGAATCGTGAAAACCTTTGCAAAATTTCGTTTTTTTAAAAATTACCCTTTTCTGACTATTTTGCTGCCAGCTCTAGCATCCTATAACAAATAAAACCTGAAATTAGCATAATATATCTAATAAAACAATAAATATGCCTGTTTGGGCCTTGTAGTTAAAAGGAGCACGTGAGAGTGGGGGAGAACAAGCGACAGAGTGAGTGGGGGGGTGGGGCCTTGGGAAGGGGCGAGGCAGGGGCATAGGCACCAACTTCTCCTGGCGCCGGTGGGTGCTCGATCCCCCTGCTCCACCCCTACCCCATTCCAACCCCTTCCCCAAAGTCCCTGCATCTATTGGACTCCTTCCCCAAATCCCTGCCATGGCCCTACCTCTTCCCCTGAGTGTGCCACGTTCCCGCTTCTCCCCCCCTCACTCCCACAGCTTGTTATGCTTGTTACACAGTGCACTCCGGGGAGGAGGCGGAGATGAGGTGGGCGAGGTGTGGAGCTTAGCTGCCGGTGGGTGCAGAGCCCCCATCAATTTTCCCTGTGGGTGCTCCAGCCCCAGAGCACCCATGGAGTCAGTGCCTATGGGCAGGGTCATGTCCTGGGGAAGCAGCAGAGCAAAAGTGTTTGGTTTTCTGGAATTAGAAAGTTGGCAAGCCTAACTGAGACAGTAGAAAAAGCTTACAGCTGTGTGTCACAAACCCTGGTAATCAGTAATTAGCAGTCTTCTTATTAAGCTATTTCCACAATTAGCTTTCTTGGTTCTTTATTCTAGATAGGGACAGGGATGGTCTATAAAACCAAAAGACCAGAGGCCGTGGAAACAAGTCTACAGAGCAATAACAAAGGTGATGAGACAGAGAGATCTGTCTACAAAACCATTTAGGTATGCTACAGAACAGGGGCAATGGATAGGTGGGATTCTGTCAGTTCTGTCTGATGCTGAACTGATATGTCTAGAACTGTATTTTATGTTCTAGTTAATTATGGTAGACTTGGTGATACAAAAAGTGGAATTTAGATGAAACTAACAGTTTTATGCTACATTTCCCCACTACCTTCACTGGAGAGTTTGTTTTTCTTTCCTTCCTGCCTACAGAACTGGCTTACATTTTTTGTAATGTATGCTGCCTGCGTGGCAGATGGAAATTGTTTTGTTAGTTTTTCTTGCTTCAGCAAATTGGTTGAAATGCTATTCAGCTCATAACTCTTCCCCTTTATTTTGAGATCATAAGGTGGCAGATTTTGGGGAGAAGAGAGAGGGGCGAGACTGTAATTGTTTTTGCAGAAAATGTGAGTGTAATGAGTTAAGATCATAATATCATACGTCATGTGGGTGGCATATTGCCATTTTTATACAACTGCTTTATTGTACGAGAAGTCTGCCTATGAAACCACGACCATAAATTGGTGGCATCCTATTTCACTGACAGAGGTCCAGTCACGCTAATATAAACCATACAAGGTGTTTGGTGCCTTAAAAATAGTGAGAATTATGTTTAGAACAAAATAATTTCAGCCCATTGATCTTTCTTAAATCATAAAATACTGGCAGATGTAAAAGTACAGATGAACTACAACACAATCTCTCTCTCTCTCTCTCTCTCCCCTTCCTCCCGATGATTAAGTTAAGCCCATTCTTGTGCTCTATTATCTAGCTGTCTTGAAGGTAGTCATTGAGCATTGTTAAGACAACACTCTTATGGAATAAAGCTCTGTACAGTATATTGTAAAACTTCTTGGAGAATGGGAATTGGTCAGGAAGAGTCAGACCATGTTGCTATACTAACGAAAGAGGGAATTAGCATGCTTTCTTTTCAGAAGAGTTCACCAACTAACTCTCAGTATCTGAGCATGCTTGGGGCTTTGGTGAAAATGGTTCAGTAGCCCTCTGCACCATACAGATGTACTTTTTAATACTATATATAAAACTTGCAGGTTTCTGCCATCAGGTTGCAAATACCTCCACACAGCCTGCTTTAAGGACAAGAAGTCCCAGTTCCTAGCTGTCTTAACTGATCTAAGGTCATATTGGACTGCAGAGCAAAACATTGGAGTGTTTCGTATTGTAGCATTGCATATAACTGGGGAAATATCTATACAACACTTGTACTGAGCCAGTCTCTTCTAGAGATGAGATCCACACATTGAATTGAGGCAGAGGAGGGGAATATGCAGTTTGTACTAATGCTCATATTGCCTACATTTTCTTTCTCTTTTTAAAACAAGAGGCAAAATAAAATCTGGTGTTTAAATTTAGATCTGTTAGATTAAAGCAGTTTTCTGTTTTATTCTGTATTTAAACATACGGGACCAAATTAATCCCTGATGTAATTCCAGTTGAAATCAGTGGAGTTCATGATCTTTTGGAGGCTGCTGTGAGTGGGAAAAGAAAATTGAAAGGGTGGTTTCTGATGATACACCCTTCACTTTCCAAAGATGAGGCTCAGGACATTGCAGAGCTGGGTGTGAGGCAAGAGAATTGAACCAGGATGAAGAAAAAGGCTCCCAGTAATGACAATGGGAATGTCCCTTGGGTTGACTGGCTCTCGTATGTGCCACAACGGAATTGATGTACTTGGGATGAATTTGTAAGCTTGCCCAAAGGATAATCTAACAACCACCAGTAGCTATTATTTGGGCTTGTTTTGTTGCCGCATGAAAAATATGCCACTTGAGAAGTACACAAAATTCTGGAATCAGCATTACCTGTCCTAGGAACATGTTTAGAGTGCAAGATTTATTGGGGGCTCAAAATAGCATTTCCCCAATCAGCAACCTTCCCTCATTCCCTAACAGCTCAAAAAGCCAACAGCTGTGCATGTTTGTTTCAAGTGATTTCATTTGCTGCTGGGTGGCATTAGTGAAATGTTCCAGGCGCCTTATTGGTGCATTATACTATGTCATCGGCTTATCATCCACTATTTTTCTAATTGTTTTTTTGAGTTTTTAATTTGCTCCTCTGGCATCCCAACAGCACAGTGAAATTTGGAAAGTGGGGAGCAGATTGAAAGAGAGATCTAAATATGGAATTGTTTCTATTTGTTCTTTACCCAAAGCAGCAAAGAAAGAGAAGGTTGGTGCTTAGTTCCATTTTTCTAAAACCTGCCATATGAGGAGGTGACTGTTGTTTTGTTTTGTTTTTTTAATTAGGTGCTTTTGCTATATTTGACTGTTTATACAATGGTGTGGGGCAGTCAAGGAAGAAGTAGTGCTGTAATACAAACTGCCTGGCCTTGTCATAAATCTGAAAGGTTATACTATTTGTATATATGTGATGGCCCTTACACATTTGCCAGAATGTTAAGGAGGATGTAGTGGTTAAAAACACAAACAAACAAGTGCCTTCAACAGTCTGGATTTGTGTTTCCTGATTGTTGCAGCTTAAGACTGTTGCCCTATTTGTGCTTTTAATGGAACACCCTCTTAAGGCAGTAATTGACACAACTCTTTACTTGGAGTAATTTCTAAAGATGAATTTTATTTGCAGTTACTATTTTTAATGCTCAGTGGCTTGCTTTGTGCTTTGTCATTTCTTAAAATGTTGACTGTAGATCCTGGTTATCTCTGGACAATACCACAGAGCAGGAAACTATGTCATACTCAAAGAACATAAGATCTAGGTAGAATGAGTCAGATCAAACCCTACTCCCCATTGCTTAGTAACTGACTAACTTCCTAATATGTGGGTACAGTTTTGTCCCCACTACGGTTTTGCTACATTTCTTTCTCTGTCCAAGAGTTAAAATGGTAGGGTTGTGATGCTGTATTCTACCTGGGGTAAGAGTCTTTGGAAATATCAAGTGTGAGTGAGTGAGCGATGCAAAACTGGAAACCTCTGAGTAAAACCCTGTTGTTCTCACTTCAATACAGGGTGTATGTGTCTACTGAGTTTACAGCATAAAGTCATATTTCACTTAAGGTTGATTTCCTTAAGCTGTGTATATGTGAGAGGTGCCACACTGACATGCTTGGACACAGAAGTCCTCTGTCAACCAGACACATACCTGTACAGTGAGAGAGCAAGCTTCTCTGTACAGTCCTACTGATATGCCTCCGCCTTAAGTCAGAGGAACCATCCCTAGCTTAGTTCAGCCTCCATAGGCCATTCACTCTGGCCACTCAGCTCAGTTCAGGTTGTCCAATTCCTAGTAGGAAAGTGCATATTAAAAAGGCACCACTGTTGGCAAACACTATCCAGCCGTGGTAATGTTAGTACAACTTGGTCCAATTCAGATCCAGTTTCTTCTGGATTTTAGAGACTAGCAAACCTTCAGGATGCCAAAACTGGTAAAGTCCACTAAAAGCAATGACTAAGGCATATGGATCCCTTGTTGATGGGCATGACCAAGCAGCCTGCAGAGTATCTGAACAGTTACAGTCAGGAGATTGGGTTGTGTGTAGATTTTTTTTTTAAGTGGAATTGAAACATGTTTATCTTTGATGGAATATATGGTACACCTCTACCCCGTTATAACGCCACCCGATATAACACAAATTGGGATATAACGTGGTAAAGCAGCGCTCCGGGGGGGGTGGGGCTGTGTGCTCCTGCGGATCAAATCAAGTTCAATATAACGCGGTTTCACCTATAACGTGGTAAGATTTTTTGGCTCCTGAGGAAAGCGTTATATCGACGTAGAGGGGTACTTACCTTTCTGAGGAGAAAATCACTGTATAATGCATTATTTTCATACTACTGTGAGAAACAAAACTTTTCCTCCCATGATCGGCAGTTCATTCATCTGGAACACTTTCCTGTTTGATCCTTTAGGACAGTTTCCCAAACTTGAGATGCCGCTTGTATAGGGAAAGCCCCTGGCAAGCCGGGCCAGTTTGTTTACCTGCCGCATCTGCAGGTCCGGCTGATCGTGGCTCCCACTGGCCACGGTTCGCTGCTCCAGGCTAGTTTCTGGCTTTCCTTTTTTGAAGTGGAGTAGAGTATTTGATTTTTATTATTTTATTTTGTTTGGTAGGGTTACGAGATGGAAGGGGGTGACCATGTTGAGAGTGTCATTCTTACAGTGGAAATCCTTGTGGAAGAGGAAAGTTTTGTAGCATTTCCTAAGGGTGGTTAGACTCTGGATTCACCGGATCTCTTCTAGAGATTGTTCCATAGCCAGATCCCCATGATTGAAAAGGCTTGGTCCCCATCTCTCTGATGCTTTGTCCTGGACTTTGTGATCTACATTGTACCAGAGGAGCAGAGCTGTCACGTTGGTTCATAGATCAGAATTTGATTGTTAATGTAGTTGGGGCTTGATGCATTCCCTGTTTTGAAAATTAGGACTCAAGTCTTAAACTAGGAGCCCCAGTGGAGGGACATGAAATAGGCAGCCACATTCTTTACTGGCTACAGCTTGTGCATCCTCTTCATGTTTCACTTCCAATTCAGTGAATTATAGTAATGAAGCCAGAGGTGACACATTCATGGACCAAGTTGCTTATCTGGGAGGAAGGGACAAAGTTTCCTAGCAAAGTGGAGGTGAAAGAAGGTATTTTTAGATACTGATAGTACCTAGTCATCAAACTTATACATTGGTGTAACCAAAGGGATGGCGTGCTGGCCAGTTGGTACTTAAAGTTGTTTTTCTCTTTATTGATTGGAACATAAAACTTCTTCTATTTGCAACTTTTAAAAACTTGAATAATAATTAGAGAGAACATGGTGGGTAATATAATATCTTCACTGGGCCAACTTCTGTTGGTGAAAGAGACAGGCTTTCAAGCTACACATGTTCTTCAGTTCAGGGAAAGGTAGTTGTGTCACAGCTAAATACAAGGTGAAACAGAATGTTTAGCATAAAATAGTTAACACATATTCTAAGGAACCATTCAAGGTGAAGTAGCCCGTTAACACCCCTGTAGTCATAGGACAAAAAAGGGGGGCCAGTGCTTACAGAAGCAATAAATCCAGTCTCTTTATTAAGACCATTATTTTTGGTGTCTAGCAAAATTATGAATTTAAGATCTCAGGCTCGTCTTATGAAGGTTTACTTTGAGGATGAGGACTGAGAGGTCAGGTATGGAGTGATCATTTTATGAAAAGTGTTCGCCCACTGGTGATATGGTGTTTTTGTCTTATTTTTTTGTGAGTGTTCATTTGAGAGCACAGTGAGTGTCTGGGTTTGCCAACATAGTTGTCATTGGGGTATCTAGTGCACTAAAGAACGTAAACCACACGTGATAGGCATGTGTAGGACCCATAGATCTTCAAAAGTGTGTTGTGGGGGTACTGATCATTGTAGCAGTGGAAATATGTCAACAGGTTTTGCACTTGTTGTATTGGTAGGGTCTGATGCTGCTTTGAGTTGGTGGGTCCTGGTGTATGAGGAGCTTGCTTCTGATAATGAGGTTGTTGAGTTGTTTGAAGCCAGAAACGAGGAAAGATTTTTCTTTCAGGATGTGGTGCCCATCTAGTATGGGTTGTAATTGTTTAATTATACTCTGTAGGTTCTAGTGTGGGGTGGTAGGTGACAACTAGAGGTGTGCAGTTGAAGGTTTCCCCCCCTGTATTGAAGCATATTCTCTCGGGGTATTTGGGTCACCCATTCCATGATGTGATTTACTTCTCTGGTAGAGTGTCCTTTTTTGGTGAAGGCGATTTTGTGTGTGTTCAGGAGCATATTCTGCGGTATCTAAGGGCCTAGCTGTAGATAACATACTTCTTGTTACTGGATCTGTGAATGTAAGTGTGGTGATCCAGGGGTTTCTTGTATATAGTTGTCTGTAGGGTTCCATTGTTGAAGCTCATTGTGTTGTCCAGGAAGTTGATGCTGGCGCAGGACTGTCCTGGAGGGAGTTTGGTGGATGGGTGATGGTCATCGAAGTTGTAGTGGAATTTGAGGTCATCCGTCGAGAGGATGAAAATATTATCGCTGTATCTCAGGTATATCACTGATTTCAGAAATTCTTCCTTAAGGTGGCCCATGAAGAAGTTGATGTATTAGGGAGCCATCCTACTACCCATGGCTGGTCCCATAATTTGGAGAAAGTGTTTGTTGTTGAATGTAAAATTGTTATGGGTGAGGATGAAATGGATGTGTTTGCAGGGGAGATCTGAATGTTGTCCATTGTCTTGTAGGTATTTGAGACAGGCAGCTATTCATCACTGTGAGGGATGTTGTATAGGGAGACAAGGATGGTGTTCTGAGGGAGGTTGTTAATGTTGCAGAGATTCTGGAGGAGGTCGATTGTGGCGTGGAGGAAGATGGCCTTTTTTGTGGTGAGTGGTTCGAGGATGGTTTCTATGAGTTCTGATATTCTTTCAGTAAGATAGTTGTGGCCTGATACGATGGGCCTGCCTGGCTTTCCTTGTTTATGTATCTTGGGAAATGTGTAGAAGATTCTTGGGGTGGCTTCTTGGGGCATGAGCTTATATTTCGATGTGTTTGGGCAAGGATTTGATAATATCTTTAAATTCTTGCGTGAACTGCAGTGTGGGGTCATCTTTGATTTCTTTATAGTAGGTGGTATCAGTTGCCGATTCTACTTCGTATTTAGCTGTAATGCTCTGAGTACCTTTCCTAGACCTGGAGAAGATCTCTGTGTAGCTTGAAAGCTTGTCTCTTTTGCCAGCAGGGGTTGGTCAAATAAAATATATTACCTCACCCACCTTGTCTCTGTAATAGCCTGGGACCACCATGGCTACAGCAACACTTCTGATTATTTTTTTTGGCAGTTTAAAGGTTATGGGCATTACTCCATATCCCTGAGAATTAGACAGTGTGTACCTGCTTCAGATATAATCTGTCCCAATACAGCATGCATATACTTGATTCAGATGTTGGAGACATCACATCATAGCTGATGAGTTACAGGTGATGAGTTATAGGTTCGTGGTCAAACTTACTATGGCTGAGAAATTGAGCCCTGGGCAGTTTCAGCCATAGTAGTAAAATTAGAGGGGGAGATGGAGATTTTGTCATTCTCCATTGGCTAAGTGGGGCATGGTTCTTGCCCCTACTCTGCAGTGTGATCTGTGGGAGCAGAGGAAGTCTTTGGTCTGCAGTGGTGCACGAAGGTAACCACTATGTAGAAGTGACTCCAAAAGCCAATGGCACTGCAGCAAAACAAGATTAAACAAAAACAGCTGTAGAAGGTGGGGCTCATTACATCTTTTCAGCCATCTCCAGCCTGTTGCCACTTACACACAAACATCCTGAATGAGCAAGACTGAAAATGAGAGAGGGAGGAAAGCATTTGGTTCAGGTACATGTTGGTTCAAGTATTTGTTGTTAACTAAGGTTTATTTTTAAAAAACGTTTTTCAGTTTGCATGCTATGTTAAACATTTCGTTATATCACAGGCATTGTGGTATAGAAGCCTTGCTCCATGTGAGGGAGATTATGGCACCATAAATGGAAACGCAATGAGAAAAGCCTTCATGCATAGAGGGCTCTTCCCACAGTTGTTGAAGCTGCTGCACTAATCAGTGTTTGTACTGGTTTTTTGACCCGTTCTTCTCTGAGCTTACTATATACCACTAGCCTGTCATCACTTTATCTGCGTCTAATGAAAGATGAACAAAAGCATTGCAGTCATGTCCTGTTGTATGTCAGAATTTAATGAAACGCAGAGAGAATAGGCAGACTGAAAGGACATATGGGGATTACAGAATTATGTGTTTTAACTTAGTCACTTACTTGCAATGAAAGCTTTGACACCATAAGGTAGGCAAAATACACAATGACTGAAACTGCTAGGTAGTTTCCTGCTTGTACTACTTAATGACAAACTCTGGCACATGTAGTATGCTCCAACTGCAGAATCACTGACAAAGGAATGATGAATACATTCTGTTTGCATTTAATAGGATTTTGTCTAGTAAGAATATTTTAGCACATTGCTGAGTTGATACGCTGTCAATGCAATTTTAGCGCACACATGATCCGTACATTATCATCAACACCACTTCCTTCAGAGCTGATTCAGCATCCCTAAAAACCTTACTGAGGAGTACATTTCTACTGAAATGGGATTTGCATGCTAAAAACCCTGAGTCTAAGTACCAAATACTAATGTTCATTTGAAAAACCCAAACCTTACAGCATGAAACCTAGTAAGTGGGTGCAACTACTTAATTTTAATTTAAAATAGCAGTCATCTCTGATATTTTAAAATGTGAGTACAAGAATATAGAAAAAATCATTAAATCGTTAAAAATATTTTGTTACAATAATGGGGCAAAGTGTGGGCAGTTTTCTAAGCCATACGTTTTCTGTCCTAACCAATTGTAAAAACTACTTTTAAATCCAAAATGTTAGTCTGTGGCACTCAGCAGTGTTCCCTAATTATAGATAGTATAGCTGAATCCAATCTGTGAGGAGCTAGGAAGAGAGAATTATGCTGAAAGGAAATAATTTCAGATGGAAGAAATCTGTGATGATCTAATCAACAGGCCAGCATTCCGGGGCTCCAGAGATATTCAGCTTCCTCCTCATTAATTAAAAATAATCCATTGTTTGATTAGTTGCAAAAGTTTCTTTGTATTTCTCCTTCTGCAAGAAGACTGAAGTCTGCAAAGAATATCTAGCTCCTGTTGTCCATTATATTTACAATGGACTTATCTGTGGTTAGTTACTGCAGTATTTATAGTTTTGATTAACTTTTCATATTACATGCATTTAGTTTCAATAGTATAGTTGAACACATGGTTGGTAAATAACTTGGACCAAAAAGACTTAAAGATATGTTCTGTTTGGAACTTCAGTTGGACTATAATACTTACTAAGTGTACTCAGGTTTAAAAAAACTTCTATTTTCTAGGGTCTCAAAGCATGTTTTTGTTCTGAGATTTAGATTTGTTGTCTCCTGGAGCTTTTTTAATTGGATCCAGCTATTAGCAATATTTACTCTTTTCCCCGAAGCTAGTCTCCATTCTGCAGACCAAAGGCTTAGTACAAACGTTTTAGATTTTTTTGTTTTTAATAAAATGCATGGTCTAAATTACTTGCTTTCTAAATCTTATTTGCAAGCCTCAGAGGTAAAATATTTTCTGCATGTATGTTTCCTTGTTTGCATGTGTATGATGGAGGCTTTCAGTGACCTCAATTATTACAATATATTGCATGAGCTGTATGTGTATTTTAACTATGCCTGTCTGGCCATTGTTTGATTTCTGTAATCATTTGGAGGGTAGGTGGGTTTCAAATACTAAAAGTGATTGCTTCACTTCAAGGACTGTCTGAGATGGTCTAAAAATGTCTTCATACTAAAGATGTCATTGGGAAGCTGCTGGGCATTCAGCATTCTTGAAAATCAGGGCACTTAAATATGGATTTACTATCTCAGCTTTAAGCATCCATTTAAAAGTTGGCTCATATTTGTAAAAACTAATTTTCTTACTATATTTATATTAGTAATAACAGATATAAGAATTAATTTTTATATTAAGCTCTTTTTTACTTTTTTGTGGGTTTGAAAATAAACTACTCAGTGTCACTTTGATTTCTAGTCAGTTTTATTTTCAAGTTCATTTGTACTAGCAAAATGCTACAGTGTTTGGGTTGTGAACAGCACTGCAGGACATTATCCATTTGTCTAAATCTTATAATTTTTTTAAAAAATGAACATTTTTATTGGTCTTTGTTTTTGTAAGTGGTCTCTCTCTCTCTCTCTCTTTCTTGTTTTTTCAAACAAAGCTTTAAATTTGGGGCTAAATGCAACCTGACAGCAGCATCCATTTAAGACTTTGGTCTTAAGGACAGCAAAATAACCCTCCACTCTGATAACTTCCTTTGATTACTAAATTGAAATGGTATGTTTTCAAATTACATATCTGCAACAGTCCATGAACCCAAATTGTGCTGACAACATTGTGGAATGTGTTGCAAAGTTCATATATATTTACAGGAAATTTTCAGCTGTTGAATGGAAAACTGGTAGGCAATTCAGCATAATCCATAATATCCATTGGAAGGGAAGAACATTTTTAGTAGTGCAAGATGATCCATCAGGAACCTGACCTCCCGCAAGACCTGCAGACAGTTCTACATCCCCCAAACCACTTTTCCTCCCTCCTCCTGAGCATCAGGCAGAGGCTGAGACAGTCAAAAGGACAACCATAAACTTAGATTCTGAGGCTGAAAAAATAAATTACATTCCAGAGTTTGGCTTGTACGTCCTGCAGCTGCCAAACTCAGACCCAGTGTTTGTGCGTAGTTACAGGTGTTATTTCAGAGCTGGAGTACATAAGAGCCAGACAAAGTAAAGCACAATCAACTCTGCCAGCAGCAACAGGAAGAGTTGCTATAAATTACTTTTCAGCTTCAGTTTGTGCTGAATATGATGTAACTAGCCAAAAAAACATACAGTGAATCTCTCTGAGCTATGCAGAAGAGCACAGAGAAATGTGTAGAGCAAGAAGGGAGAGTCTGACATGGCTCTCAGTGTGAGAAAAAAAGTAGGGAATTCTTATTTTCACCAATGAGTCTTTGCTTCCCTTTCCCTCTTCCTTTGCACCACGGAGGGATGGCTACAGAAGAGTCTATACAGGATAGAGTATGGTTACTTCTGTCCCACCACAAACTACTTAGTTTTCAATATTTTCTTTTATATATGTTCATTAAAGTGCCCAGAAATATGACACATTAATTACACAGGAAAGCAGTGGTGCCGCTTTAAGTTTTGGATGAAAAGCAAGGAACTGAAGGAGGTTTTTTTTCTCTCCTTCATATGTGCGTAAAAATCGTAATGTGAGAGGGATTAGTGCATGATATCTATCTACTAGAAAAATTACCTGTTGCTGTGTTGATAGCATATGTATCTGAACTGGTTTATGGTTTAACTGCAATTGTGGTTTAGGACAAACTACATTTGGTGCCATGTTACAAAAAGACTTGATCTAGCAGCTAAACCATCTTCACCCACTGTTTACCAGCGTCCACTACATATGATGGATTAGAAAGCAGATGGGAATGATTGAAATATTGTATTTGAAAAAGTGCTAATAATGACTGGTTCTCCTGCAGTTTGTTGCACTGAAAGTGCCTTTTTCAGCTTTGTGAAAATAGGAGGTGAACGTGCAATCTGAGGATATCAGACATGCTGCTTCCACCCCAATTGGTGATTCTCTGCACCTCAGTTTTGGAAAACTGCCATAATTTCTACAGATCCTGAGAAAGAAAGAAAAAAAATGTGTGCTGTCCCAATTCTCAATCTCTTTTTTCCCCCTAAATATAGTAACTGAGGCTTAGTGCCAAGAGCAAGAACCCTATGTAGGAAGCAATAGTCTAAGGAAACAGACACAATTTAATTGTTCCAGGTTTTTTTCAGATGTGGCAGATGATCACTACCGTATATACTCGATCATAAGCCAATTCGTTTATAAACCGTCCCCTCCGCCCCCCAAATGGATATATAAAAATGGAAAATTTTTATGACCCGTTCATAAGCTGACCCTGTAATTCGGGGTCAGCAAACTTTGGCTGCCAGGCCATAAGGACAAGCTGCTGATGGGCCAAGATGGTTTGTTTACCTCGATCGTCTGCAGGCACA
This sequence comes from Chelonoidis abingdonii, assembly GCF_003597395.2. Taxonomy (NCBI): domain Eukaryota; kingdom Metazoa; phylum Chordata; order Testudines; family Testudinidae; genus Chelonoidis; species Chelonoidis abingdonii. The sequence goes on along the minus strand of NC_133774.1, from coordinate 90,817,428 downwards.
GAGGTAAACCTAAGTAAACAAAGTGTCCCGGTGCACCATCTCCTTACCCTGAAGGGCCGGGACAGCAACTGGTGGGGAAATTTTTGGGGGGTGGGGGAGAGAAGCTGGGGGTCAGGGGAGTGACCCCTGTAACCACACCCCACATGACCCCAACTGTAGCCTGGGACCCCCACACTCTCCCCATCCCATCTCTTCCCACCTTATCTGGGGAGGGCCAGGGGAGGATGTCTCTGGCCTGGCTGGAGCTGCTCCAGCAGGCTGGGTAGTGTGGCCGCAGCCTACTCCGGTGGGCCAGACCGGGCGGCGCAGCTGCAGCATGTTCCAGCAGGCTGGGCTGGGCAGGGCAGGGCAGCACAGCCGCAGTGTGCTCCAGCACCTGGGCGACACAGCCACAGCCTGCTCTGGGAGGCGGGGCTGAGCAGCACGGCTACAGCCTGCCAGCCCCAGAGCTGCAGCTGCTTCGGAGGCTGCGGGGAGAGCAGCATGGCCAGAAGCAGAGAGACTCTGGCCCCATCTCTTCCCTTCTGGCTGTGCTACCTCTCCTTGTTCCCTCTGTTGGGGGGAGGGGCTGTGTCCCACCTCTCCCTCTCTATACCTGTTCATAAACCGACCCCCTTCTCTGCTGCTTCCCTTTTTTACTAAAAAACTTCAGCTTATGAATGAGTATATATGGTATATTCTAGCAAGAGAGAGATACATCTAATATACAACAAGGTTAATACGGAATGTCAAATATAAAAAATACATATCACAATAAGAACCTCTTTTCTTTCATATAGCCAGAGAGTTTGTGCTACAAGTAGGATTCCAATACTTTTAGCTTGTCAGCAGTAACTTTTAAGAAACAGACTACATCCCCAGCACACAATTAGTCTTTTTATTGTTTGTTTTATATATTTATTATTAATTACTAGTTTAATAAATGAGCCCAAACACTTACCCCTAACCCTGAGTTTCCTAAGTAAGTCCCTTGTTGTAGTCAGAAGTTGCATTCCAACAATTTTATGGAAGAGGCCACACAGTGAAGAAATCAAGGACACAGGAGAATTTTTCCGAAGCCTGTGACCATTCAGCACTTAATGGTTTTAATGAGACTGTCAATTCAGTTATATAAGCCTCTGAAATTCCTCCCTGTGATGTAAAGCTGATGATGGCTGACTGCCGAATCCTTAGAAATTCAAAATTGTATCCCTTGTTGTAGTAATGGTAAAGGGTGAACAAAGAGTTAGGGGGATTGTAGGGCGTTAAGGAATAGCCTGCATCAACTTGAAATTGACTAAAGCATCCTCTTCTACCTCCAAATTGTTCACAAAAACGACCTGTTTCCAGCTTTCATTTTCCCTGGGTTTTTTATCGGTAAATCTATCTTTAAGAAGTGATTTGTGCTAGATTAGTAGATAATTATATAATTTAGACTCAAGCTGCCAAAAATCTTGAAACTACTTACATTTTATTATTACTGCAAAAACGGATTGTTATAAAGTGCCTTTCCCTTGAAAGGCTGTAAAAGCAAGCTGTAATACAAGTAGTTTTTAATGCACTTAACTGCTTTCTTTTTGAGCCAATGCAGTGCCAATAATAGAACATAAAATGTTTGACTGCTCGCTGAGTATAACTGAAGAAGTCGTGATGCAGTGTAAAATGACACTTAAAGTCACAGAAGTGAATGGTTAAAAACAAATCAAAAAGACATCAAAATGCAAGGAAATGTAAAGCATGCCAATGCTTTGTAAAGAACCTGCATTCGAAAGCTGTACTGGCCATATTGCCCAGTTTAGTAGCAATATTATGCTCTACAGTTTGCATAAGCCAATAACTGCTTTCACTGAAGTACATTCGGTACAGCAAATCAGCAACTTGAGTATGAATAGATGTTAGACACATTCTGGCAAGCTGTATTGGCAAAACGTTGGTTTGCTGAAATGTAAATTCTTTATTTAATGTTTTCTCATTTACCTTTTATCCCTTTCATCCCAGGATAGATGCAGCACTTGTCCCCCAGATACAGTTTTTACAAAAATGTGTTTTAGCCTCATGCCCCCTAGGTTAGACACTTGCCTAAAGGAAATAATGCAATTGTATCTTACGTCTGCTTCCAGAGCTTTGAAGCAATAACTTCCTCTTTTGTAAAACTAGATGAGAAAAGGAAAAAAGTATTTATTTATTCTAATGCTAAGTGTAACTTTTTAGAAGTAGTTTTGTAGAATAATTGTTATTTTTGAAAACAACAGACTCACTGATTCAACAGGCTTAAGTTATGATTGGGATTGGTTTGACAGTTACAGATGCTTGTTTATCCAGATATGTTGGAGTCTAAAAATCCTACTATAGAAGCACATTTGATCTAATGGTTTACAGAGGCACACGAGTCAATGCTCTAAACAGCATCTGCCCTTAAAAATAGGAACTTCATTTGTGTCCATATTTAGGGGCACATAGATTTTTAAGCAAGATTAGCAAGTCCTACTGAAGTACTTGAAAATGTTTCACAAACTGCCATTCCTCTAAAACACTTTTTAAAAAAATTTTTAAACTTTTAAAAACTTTTAAAAAGTTGAGTGACATTGTATCAAGTACACCAACACAGTATGCATGTTTAATATGTATTTTCCTTTTCCAAAGGTTCGACATCGGTGGTATGAGCTTGTTGTTAAACACAAATATACAAGAAGATATGGTGACATTGAGAAATTCCTCAAGGAAGATCAGGTCAGTTTAGTTTATTAACATTTTCAAAATAATCACCCTGTGTTGTGTCACAGTATAAACTGATTTTAACTCACTATATATACTCGTTCATAAGCTGATTATGTTTGGTAAAAAAGTGACGCATCAAAGAATGGGGGTCGGCTTATAAATGGGTCTATAGCAAAATTTGATGATTTTAAACTCTGTGGAATCATTGAATTGAATATCTAATACATTGTCATTTTGTTTACCTGGAGCATTCACGGGCATGGAGCCACTCAGCTCCCATTGGCTGGGAACAGCAAACAACGGCCACTGGGAGCTGAGGGGCTGCGTGCCTGTGAACGTGGCAGGTAAACAAAACATTCAGGCCTGGTAGAAGCTTACCCTAATGGACCAAGAGCCAAAGTTTGCCAACCCCTGAAATATATGGTCAGCTTATGAAAGGGTCATACAGTTTTTTCTATTTTTACCTAACCATCTTGGGGGGGGGTCGGCTTATAAACAAATAGGCTAATGAACAAGTATATATGGTACTCTCTAGCTGTGATTTGTCAGATATCTGCATCTGAGACCTACACTATCAGGCTTTTATAATATTCAAAAGTAGTTTCCAAGGTCCTGTCTTTCTAGGCAAAAGATGCTGGTTTAACAATGCTGACTAAGCAATTTAAACTCTGTTTCAGCCAAACCAGGTTAACGGGTTGACCAATGAATGTGGATGGAGCAAAATCTTGTTATAATCAAGTTAACAGTCCAGGTTATAGCTCAGGTAGAGATTTAGGCTAGAACATAGTTTTATAACTAGGTTAAGCCTCAACTACATGCTTAACCATAGTTGTAAAACTCTTGCTTAGTTGTTGATGATGTCAAAGAATCCTACCTCTTGTATTTATTACATATATGCAGTAGGACCTAAATCACGCTGTTCTGACAAGATCACTCACATTTAGTTTACTCACAATTTTTAACTTAAATATGTACATGCATCCTACACAAACACACTCTGACATTATTGGTGCTGCTATGTTCTATATACTAAAGTATAACAATTCAAACTTTACTTGCAACATATGAGATTTTTTTTAATGGCTGATCAGACAACATGCTGTATTTTTCATGACAATAGATTGCCACTTTCCATCTTGCTACAGCAGTGCAGCTCTTATTAGTCTTCTGAACACTATCTTCTAGACCTAGATCACACTCTTAATATGCATGAGAAGCCAGAGAACTAGTCAAAAATCCACAGCAAACAATGTGTTCTGATAAACCTGTTTACATAGATTTTTTTTAAATATATGTTTGTGTATTATGCATATTTTAATTCTTATATAAAGGGGTGCAGTTTCAGATACATGGAAGCTGTCATATCAGCCCCTGGTAGGCAAACAAAAAGCAACTGTATCCTTCAGCTCTCTATTAAAAGCCAAGTTGAACGGCAATATATTTAGAATGGTGATTATGCCAGATAAGGATCAATGTTTTTCTGCTTTCTAAGGAAAATTTTTTTGAAATCATAACTGCAGAGTTTTTAAGCTGTTATCTTTAAGAACCTTCTTTTAATTTTATCCAGTAGGGTGTACAATCTGTGGCACAACTAAGTTCTGGAATGATTACATGTGAAATCAAAGCACTTTCTTGGCCTTACTTATCACAAAAGAACGTTGTTACTTTAAAAGTCTGCAAAAAATGCAAATGTGACTAATCCAATTTGGGATATCAGAAAACCAGTGTTTACTGCATTTTAATGTTTGAGATTTGGGTGAAATTATTACAACTGTGCAAAAAAGATTTCAAAATTTGGTTTCATTCTGATTTGGAACAAAACCCAAATATTTAGCAGTTCTCTGTGAAAAGGAATGGAACTCTGTCTCCAGGATACTCTGCCTGCTAAGGAGCTGAACACAGAGAAGCTCTAGGGTCTTCAGTTCCAAGGCAAACTACACTGTCCACAAACACTTTTTAATTTAGCCAAATTGACCAAGTCTGATGGTAAAATCCTGAGGATAATTTCTAGAGCTGGTTTGGAAAAAAAAGTTTCAAGAAATATTGAATTAAAATGTATATTTTTTAGTGGTAACGTTAGTCTTCTTTCTGGCACTAGATGGTATGTTACGTTGCATGAAAACATACACCCACCACTTACTAATCAGGATTGTTCGCTTGGGCATGACCGCAAGAGTTCACTTGACATTGGTAAAAACTCTGGTCAACATAAGGGGAGTGAGTTTTCAAACCCACACTTGTATTTGCAGCCCATGTTTATGTCAGTAGACACATTGTGATCAGGTTAGGTTGCAATATCAGGACCAGCGTCAATCTAGCTCAAGTGATTTGCATCTTCAGAAAAGGATATGGTAACCAAGGGTGAAATCTTGGTTCCGTTGACTTCAGTAAGGCCAAGATTGCATTCCATAATTCTCCTTCCTGATTGAGACTCTCAAAATCAGCATTAGGGAGAGCTTTGCCTTTTCCTGCTAGTCAAGAATTGTAACTGGTCTGTGTACCCACTTGAAGGGACCAGCCTGAGACAGAAACCCATCATTTTCAATTGATTTCAGTTAACAAAATTAAGCAGGCATCTCAGAATGGATTGTTTCACTTGATACATACCAGTGACTATTCTCCCTCCCTGCATGTGGAAAGGTCCCATCTGAGAAAGAAAATCAACTAAAGACCATTCAAATTTCTGTCATCTTAGAGTAAAGGCAAATTGCACTCTCATGAGACATTTGGAAACAGCTCAGTTGGTGATTGAGAGAGAGAGAGAACATGGACTTCAACCTGAAAAGCAGGGGAAGAAACAGCAGAAAAGCATTTTCCCGACATAAGATGCTGACTCTAGCTGATTATCAATCTCTAGTGTAAATATTCTTTTGGTAATATATTTAATGAAACAATAACAATCCTCCTCCGATTGAATAGTCTCTAAGAGAGACGGACAGACAGAGAACTGTATTTTGGAGAAAAAAATATGTACCTGTTAAAAGAAAAATAGCTTTGTACATGAAATGAGGTTGGGTACTGTATGCAGTGTGTTGGGAGCTATGTGAAACAAGTTTGTCTTTAAAAAGAAGCCAGCTAGCTGTGTTTGGTTACAGAATGAATGGGTGTTTTCTTCTTCTTGCAGGCTATGGGTGTCTACCTGTATGGAGAATTAATGGTGAATGAAGATGCAAAACAACAGGAACTTGCCTATAAATGCTTTGCTGCAACACAAAAACAAATGGATGTGTCCTCAGCCAAAGTGGTGGCAGAGATGCTATTCTGAAGAGGTGATTTTTCTTGATTAAAGTATTTAATCCTCAAGCTGCTGTGAGAGAATATGCACAGCGCAGTAAATAAACTCTAGCACAATGTAGAATTTGCTGATATTCAGCTCGAAGAATCACTCATTAAATTTCTTGCATTTTTTTTTTCTACACCATTGCTGGAGCAATGGATCATTGAGGCACAAGGGATCTAGTTGAGGAGCATGGAGAAGAGAGGGGTTTTTGTACTAAGACACATCTACATTTATAACACTTCTTAAACATGGCTGCACTCACACCTGCAAATAGAAAACGTGATATGAACTTGCTAGGGGATGGCAATTACTGGAGTTGTTTAACAAAATCTGTGTCACATGAGGCATTGAACTCATACACTTACAAACTAATTATCCAGAGTGGTTCTGGCATGATTCAAGTTAGTGTGGCTTACATGCTTTTGAGTATTTTGTGTGAGGAAGTTAAAATTAGTGTTGGTTATGCTAGGAAGTACCTGTTTATAAAGACATGCTAATGACTATCACATAAAGATAAACATTTTATAGCTTTATTTTGATTTGCTTCTGGTTCTACTTGAAATTAGTGGCTAAGGGACAAAAGTAGAAGTCATCTCACTAAACTTGGGTGAAAAAAAAGCAAAATTGCAAGTAAAGTATAACCAAAGACATTAAATAAACTGGCCTTTTACACCAAATACTATATAGATAGTGACATATTCCCTTCTTTCATCCTATTTGAAAGGTTACTTTATGGTGTTTGTACGTGCATGTTTACCCCATAGTCAATTAGGTTTGGTATGAAGATCCTTTCCAGTACAGCATACCTCAGATTTTTGTGTAATGATACAAGCCATCTGACAGCCTGTTTTCCTCGTTCCCATAACTTTACAGTTGATTTGTGGTACCACAATTCAGACAACGAGTTAGCAAAAACATTGCTCAGTGTTTGGTATTGAACAGGACCTGTACAGGTAGGCAATGCTTGAAATTAGGCTCCATTTGAGTTTGTGGCATTTATTTTATTTACATGGACTAGAAGAGTGGGTTTCAATTGGGGGTCTGTGAGCCCTTTCAGGCAGGCTGCAGTGCCCCGTGGCTCAAACCTGGTGCCCCGAGCCTCAGCGCTGAAGCCAGCGACCCCTCCACCCCAGCCAGGAGTAGCAGGGGGCTGAAGGCAGCAGCCCCCGTCCCAAAGCTGGGAGTGGTGCAGGGCTGAAGCTGGGGTCCCCCATCCCAATGTGAAGCCTCAATGTGCCTGCTGCCCCTAGCTCCCCTCCTGCCTGCACACAGCCCTGAGCTATCTCCCTCCCCACACCCTGAGCAGTTTTCAAACTTTGAATTGAGGTCCCCCTCCCCCCCCGAGTTGTTGTTTTTTTCTTGCATTCCCCCACAGCCCAGACAGGCAGAGTGGTCTCCTGAGTGAGGGGGTGGAGATGGTGCACTCTCCCTGGACCCTGCTATGCGGAGCTGGCTTGAGCCCTGCTAGCCTTTGCCCCCCTAAACAGAAGTAAAACTATGTCTATGGGGAGCCCTGAGTTCCCCCTACCACCCCTGCTGGGCCCTGGTTATATATACATTGTATATGTCCTAGTCCACAGGTTCTCAACCTTTTTCTTGCTGAGGTCCCCTTCAAAATGCTATAAAAACAAGCTATTTATGAATAGCTCTGTTCTTCTGGTACATAGGTAGTAACTACACACCTGTGTCAGCCAGGAAAACTGCGGTGGGTTTGGAATAGGCTTAGAGTGCCAGCATAGCAGTTACAGGGGGGTCTTGCTTTCTAAAACAGGTAGGAGACCAGTTATAGAAGGTTTGCATGCATAGTCATGTTCAGATCATCTAGGCTGAGAACCACCTACCGACCCCCAAACAAAAAAACACTATTAACATCTGAGCCTATTTGTAATGCTTTCAAATGTTTTTAATAGCACCAAGCACCATAAATATGGAGTTAGAATGGTTTGCTCTGCTGCGCTATATGGTGTTCTCTACCAAGAGGCTCCTAGATACCTAGGGGAGTTTTATTAACGTTAAAAAGATTAAAATTATTATAACTCCTTTGGTGATTGCCTTTGTGTAACTTCCCTATGCTAGTTAGTGCATGTGTCCTATAAGCAGCTTGGTTCTAACATGTGAAACGGGTGATCTAAATAAAATTTTTTAAACAGCTACCTGAAGGAAATGAGATCTTAAAGATATTGTCACAGAAAGTGCTTAAGATATCAAGATTTACAATCACTGTTGTTTTAAACCTCATCGTGTGATAGGAGAGAGACTACACAAGTGTCCCTTAATGTTGTGGCTGTTTGGGTTCCTGGCATGCTGATTTGTGATTTAAGATTAAAATCACATTGCCAGGGATTACCACATAACCGTGACTGTGCCTCCTATTATGAGAATCCTATCTTATATATGCATTGGAATCCTCTACAAACAAAAGGAGAAAATGCACCATTGAAGACCTTCATCTGATCTTTCGTTATGCTGAGACAAAGACCTCTCTAACAAGGTGCAGAGCTTAGCTGATTGGTGAACAGTGATTGATTTCCTCTTTGTTCACAGTGGCTAAGTTCTGCACCTGAAGAGAAGGTGAGATGGGAAACTTCTTAAAAGTCAACCTACCCAGGGGCGAAGTAGTTTGCTGGCTGAGGTACACGGTGGGTTGGGGTATAGTTTTATAGTGTGTGTGAAATCTGTCTTGCAGAGCATAAATGATGGTAGAGACTTGGAAAAGAACAGACTTTTCCTGTCAAGAATGTAAGAAATGCACTGTAAACAGTCAGGTTTGGCTGCAAGCAAAGAAGCAGTTAATAAGTCTGAATAATTTATACATATTGTAATGTAATCTCAATTCTTTTCTAAAAGTTGGAGACATATGTTTGTTCTAAACCAACTTAAGTCTGTAAAGCTATGCTTTATAAAGTTTTAGCCAGTGATTTCTCTATGCTTCTTGCTTAGCAATGTGTATTGTTTGCAGGAAATGCTTTTTTACGGCTGCTGCTGTTCCAGATTGTTGATGGACCCGTCCTCCGGTGCCTACTGAGCTGATATCAGTTCTGATTTTACATACTGGCTCAGTTCAGCAGGAACAGGAGTCGAGCCCTAAAGCAAAAAGATGTGCCTATGAAAAGTGTAACTTCTTCTGTCTGAAACCAAATCTAGTACAGACTGTGATACTGTGCTTTTGAACACACGAGGCGTTCTAAGGAAGAAAAGCTTCCTCACTATTGTGGAGAGAACTCCTGGGTTTTTTTCTTTTCTTTTAGTAGAACACACAAAAGATATGTAGTTAGTATCACTATTTTCACAAGCCTTGCTAACGTTAAATTGGGAAGAGCTGAAGTGAAAACAAGCTCCCTCAACAAATTATCTTTCCCCTTGGACTGATACTCTAATGGCCATAGCACCAAAGTAGGGTGAAACTGTAGGCATCTACAATGTGACTCTAAGTTTGCTCTTGCAGTGTGGGAAGACTAGTTAACATGACACTTCTAAATTACATAGGGAAACCTGTGACAGAACACATGACAGTCACATGACTTAAGTAATTCCAATTCATAACTGTATTACTAAATAAATACCTGGTCAGATGGTGTAATTCAGCTCCATTTAAGCATCTGGCCCTTAATTATATTACTGTTCGTAACCTAAAGAGGGAACACCCCCCCCCCTTTGAAAAAAGTGGGACAGTTAAGACTATACAGCGAGCTTTTACAAACAGTCCTTTATGGCGACACAATTATAAATTTTACTACTGCACAGAAAAAAATCTTAATATATCTACTACTAAATCCTGGTAGTACTAGGATTTCATTGAACCTGCTAGACATCAAAGGAAGGATTATGTGCCTGCTAAAACGATCAGCTGACAAACATTTACCTCTTAGTATGTATCTTTTCAAGAGGCTTTTTGCTACCAAGCATGTAAGAAAAAAAGCACCAACTGCTCCTCACCCCTTAAAAAAAAAGACAGTACTGTGGTTCTAACTAGTTACCTAGCACAAGCCACTTGCTGACCCTTGTTGTTGTTAAGATTTATTGTATGGTGTTATGACAATTCTGTATTGCAAATACCAGAACAACTTATGTATGTCCATGTACAAAAAAGGTGTTGAGAAGAGACCTGTTGATTTGAAGAAACACTTTAGCAAAGGGACATCTCTGAAGTTAAGCATTTCACACTAAGCACAGCAACCAATAGCAAACTGCATGAAAGTCTCTGCCATGCCAGAGCAATTAAGTGGATTTCTTGGAGAGACTTCTTTGCTGGTCTCCTCTACCATCTCAAGGGAGGTTTAGATCAAGGGTGAGGGTTGTTTTGAATGTATGATTTGGTATAAAGATCCTAATCTAAAACACTAGAAGAAAGTCAGTTATTTTGGTCATGGAGTGGACTGAACACAATGATCACTAGAAGCAGGATTGGTTTTCTTTACAACTAGATTTACTGAAAACTTTTTTCTCCCCATGTGATGCTTCATTTGTATCGTAGAGGCACCAAAGTTAACTCCTCTCTATGCAAAGACTACTGGACGCTTCCAAAAATTGATCTTTTCATGGAACTGGACCCTTAAAAATGAGGGGTGGAGGGGAAGGAGGAGTTGGGCAAATATTTACCCACAATTTGTTTTTAATAATTAAATAAAATAAATCGTGTGTGGTTTATTTCCATTGCTTAGCAATTAGGCACATTAGTACATTTATAATGCTTAAATAATCTGTCTTTTACTGTAAAGGAGAAATAGAAACTAACTTAAAAATGAGTTAGTTAATGAGTACTGATGGAAATAAATTCAACACAGTGGGGGGATTAGAAAAAACCTCCTTATACTAAGCCTATAAACAGTGCTCTGCTGGTAACTGATCTAGTAGTGTGCTCCAATACAATGGAGCATAGCTCCTCTTTCCCCTACATTCTCTGTACCACACCAAAATTCAGAAACACATTTTTAATTACCTGGGTTATATTCAGTCAGCAATTCAGAGTCTGTCTTTTAAATGCAATAAGAATTAGGAAGCTGTCTAATAGCATGCTGAGTTACTGCAATGGCTTCTAATATAGCTTCCCCCACAGAGGTAGTGACTAAGGGATCCTATTCATAAAAGAGCTATGCCCCATTTCACAGGTTTTCTGAGAACAAGTAACAAATACTCATTCTTAGTGCTTTCATTGCGTAAGGGGAAATAACTCAGAGTTGAATAAGGCACTCAGAGGATAAACACGAATCAATCATCAGTCCTGGAAAGTCTGCATCCAATAATAATAAAAGTCAATTGTAAACTAAAAGTGTTTTGACCTTTCCTTGGTTCTTGATATATAAGTGTTGTTTCAAGTTTTCCCTCTCAAAGAACCTGTTTTTTCCTGCTTGCATTTGATACTGGAAATAGCTGGAGGGTCTTACCCAGGTCTTAAGAGGATCTGATTGTGATGTCATATGAACTGCAGCTTTCCCTGCCACCAGCTGAGGAAAAGAGGGGACAACATAAGAAAAAACTGCAGCACATTTTATAGCTTCCTCTGACATTACACTTCATGCCCTCCAAACATCTCGCCCAGAACCAAGCAGGAGATGACGACAAGCTGTTGTTTCAAAAGCAATCCTAAATAGATATTGTTTTGGGAAAAAGTTAGATTATACAACAGGACAAGGACAAAACATTTTTTTCCTTTACGGTTCACCTTAGAGTGGAGCTCGCAAGCCAGTTAATGGGCAAGCTATCGCTGACATGAGATACACAGCAGAGGATTTGGAACAAGGGGGAAGGGTCACATTTCAGCCCATCTAGTACGAAACTGATATTCACAACAATGCTGGAGTGACTGAGGCCAAGCTACACTATCAGTAAGCGTAACAAAAAAATGCCCACAACCATTGCCTTGCAAATAAAACAAACATACTTTCCCCGAACGCACACACACACAAAACTCGATAGATCCGATTGTAGACCTAACCAAATTGCGTAACAGAGTATTTACAGGACTACAACCCAATTCAACAACATGATCATAATGTGGTTCAATCTAATCTAGAATGGCAAACTCATACTTAGTGGTAACCTGGGCCTACAAGATGTTCGTCATCCCTAACTGAGTTGACTAGCTTGTGAGGATAGGTCTACTGCCACCTGTGCCAGACCTTGACCAAAAATGGAAACACATGATGATTTCTGTTAAAGTACCAAAAAAGCACTTACTTCTTAGCCTGGGCAACATAGTAGGGAACAGTGCTACATATGTTGGCTACAGCGGAAGCAAAGATCACAGCTTTGGGTCACATACATTGTAGCTTGATTCAGGTACAGGAGCCGTAGCTTTTCCACTGGTATGTTAATGTTCTTGAGTGTGACATATACAGCATGATAGCATTTATTGCTGACGTCAAACTGGAAATACAATTAATACTTGAGTGGAACAGCTGATTAACATGTTTTCATTTTTTTTTTTAAACAGAGGGTTGATCTGGCTAGTGATTTTAATGTGAGAAAGTGTAAAATGCATTTTGGCTCTAACTAGCATACACTGATCCATATGTTATTTGATGAAAAATTAGAATGCAGTGAATGAAAAAATTAGAATTCAGGTTAGCAGTGGCATGTGTATACTACAGTCAGACAATTTGTCCCAGAATTTACCCTTCTTATAGATGTGTGCTCCAGAGAGTCAGCTTTCATTAAAAAAAAAAAAAAAAAAAAAAAGCATTAAGCCCTTTTAGTTGCATATAACCTCAAAAACATAACCCAAGAGTAATCAGTGATCATCCAAATCAGCCAAGAGCATGAAACAATGAAAGGGGAGTGAACAGCCCTAGTCACTACTTGGGGCCCTATGAACTCTGCAATAGTGTAGCTCTGGAATTTGGCACGTTTCAATGCTACCACAAAATTAATAATTTTTTGCTGCACAGTTTATTTTGCTGCAGCCAGATTCCTGACATTTTATTTTCTATCTCACTGCCCTTGTGGGATGTGCCTGCAGCTCCCTCTTGCTCTACATCTTTCCCCTCAAGGGAGAATTACTTGCATGACAGTGCATGTTCTTTTCATGGTTCTACATAAGAAGAAGAGTGGGGGAGGGAGCTAGAGTCCAGTTCGCAGATAGGGATCAAGTGGAGACAAAGATCGGGGTTAGGCAACAGAGCTGTAGTTAAGTCCAAGGAAACTGAGACAATGAATGAATGAAGTTGATTACAAGCTCCCACTTTCTCTGAGCTGGCCTTCCCACACAACAATGCAACTGCTGAAGCAAGGAGAACACAGTGAAATATTCAAGTATCAAAAATAATTCATGAATTGTACATCACTAAGTGTTTTCAGCTATGAGCCAAAGTTATGTATGCACATGTGTTAAGATGTGGCGTGATTCAAAGGGCAATGAAGAGTAAGCCATGGAGATACAATAAATAGTCCCAATGTGCACCACAGGCAGTACACAAGGCCCTAGGGGTCTAAAGACAGAAACCCACTGCTCAGTTGCAGCAAAAAGACTGATGAGCTTTTAGGCACCATCAAAAAAATTACAAAGAAGACAAGACATTCTGCCTTTGCATTAGATCATGGTGAGACACCTTCTGGAGTACCTTATTCAGTTTTAGATCCTGCACCTCAATCAGGATGTGCAAATCATCAAGAGCCAGAGAATTATGGTACCTGAACACAAGTATGGAAGGTCTTAATTATAATGAAAAGTTCAAGAGTTAGGGTAGAAGCCACAAAGGAACTTCGGTGTTGCAATGCTGAGCAGCATGGCACCTAGCTTTTAGGTGCCTAGAAAATCATAGGAACATCAATGTGATCTACAATGCCTGTTAGGCACCTAGGCTCCTGTACAACAAATGGGGAGAGACAGGCGCCTAATAATATGCTCCATAAAAGCCAACATGCTAGACAGAGCCCCACCCCTCTTTCAGAGATAGGCGCCTCAGTCTGGGCTGCAGGGAGAACCGTATCTCTACTTAAGAGATCCAGATGAGACCCTCCCTCCGCCAGCTGGTGTCAGGCAGGTTGGGTACCTAAACCACTTCTGGAGGGAATGAGTTAGGTGCCTGCTTTACTCCACATAAAATGGCCAGAGGAGAACAGGATGGTAATGCCCCACTTATAACTTTTAGCCCAAGGGTTATCGCACTTACTTGGAATGTGGGAGACCCAGTTCAATTCCCGCTCTAGCCACAAAGCTCTAGGAGATATTCTGATGTGGGCCCCCTCACTCTCTCCTGCTGAAACTGTTCCACTGTAGCTAAATAATGAAAGTGTCATTGGAGCAGGGGGACTGGACTTGGGGTCTGTGCTCTCCCAGTTGTGTACCCTAACCACTGGTCCACAAAATCATTCTCTTTTACTCTGCCCAAAGACTATTTAAGTGTTTATCCACAGTGTGGAACAGTCATTGGGCCAGAGAGAGAGAGAAAATGATTCTATAACCAGTGGTTAGTCTATTTTGAAAATATAGGTACCAAGTGAGTTTAGGTGTACGTGGGATTTGGTCGGAATTCTGCGGATCACAATAGAGCCAAAACTGGGATTTACGTACATAAACCTAAGTGCTTTTGTGGATCTGGATCTTTATGTTTATAGGTGTTACTGAATATATAAGTACATAGAAAGGAAAGAGAATTGTGGAATCTCTTTGAACTAAGCAGTAACAAGATGCCAATCTATTGGAAATCTTAATAAAATAGATTAACATTTAGGAGACGTAGTGTCACCCTTAGTTCTCTTTACGGAAGGACTTCAGCAGATTAAAATAATCTCCAGACCCTCTCTTCCTCAACCTAGCCTGAGCAAGCTCTCCCCTGCTTTCTTCTCCTTCAACAATAGTTTTCCCACTTCACTAGCCTCCCAACTAACAGACAGTGCCTGTAGCCCAACCATTGTCAGTGGTTTGGCAAAAACAATCTAGTATTGTCCACTCTGTCCTTACCACTACCCAACACCACCACATAAACACATTGTTGGCTCTCTGTTCATTTCCTCCCCAACTCCATGCCATCCCCAAATTTTGGCTTGACCTTCCCAGTCAGACCTGTCTTTCCTTGATAGTTTCTTAGGAATTAAATATACAATTGGTCTTTTAACATCAGAGAGAGATCCAGGCTGAGAATCTAGAGCTGAGAGTAGGGGCTATTTTACCAAAATTCAAAGGTGGGAAAGACGGAACAGGTGATTATTTGAGCATTGACAATATGTTTGTATATATAAATCGGATTACATTCCTAACTACATACACATGATTAAATAGACTGCAAAATCAAGATTAGGCACTGGTTACCACTGATTCTTCCCACCTTCTATACAGATGGACATTCTATTGCGTAAAAGAGCCAAGGGGATGGCACTTTTCCGATGCATACATTGGTCCATTGGACAGCCCTTGTGTTTTTCGTTTCAACAAAGGAAATTAATGTAGAAACTTCAAGTAACATAAGGTTCTCAGAGATGTAAGAAAATTCAGGATTGGGGTCTGAAACACCATCCTTAACTAGCGCTATTGTGCCTGGCTATTGCAGGGGGATATCTGAACAGTGGGTGTTGATACATCCCATATGTGCTCAAATACTATTGTGCAATGGGAGCAAGCTAAATCCTTTTGTGTTCAGAGATGTATTTTCCTGGGGCATAATATTACTGGCTGTGAATCTACGAAAGCTGCTAGTGCTAAAATAAAAAGGAATTTCCATGCTTTCAGTGTTTTTTTTTGGTATGTATGGTTTAAAAGACAGGAATAGATGTACATGAACTCGATCATGTACCTGAAACATGTATATTTTGATGTACATTAAATATATAAATATCAAATGGAAAAATTCTTACCAATAATCTCCTTTCTGCTAGCATCTCCCACAAGACATCTGGGCTGCTCTTCTCCACACTGCAGCTCTCAGAGGGGGTCCAAAGCTACAGTGCTGGCCAACCCTCTCCCCCCAGCTTGGTGCCACATGAGTCATTCCAATGCTGCACAGAACTCACAGAAAGATATTAGTAACTTCACTGGGAACACAACTATGTATAACTGGCATGTGGCCAGCAGCTCCAGACAGCTTACCCATTAAGATAATGAAATTTGACCCAGGGAAGAGGAGAAAGGGTTAAGAAAAAGATGTGATCGCCATTGCTGAAAACAGGCAAGAAAAACAGCCAGGGAAACAAAAGAATAGCAGCTAAACCCACCAACTGACTGCTGCCAGGGAGGCAGAGAATCTGATGGCAAGCAAGAGCAGGAGACGTGGTCAGTGCACATAGCACTGCAACTTTGGCCCACCTCTGTGAGCTGCAGCGTGGAGCAGCCCAGATGTCTCAGAATTGTGAGAGACGCTAGACTACAGAAAATATGTCTGCTGAAGTTCTGTATTATTTACAAAATTTTAAAATCACCTCAACATGTAAGAGCTTTACATGGTCTCTAATTAAACTGTATCCCCCCCTTGGACAAAATACCCTGTTTCAGAGATTTTAAAGGATAGGACTATCATTCTACCCAAACAAACACTAACATGGAAGATATGGACTCTATTTTACTCACATACTTTCCTCTATAAATAAGATTCTTGACATTTAAAATCACATTCAATTAATATACTTTTAATGTTCAAGCATTATTTTATGAGTCCTGCAATCTCTAACATTCATGATGGACATTTGATGGAGTTCCCTACCAACAAGCAAAAAAGACGGTTACTCACCTTTGTAACTGTTGTTCTTCGAGATGTGTTGCTCATATTCATTCCAAGTAGGTGTGCGCGCGCCACGTGCACGTTCGTCGGAAGAATTTTCCCCTAGCAACACCCG
>NC_133774.1:90625056-90795377 GCF_003597395.2 Chelonoidis abingdonii | reverse complement strand
TTACCGTCCACGCAGGGACGCATGACATTCGTGTCACACTCACAGAAAGCGTCCTACACTGCCTCGATGGTTGGCGAAATCCCGCCCTGGTGTGTGCGGGTTACCGTTTCACCCCAGACAGCCGTCCATTTCCTTAACAACGGACGCATCCTTCTTGGGCTGGGGGTGCTTCCACCTGGCGGTTCTCGTCGAACTAACAGGGCCTCTGGTCCTCTCGGAGCTGTCGCTGCACATAAACATCGGGAGCTGAGGGTCGTCCGCCTCGCCTGCCAGGCTTTTCTCCTCACCTGCGAGGCCGTTCTGTCTTAAGTGCTCACGGACACACACCACCGCGATGCACTATATAAACAAGCAGGGGGGGACGCGCTCTCTCCCTCTTTGTCAGGGGCGTAACGCTGTGGGAAGTTTTGTGTAACCCACGGCATCGATCTGGAAGCCTCTTTTCTTCCAGGAGTCCAGAACGTGTTGGCAGACCGGCTCAGCCGGTCCTTTCTAGCCCACGAGTGGTCTCTTGTCGGCACTAGTCCATTCTCTTTTCCGGCGGTGGGGATTTCCCGAATCGACCTCTTCGCGTCCCGCACCAACCGGAAGTGCCCCTGTTTGCTCCTTCCGCGGTCTCGACGCGGGCTCTCTGTCGGACGCATTCCTCCTACCTTGGTCACCACCTCCTCTATGCATCCCGCCGTTCCCCTTGGTGCACAAAGTCCTCGTAAAGCTCACGCAGGGACAAGGCCCTAATTCTCATCGCCCAGCGTGGCCTCGCCAACACTCGTGTACCACGCTGTGGACCTGTCCATAGGCCAGTCCGGTTCCCCTGCCGGTCCATCCGGACTTTGATATCACAAGACCACGGCAGGCTTCTCCACCCGACCTCGGTCCCTCCACTGACTGCGTGGCTCCTGGCTGGCTGAGCTCTGCAGAGCTGGCCTGTTCCCCAGTGCAGCAAGTGCTCTTGGGAAGAAAACATGGAAACTGCAACCAGGCTACCTACCTGGCAATGGAAGAGGTTTTCCTGCTGGTGTCAATTCACGAGGACTTGTCACCAGCCTAGGTTCCCATCCAAGTGCTCTACTGGAATATCTATGGCACCTTAAAAAACAAGCCTCGCCTCTCATCCCTCCCGCTCCACCTAGCGGCATTTCCTCCTTCCATCCAGGAGAAGGTCTTCCTCCGCCTTCTCTACCCCTAGGTCTCGAGGTTCCTCCAAGGGCCTGGAGCGCCTGTATCCCCAGGTCCGCTATCCCGCCCCCTCCTGGGACCTCAATCTGGTTCTCTCGAAACTAATGGCCCTCCTTTCGAACCCTTGGCAACCTGCTCTCTCTGTACTATCGTGGAAGTGTGCGTTCCTTGTGGCCATTCATCTGCCAGGGGCGTCCATGAGCTTCGCCTCTGGTGGCGGACGCAACATAACACGATATTCCCATAAAGACAGAAGTGCAACTCGTCCGCATCGGCCTTTCTGGCCCAAGGTGGTCTCCCCCTTCCACCTAACACAGACATTTTCCTTCCAGTGTTATCCAAAACCTCATGCGTCTCGCAGAGGCAGAGCTTGCATTCACTTGATGTTCGTCGGGCGCTGGCGTTTACATTGCGCCCCGACCCTTCGTAAGACCTCCCAACTATTCGTTGCCGTCGCAGACAGGTGCAAGGGTCACCCTGTCTCTCGCAAACAATATCATCCGGGTCGGGCCTGCCATCAAACATGCTATGCCTTTGGATCACACTCTCTCCAGGGCGAGTTACCGCTCATTCCACGAGAGCGAAGCGTCCTCGATTGCCTTCCTCGCCCGTGTGCCTATACAAGACATAGTCGTTGCAGCCACGTGGTCGTAGTGCACACTTGTTTCTGCCCATTACGCCTTGGTGCAGCAGTCCCGGGCGATGCGGCTCTTGCTTGGCTGTTCTGTATTCAACGTCTCCAACCCCCGACCCCACCGCTAGTAGGGCTGGGATTCACCTACTGGAATGAATATGGAGCAAGCACTCAGAGAAAAGACGGTTACTCACCTTTTGTCACTGTGTTGGTCTTCGAGATGTGTTGCTCATATTCATTCACACAACCGCCCTCCTGTCCCCACTGTCGGAGTACGGCGGAAGAAGGAACTGAAGGAGCGGCCGGGTCGGCAGGGGCATATATACGGTGCCGCAAAGGCGCCACGCCAGGGGCGCGCTGCCGACCCGCATATCGCATCTAATCTAGACGGGATATATCGATCCCTGAGCACGCTTATATCGATTCCGGAACTCCACCAACCCCAACGGAGTTCCGGAATCGACATGGCGAGCCGCGGACATCGATCCCGCGCGGTGAGGATGGGTGAATAAATCGATTTTAGATATTCGACTTCAGCTACGTTATTCACGTAGCTGAAATTGCGTATCTAAAATCAATTTTACCTCATAGTGTAGACCAGCCCTTAAGCATGTGCATAAATGTACTCATGTGACTAATCCCTATTGAAATCTATGGGACTACTTGAATGAGTGATCTAATGCACATGCATAAGACCTTACAAGATTGGGGTCTTAAATGATAAGTTTCTGGATCAAGGATTGTATCTTTTTATTAGAAATTGTCTGTATTAAAAGTTGCATAGGTTTAACTAAAGAGATGCTTCTAAATGGATTTATTTAAACTAGCACAAACCACACAGGTTTGCGCTGATTTAACTAAGCTGATTTATTAAAACTGGAGCAGTTTTTAAAACAGACAAGGCTTTTGTTTCTGTAAAGTGAATACATTGAGAGTGTTGTAAAAATAATAGTAATAAATAATAATGCCATCTTGCTTGTGTAATACACATTTTTTGCCAAAGGAAAAGGTTAAAAACAATGTAGTTTGAGCCATATCGGTCCCAGGATATTAGAGACAAGGTGGCTGAGGTAATATCATTTATTGGACCTTCTGTGGTCGTCTTGTCTCTCTCACCAACAGGAGTTAGTCCAATAAATAATATTACCTCACCCATTTTGTCTCTCAAAAAGATATGGGATGTTTTCACTGCAGTTTGGAGGTTAGCTATATTTATTAGAATGTCAAATTAGTGTGAATAAAGCTTGATTTCATATTTTCTAGGCAAAATAATGGCCATTATCCCAGCCTCTCATCAGCTGCCAGAAAACGTGCGCCCTATTTATTATTATGAGAATATAAAAATGTTTAAAAATTAACTCTTTGTGTGTTAATTTGAGCTGGTGGTTGCTACTGCTATAATCTTGGCTACTTTTTTCCCTAAAAGTTAACTGACTAGAAAGCAGGATTTCAATTTCAACATGCCATTAGGTTTATATTGGTTGAGATTTCAGAATAAAAATATCAGTCACACCACCACTAAATAGCTAAAAGAGCAAATACTGTTCATAGTCAAAATGGCTTTTTCTCCCTCACACTCATTCTCTTGGACATCATTGCAACCTTCCGACTTGTGGAGTATTCATGATCTCCTTAGTTCTGCAGCCGTGATTTTTTTCTCTTCTTGGATGTTTCTGATTCCACATATCAAACTCCTCCATCCCCTTGGTAGTAGCTCTGTCTCTGCACAAGGCCCTCTCCTCTAAGGCATCCTAAAAGGTTTCTACACAATTTCTTATGCTTGATTATATTATATCATCTTCCTTTATCATTTTTCTATACTCAGTTCTGTATATTTTGGTATTTTTAATAACCAGCCCTTTTAACCTTCTCTCTTCCTGATTTCACCAATTAAACTATAATCTCAATTTCTTTCACCTACTTCTTAAAAAGTTATCTGAGGCAACCAAGGTAATCCTAAAACCCAATTCTTTATTTTATCTCCTCTTTTCAACTCATACCTTCCATTTGCCTCTGGCTACAACCTTGGCGTTATCCTTAACTCTGAACTCTCTTCTTCTTCTGCAGCTCCTATTTTCGTAAATCAACCTAGCTGCATTTCTACAATATTGCCCATGTAAGAGTCTATCAACTCCACCTGTGCTAAAACTATCATCTCATCGCTACCTTTGCCTCCTCAGCTTGATTATTATGAGGCCCCTTTTAATGGTCTTTCTAATTTTCAAGCTCTATAAAACATAGGAAGGAAGTAGGATAATATATTAGGAAACCACCATTCTTGGAAAACTATAAGAATAAATGTTACAAACCTAGTTGGCTCTTTTGCCCAGAGTGCACCACACCAACTAGTGCCAGTAATAACTCTAAAAAGAAAGTGATGCCTTGAAAAGCAATTGCTCACCAGTGAGCAGTGGGGTTCAGTGCTGCAATCTTGACTGCAACTGACGTTATGAAGGCAATAACATCCAATACCACGACCACAGTATCCTAGCTGGTAAAATCACCAGCTTAATTAGGCATTCCCCCCCGCTCCCCGCTGCTGCTTATTATCCTGAAACACTGTCAGCACAATAATTAGTTTATCAATGGAAGGCTTTTGGCATAGTTTTCAGAGGTGCTGAGAACTCCCATTACTCCAACAGGAGTTAATGCTTAGTGCTCAGCACCTCTGAAATATCAGAGATTTGTCCTTAGGTCTAATGGAAGAAAATATGGTTGATTGACCAGGAGAAGTGTGAAAAAGACTAGATAGCGCTACAGAAAGGATACCATGAGAAAGCCCCTTTCGTCATTTCTTCCCCCACCCCATGTCCATTACTGTATTTTGAAACAGTTGTTGGGGAGCTGGCAAATCCCCCTCAAGTATAGCTCATACCTGAGTGATTTACCATTACTGGGCTGCCCTAACATTTAACCTTTAAACAGAGGGAAAGCAGTTTAGGAATAACTACCCAAATTATTCCCCCTCAAACAGCGTCAGAGATTTCATAGAGATTTTAACAAGAGAATTCAGTTTTTCAGGCATCTGAGAAAACCCTGATAGCTGAGGCTTGAAGTGAAGTTGAGTTAAGAACAGGCTGTGTGGTTGGATTTTTATGAGAGGAAAATCTGTTATGTGAAGGATGTAATGAAAAGTTAGGCCTGAGTCTCAATCCATGTATATTTTTGTATATAAGCCCTTTGATTTTATTCTGCAGTGTTTGTATAACTTCATTATATTTTTATCTGTAAAATAAATAATCAGATTTAATATGACTGGTTCTATTGTTGGTGCAAACAGGCCAATCCACGGAGAAGAATTATCAAAGGAAATCCTGTCTCTATCCCATCAGCCAGTGAGGCAGACAGAACCAGTTGTAGTAATAACCCCTGTCCTAGGTTCTCAAGGACCTAAAAATACCTGGATGGGGAACTGAGCTTGTGGGTGCAATATATCTGTATTGGGAGTGTTATTTGTATCGGAGTAGGGCCTAGCAGGCCCCGTCATGGACCTGGACCCCACTGCACTAGGCACTGAACAAACACATAACCAAGAAGACAGTCCTTGACCCAAAGAGCTGGCAGTTAAGTAAATGTCTGGGGCCTCCCTGTGTTAACATGGTGAGTGGAGGTGAGGATGTTTAGGAGAGACCCTGACCAAGAAATGTTGGTGACAGACTTCTAACAGTGAGCGTAATTAACTGCTAGAACAATTTACCCAGGGTTGTGGTGGATTCTCCATCACTTGAAGTCTTTAAAACAAGACTGCATGTCTTTCTAAAAGATATGCTGTAACTCAATCAGAAGCTATGGGCTTCATGCAGAAATTAGTGGGTGAGGTTCTAAGGTCTACATTTTGGCCTTAAAATCTATGATATACTAAATATCAGCGAGCACTGATATCTCATAGAAATAGTACCTTAAAGGACAAAGGAATCACAGGCAAGGAAAGCTGAAGCTTGATGGTGTCTAACTATTATTTTCTTTGCATCATATTTGAACGAGACACTTAATGGTCTCTTTGAAGACAGAGCCTATACTTTTCCCTATCTTCAGAAGAGATGATAATTTTATGACTAGCCAGAAACTTGCAATTAATGCTTGGGTTTGCCTGTGTCCAGCAGTAGTTTCCATCTTCAGCAGTAATGCCAGAGTGTATCCAAGTACCCGTTTCAGCTCTTCCTCTAATGAAATTTGATAGTAGCTTTTCTGTTCTCTGTTGTCAAACAACTCATGCAAGTATAGAAGTGATGCACAATAACAGAATTAAGAATGCAAAACACTAGTAATCTCTTCAGAAACCTGTAATAAACTGTAATAAAATGTGTTAGTCTCTAAGGTGCCACAAGTACTCCTGTTCTTTTTGTAATACAGACAGGAGGCTCAGATCCTTATCTTTAGTTATAAGTTAGACTGGAACAGGAGGCAGCAGTCAGATTTTTGGACAGTTTATAAGAGTAGAGAGTTACAGAATCATTAGCTAGAGAGCCCTGAGCCACTGCAAAAAAGAGAAACCCATTGCTCATACATGACTCAAAATTCATTTTAAAGAACTTTTTACAGAAACTGCACAGAAGAGGCAAAAGACAAGTGTAAATGAACCTGTTTTCTTGGTTCATAGTGAACCTACAGGCTCAGAAGATAAAGGGAAAACAACATACAGTGAACAAGTATCACAGGTTGACCCATTAGGTACAAATGAGAAGTTCAGTGAAACTGTAAGCATGGTGATTTGAGAAGCAGGAGGACAACTAAACAGGGGAAGTCATTAGGCTCAAGAGCACAAGGAGAGCTCAGTTTACCTCAAGCTGGAAATGTGTCTGCAAAAGCTGCCAAGCATTTTGGTGCATGAACTTATTGTCCTATCTGATTTAATATGTGAGTGTTGTGGTGGACATTTGCAAGGAAGAGATATCCAGATTAATTAGAAAGGCACAGGACTATTCAAGGATGTAATAATATAGGATTTTTCTGATTCCTTGAGGCTGCTGCAGTTAATTGTCTAATAAGAAGTTACTTTCCAGTCAGATATCAGTGCTGCGATTACAGTGTATAGGCAACCAGCCAAATCTCAGGCAATAATGAAGTTACCAAGTTTTTTTTTTTTTTTTGCTCTCTCCCAGTACATAACATATTATTTAAAGCAAAAACTTTTCTGGTAGGACTAACTATATTACTGAAACTTCCAATTTTTGTTTCAGAGGTTGATAGTGATCCCGTGCCTATGCCTACTTGGCCATTAAAAGGACCAGTCACTATGAGTACACTTAAGCCCTTCAAAAGGAGTTCATGAGGTTTATTCCTTGCCTATAGTCAGAGAGATGGTTAAAGGAAGATAGCCAATGCAAGCAAGGGAAACTCCTTTCTGGCATTTGCTTTTGAACAGACCACCCCACAGCAAATTCCCAGAATAAAATACTCCCTGCTATGGCAGTAATTGAAACTACAACAATGAGTTTATCTTTTGAAAGTTAAGACCAGCAGTTGAAGGAAAAAATACATCACAGTGTACAAATGCTAGCCAGATAGGTAGGTGGACTTAAACAGCCCCACATACGTATGTTGTTATGAATCACGGGCAAGATGAAGCCTCACGCACCTGGCAGCATAGCTACAAATGCTATGATTTCTTCCCCCCCAAAGAAAAAATGCTGTTTTTGTAACCCAACCACCAATTACAGACAGCATGGAAGAGGTAAAAATGTACAGTATGCCTCTAAATTCAAGAACACAGCTAGCATTAGCCGCTGTGGAGTGAGAATACTGTATTTGTACCTTATCTCTAGAGATGCTACAAAGCACTGCAGTGCTCACAGCCTTTTACAAACCTGGGGAGCAGAAGAGGGCTAAGAGTTAGGGTTTCTCATCTTGCTGCACTTTATTTGAGCTACATGAATCAATAAATGCTTGGTTCCTTATGTAGCACTATTTAGTGATCCATAGGTCATCAGCACTTTGCCTGCTCGTTTGAAAATATGCTTGTGAAATAGCGTAAAAATTGGGCTGATTTTCACAGCTTTTGTGGTAAAGTTGCCTGGTCACTTCTGCTGAGAATTTCATCCTAAACTTGTAAAATTCTGCAAAATTATTTTGGCTTACAGCTAAATAAAACATCTGTCCTGATGCAACGTCGATTCACTGCACACTCATACTATGCAGCTTTAAGCTCTAATGGACACACATTCATTCCTATATGGTGGTTTCCCTAATTTGTCTTGAAAAGAGATGCTTTATATGTTCTGGGAACCATAACTCAAATGCTCTCCTGTCTGCCCAGCTAATAAGGTCAGAACAACTCCTTATATAACAAACTAGGTATAGAACTAACAGGACACACGTTAGATGGAATAAAAAGTAGCTCACTGATAGGTCTCAAAATTAGTTGCTCACAGTCATGAGTGGGGCCATTTCTAGTGGAATTGCTTAGGGATTGGTTTTTGGTCCAAAGCTATTAATCTTTTTATCAGTGATCTAGACATGATATAAAATTTTTGCTGCTAAAGTTTGCAGATGATTGGTGGGATAACAAGTTACTGTTACAGTGTGACCTGAGTTATCTGGTTAAATGGTTACAGTCCAACAAAATATGTTTTAATAGAGCCAAATGCAAGGTAATAAACCTGGGAACAAAGAATGCAAGCTATACCTACTGGATTGGAAACCATCTTGGAAATCAGTGATTCAGAGAAGGACTCCACAATGGAAAGTGGGCAGATCATGTTGCACTTTGAGATGCACTCTAGCATTGTTTGATACCACCAGCTGAGTATACTAGCATGGGCTCGATGCACATTTAAACCTATTTTTTAAGGGTTTCAAGTGCATGGGGATTGGTGGGTAGATTGGGCAACAACACGTGGGAGAACATGTGGCAAGTCTGCAGTGTAGACATACCCTGTAACAGCTACATAAGCAAACAGTGTGAATGAGCAGTAAAAATACCCTAACAGCCATGCTGACTAAAGCACAAGGAATGCAAGTGCAGAGGTCTCCTTTTAAGTCACAGATGGCACTCAGGGTTTTTTTCCCCTCTCTTAATGTTTTCCAGGTCTATCTGACCCCAGCGTGCACTACACTATAAATAACAGGTTTTCGTGCAAACCTGTGCTGCTTCATACATTAAGTATTCTCAAAGTAGGATGAGGAAAATCTTTCTGCACAGGTTTTATCATCCTTCCTGTTATGGTTTTTGTGTAGCAAAAAAAAGTCACTAAAAAGGTAATGGGATCAGTTAGACCCCTCAATGTAAGTCAATGGGAAATATGAAAGTACTACATTTGCCAGGTCTTTGGGGGTCTCCTGTACCCCAAACACATTCAAAAAAATTAAACAAAACATGATAGGCAAACCACTGCCTCTTCTTTCTTTAAGTATTCTCAGTCTATGATGATAACAACCTGTTATCTCTGATTTTGTCTGCATACCTCTTGTGGTTTTAGTGTAGCAAAATAGGTTACTCAAAAATTATTGGGGCCAGTTAGACCCCAAATCTATTATGCAGGTGGACTGTTTTTATTCTGAGGAAGCAGTTATGATATGATTATATGGCTCTTTCAGCATTGTTCGTAACTAAGGCTATGGTTTAGTCACGGTATTTTTTTTTAAAAGTCATGGACAGGTCATGGACAGTAAACAAAAATTAACAGCCCATGACCTGTCCATGACTGTTACTATACACCCCTAACTAAAACCTGGGCCGAGAGACTGCAAGAGCTCTGGGGAGGCCGGCCGGGGGCACTACTGGTGCTGGGGGGAGGGAGGCAGGGAAACACTCCCCCACCTCGGTAAAGGCACCCCAACCCCTGCTCCAGCTCTGAGCCCCCTCCCACACACCCAAACTGCTGCTACTGCCCAGTTCGGGCAGCCCCTGAGCCAGCACCGGCTACTGCAGAAGTCACCACAGAGGTCACAGAAAGTCATGGAAACCATGATCTCCGTGACAGACATGCAGCCTTATTCGTAGCATTATAGTTTCAGCAGTTTTTGCTTTTCAGATAAAATGCACCAACATAGTCTTGGGGGTCTGTGAGACCCCAGATAACATTTGCCTTATGTATCATCACAATTGTCCAGCAAAGTCAGGGTTTTTTTAAGATAACACTGTCAAACTGATTTTCTGGGATGCTTACTCTTGTTAGGAAGAGTTTCTGGGGAAGCCACAATTGTCAGATACATTTTCTGGCAGCCCACACTTGACAGATGCTGTAGCTATGGCAAAGACTCGCTGTTACTGGGACAAAGACTGGTATTGAACATGCACATTGCAGGTCTGAATGCATATATTGTTCGGATTTTGTTGAACCACAAATGGTATAATAAATCTTTGCGTAAGAGACGGATGTTTCTCAGGGACCTGCGTACAGAAATAGTGAAACTACTGGTGCAGTCTTGCCTCATAGTGCTAGGGAAGCAGTGTCTAGTGTGCTGGGTACTGATCCAAAGCCTGAGAAATGCGGAAGATGTTACATCTGTTCTGGAAAAATACATCAAAAATGTGCTACGTCTAAAAACTTTGCATGTTCTGAACTATGTCACCTACTTGCTCCATTCATTCAAAGTAGTAGGACATTTCCCACCTGTGTGCTCCTTTTGTGCCTTTTATATTGTTTCTGTCTCTAACTATTTTCATTGTCGAAACATGAGGTCAGTTAGACCCTCAACACAATTCAGGGCAATGTACTTCTGAATCTAGAAAAGTTTTAACTTGTTCATTGTTTTATAGTTCACTGGTTACAATAAAGCCAGATTTAAAGGATTCATGTGTTTTTTTCCAATTTTGAAGTAGTAAGAGTCTCCAAGACCCCAATATGGAAATAGCTGGGTGGTACTCAGTCCAATACGAGGGTTAAAAGCATCTTAAAAAACAGTAAACCTTTTTTTGTAATATTTAACCATATAACCCTTTTTAAGAAACCCATATTTGAGAATGGGAATGATTTCTCACTGCTTTCTATTCTTTCCCTGAGCCTTTACTGCGGATTACCTACCTACCTGAGTCAACCTACTATTATTTGACAGGATATTATAGGTCCCTTTAAAAAGCAGTGTGGAATTATTTTAGATTTTTATATATTGCAGTGACAGAACTGTGAAACGTGATGTTTCACCTGCTAGCAATTCACCTCCAGCAACCGTAGAAAACCGATGAATATAATACTCTTAGTATGGACCAAGTAATTCTGAATCTAGAAAGTGAAGTAACACACCTCTTTTAGATTTGTTTTTAAGGTTTATATATATAATCCAGATTGAACCTGTGTACCTGTCATTGTGTACCTGTCTGTATACAGAAATGTAGGGATTTGCTGGTGCACCCATTATGTGGTCCTCTGAAAATTTTCCCTTTAAATTTGAAACAACTTCCCATAACCCTATCTTGTGCTTGTCCTCCTTTAACTAATATGGGGTAAAGAACTTCTTCCTGATATATAGACTCTCCAGCATTAAAGCGAGATCCATTTACAATCTGCACCAAATCCTCTCTGTGATATTCTTCACATTGCTAAAAGTCCTGTGGTACAAACTACAGAGAACATTACCTTGGAAGAACACACTTTCTGTGGAATGCCATATAGTAAATCTGAGATGAGTTTCATTTTTTAAAATCACTTATAAGTACTTAAGGAGTTGATTGGTCTTTCAATTTCATGAAACTGTATTTTATAGAAGCACATATTCAGAAGGAACCATTAAGGATCACTTGTCTGTGATCAGGCTTAGACTCACCGAAGCAGAATTTCAGGATCATAGAATCATAGAATCAAAAGGTTGGAAGGGACCTCATGAGGTCATCTAGTCCAACCCCCTGCTAAAGGCAGGACCACTTTCCCTAAATAATCCCAGCCAGGGTGCGGTCTAGCCGGACCTTAAATAGCTCTAAAGAATGGAGATTCTAACACCACCTCCTAGGTAACCCATTTCCAATACTTCACCACTTCTCCTAGTCAGAAAAGTTTTCTATATCCAGCCTCGACTTCCGCACTGCACTTAATTCAAACCATTGCTCCTTGTTCTGTCCTCCGTCACCCCACTGAAGAAACAGCCTAGCTCCCTCGCTACTTGGAGCACCCCTTCAAGTAGTTGAAGGTTGCTATCAAATTCCCCCTTAGTCTTCTCTTCTGCAGGCTAAATACAGGCCTAGTTTCCTTCATCTCTCTTCATAAAGTCATGTGCTCTATGTCCTCTAAAATCATTTTTTTGTTGCCTCTCATCGCTGGAACTCTCTCCAATTGTTCCAACACGTCTTTTTGTAGTGTTGGCGCTCCAAAAAACGGACACAATATTCCAGATGCGGCCCTCACCAGTGCCGAATAGAGGGAAAATCACATCCTCTCGATCTGCTGGCAACACTCCTAATAATACAGCAGTATGGCTATAGGCCCTTGTTTTGGCTACAAGAGCACACTGTAGGCTCATGTTCAACTTTCCATCTACCGTAACCCCGATACTTTCTTCAGCACTGCTTATTGCAAAACAGTCCCGGCCATGTCCTGTAGCAGTGCATGGGGTTTTCTGTCCTAAGTGCAGGACCTTTGCACTTGTCCTTGTTGAGAACTTCATGAGGTTTCTTGTTGGCCCACTTCTCCACATTTGTCTAAGTCTCCTGAATCCTATCCCTGCCCTCCAGCGTGTCACCACTGCCGCAACTTGGTACCATCTGCAAATTTTACTTAATGTGCAAGCTATGCCCATCATCAAGATCATAAAAAATGAAGACATTGAATAGAATGGGCCCTAAGACAGAACCCCTGGGGCCACACCAACTTGTTCTGGTTGCCAAACTAGAGAGTGTGCCATTGATACCTACCCGCTGAAGCCCGTTGATTCAACAGCTTCTATCACACTTCACAGTCCAATTCCTCCAACCCAACTCCTTAGTTTGCTGATGACAATGCTGTGGGGAAACCGTGTCAAAAGCCTTACTAAAGTCAAGGTATACAACATCAACAGCTTTGCCCCCATCCACAATCCAGTCATCTCATCATAGAAAGCAATCAGGTTGGTCAGGCAGGAATTTACCCTTGTGAATCAATGCTGAACTGCTTCGATCACCTTGGTTATTCCTTTAAGTGTTTCAGGATGGAATTCCTTCAGCACCTGCCTCCATGATTTTTCCATCAAGGGACTGAGGTGAGACTGATTGGTCCTGTAAGTTCCCCTTGGATCCTCCTTTTTCCCTTTTCTTAAAGATAGGGTACTATATTTTGCTTTCTTCCAAGTTCTCTGGGACCTCTCCTGTCGCCAGAATTTTCAAGATAATGGCAACGGCCTGGCAATCACATCAGCTAAACTCCCTCAGCACCCTCCGATGCAGTTCGTTCGGTCCCATAAGAAGCTTGTGCAGCATCTAACGTCTTTAAGTAGTCCTAACCTGACCGACCTCTATCACAGTGGGCCTGCTCTCCTCCTCATCCTCTCTGTGTTCCCCAGTGTAGTAGTCTGGGAGTTGAATCCTGAACCGTAAAAAGACTGAAAGTGCAGAAGGAATTGAGTACATTCAGGCCTGTTTGTCATATCCCACCACTAGGATACCTGGCCTCATTGAGTAAGGGACCTACACCATCCCTAAGTCCTTCTTCTTGTTTGCTTACATACTTGTAAAACCCTTCACTATTATCCTTCACATCCCTTGCTGATTTCAACCCAAATTGCCCTTTGGCCTTCTGAATTCTCAATTCCCTGCAGGCCCGAGCAATAATCTTATATGCTCCCCAGTCCATACTGTCCAAGCTTCCATTTTTTGTAAGCTTCCTTCTTTGCTTCAGCTCACCACTGAGTTCCCTGCTAAAGCCATGCTGGGGCACTTTTTCTAACGCTTGCTGTTCTTTCTGCACATCGGTATGGGTATTTTCCTGTCTCTTAGCAATGGTTTCTTTAAAAACTGCCAAGCTCTCGTGACACCCATCCCTTCAGTTCAGCTTCCCAGGGAATCCTGCTCATCATTTCTCTTAAAGGGAGCTGAAATACCGTCGTTTTTGCACGTGAAATCCACGTTTATCTGAGCACGTTCTGGGCCTTCTTGCGTTCAGATAGTCATCTCTCTCTCGTTTGGATCCCCAGAGTTAGAAACTCTACCATGTCAGATTCAACTGCTGCCCAGGTTTGCCACACACATTCAACCTAAACTTCCTTGATCACTCTTCCTCTGTTTGTGAGCAGGAGGTCGAGAGGCGCAAGGCCCCTCGTTGGTTCCCCCAGCATTTGTACCAGGAAGTTGTCCTCAGCGATCTCCAAAAACTTCCTGGATTGCCTGTGCACTGCTGTATTTCTCTCCCAGCAGATATCAGGATAATTGAAATCCCCCATGAGAACCAGGGCCTGTGATCTGTTAAATTACTCCCCAAAAGCTGGAAATAATCGACTAGTAAATAACATAATTTTTCTGAACTTTATCTCTCCCTTGTAACATTCAAACAGTAGTTTTCATTTATCAGTAATTATTTTACAGAAGGAAAGGCCTCTTCCTATTATTATAGCTTTTGGTTCCACCTCTAACAGCTGCACTTCCTGGACTAAGAATTTACAGAAAATCTAGACCACAACTAGGACATAATGTTGGCAACAATGAGGCTGTGAATAAACAGCATTTAGATGACACACGTCCCTTGTAAAATAAAACATTACAAACAACATTTTCAACCAATGTAAAAGATTACTGCTATACTCTAACAGAATGACATTTCCAAACATTTTCTATTTTCATACATGGGGAAGGGGGAATGTAAATAAAAAAAACCTGAGTTCCCTTTCACACTTTACTATAGAAAAGATCTGATCAGCTGGTCTAGTCACTGGGTTGATCTGGACAACAATACAAAATTAATCCATAAACCTTAATTCTTGAAGAAGTTCATTCACAAGCTTCACAATCCTTTCGTTTTTTATTCCAAGTTGGTTAAACCTGTAGGCAGTACGTATAAGAAGGCCAAAAACTTCATTAGTTGTATTGCTTGCCAGTATCACCTGAAGGAAAAACAGAATGGAGGAAGAGAGGAAATAATCTAATTTAGATACATTACTCCAAGTGCAATATTGTACTACATGCTACATGTTGTCTTCTAGCCACCGCCCCCCCGTCCTTTAGTTGTAGATATCATCTGAAAAGCAACTAAATTCCAGAAAGAACGAAAGAAAGAAAGAAAGAAAGAAAAAGAAAAAGAAAAATCTCAGGACTAGATCTCAAAATGTAACAAAAGAGCACTTAGTGCACCAGAGAGGAGTTTTATTCCAGCTCTCCAGCCTGCTGATCCTTGAGGACTACTCCGTACTCTGCATCCCACTCTGGTTCCAACTCCTGCCTCTCATATGTCCTCAGCCCACCCTGGAAAGCCCCCTTTGCCAGGAGGGGGGGGAATGTAGGAAGGGCTGGCACAGCCTCCCCTACACTAGCTCAGGACTCCCTTGTACTAGGGGAATTCCAAGCTGTTGCCTTAAAGCAATTTTAAATTCTCATTGTGCTACTAAATTTAACAGGACCAAGGATCTTGTTTTCCATCTTTCAAAAAAGGGTTGTTATAGCAGAATAAGGTGCTGCAGCCTAACTGTTAAAGGGTTTCACTGATCTATAAAGGGCAGACAGCACATAAGACTTGGAAAATAAATAGACCCAAATGAAAAGTTATGTATGCTTCCAAACAACTGTAACATACAAGATTTTATATTAATGAATAATCAACAGGCATTTTGTATAAAACACCTAGGTTTTCTAACATATCCTAGCAGTCCTTAAAGAAAGCAACGTTATATTTGTTTATTCCAACTAATAACAGCTAGAAGGAATAACCAACAATAATGTTTCAGTTCCACTCACTGCAAAATGATTTACAAAAGATATAAAAGATAAAAGGAGTACAGTACTTTGACACCAAGAGGAAGAATTTCCAGACAAAGTGCTAAAGCAAAACAATGATGTGAAGTTCTGGCCCTTTTTCATCAGCAGGTTTGGCTGCTTATTGTAAAACATGACCTATAAATATATGTAACATATGTAGTAGCTAAATAACAATATGATAATAATCTAACATTTATGTAGCAAATTAATTTTAAAGGGATCCCAAAGCACTTCACAGTATATAATATGTCGGCAAATTGGTTCATCCATCAATGAAATGCAGTCACTTCTGGGGTGGAACATGACAATTATTTAACAGTTCCCAGCAAACAACAATACGTAACAGAATAAAAAAATTAAAGAATATTGGGTTTTCTTGGTAGTCTATCGGCTGTACAATATGAGAATCAAAATAAGTCCCTTGTTGCTGGGTTAACATCGATGCAAGATACCGTTAAGGTGTATTCAGTCCCCAGTACAAAGATAACCATATATTACTATCTAGCAAACTTTTAGCCACCCCTGGGCTCCACAGAGAACTGTGTCCAGCACTCCTTGCTGAAATGAGTATTAGTTAATTACAGGACTTAAGAGTTGGAGTATTTAAATATGGAATATTATAGCTGTGTTCCACACAAACTTAGAAAGAGATTAGTTAACAATGGGAAGGATTTATTGAATGAGATCATCTTGTCCATTCTTCTGCAAGTGTAGGATTATATAAATGCAGTTCTCAGAATGGATCCTAGTGCTGGGGCACACATTCCCCATGTGCGCAACTATCAGATTATTCTGACCACGGTATCCACTGAGGCCATGCTCATGCCCTGGATATTCTCATATACCTTCTCCATCCAAGGACATAAAGGCCAGAGTGGGTCCAATTGTCTCTCAGTTCCTTTGCCAATAGAGAATTCCAGAGCTATAGGACTCGATGCAAACGGGGAAGGAGAGTGGGTTGTGGGAGTCATGTGGACAATACATCTCAGTGAACCACAGTTAATTTAAAATAAGGAACTTGTTTTCTGCAGAACATATTGATATTTTTGTCAAAAAAATGAATGCCCAAAAGTGAAATATTCCAATTCACAATTATGCTACAGTGGCTGTCTTACCTCTATAAGGTAAGACAGCCACTGTAGCACCATTTTGAATTGGAATAAGTAACTGTTCTTTCTTCTTCAATTATTTGTCTACATGGATCCCACTATTGTGACTAGTACCCCCTGTCTTGAAGGTGGATGGTAGGAGTCCTGTTTTAACGAGAATTGCAGGAGAGCTCTACCAAAGCAAGCATCCAACATGCAAGTCTCAGCTAAGAAATAGTTTTGGAAGAACATGTGGACAGATCACCACTTAGTGTCCTGCAAATTTCTAAGAACATAAGAAGGGTCATTACTGGGTCAGATCAATGGTGCATCTAGCTCAGAGTGCCAGATATTTCAGAGAGAATGAACAGAACATGCAATTTTCAAGTAATCAGTCTTCTGCCATGTAGTCCCAGCTTCTGGCAGTCAGAGGGTTAGGGACACTCAGAACATGAGGTTGTGTCCCTAACCATCTTTTCTAATTGCCATTGATGGACCTATCCTCCTTGAATTTATCTAATTCTTTTTCGAACACAGTTATACTTTAGACCTTCACAACATAAGTTCCACAATCAGTTCCACGGGTTGACTGTGTGTTGTGTGAAGAAGTACTTATGTTTGTTTTAAACCTGCTGTCTATTAATTTTATTGGGTGACCTCTGGTTCTTGTGTCATGTGAACTTCCTTAACACTTCCTTATTCACTTTCGCCACATCAGACATGATTTTATAGATCTCTAGCATATCCCTACTTAGTCATCTCTTTTCTAAGATGAACAGTCTAGTCTTTATAATCTCTCCTCATATGGAAGCTGTTCCAGACCCCTAATCATTTTTGTTGGCTTTCTCTGTACTTTTGCCTATTTTAATATATCTTTTTTGAGATGGGGCAACCAGAACTACATGCAGTATTCAAGGTCTGGGTGTACTGTGGATTTATATAGTGGAATTACAATATTTGCTGTCTTATTAGCTGTCTTTTTCCTAACGGCTCCTAACATTCTGTTAGTTTTTTGACTGCCACTGAAAATTGAGTAGATATTTTTCAAAGAACTATCCACGATGACTCCAAAATCTCCTTCTTGAGTGACAACAGCTTATTTAGACCCCCATCATTTTGTACGTATAGTTGAGATTGTGTTTTCCAATGTGCATTACTTTGTATTTATCCACATTGAATTTCATCTGCCATTTTGTTGCCCACTTATCCAGTTTTATGAGATCCCTTTATAACTCTTCACAGATAGTTTTGGACTTAACTATATTGAATAATTTTGATCATACGGAAATTTTGGCACCTCACTGTTCACTCCCTTTTCCAGGTCATTTATGAATATGATGAAGAACACAAGTCCCAATATAGGCCTTTGGGGGACCCTAATATTTATCTCTCTCTGCTGTGAAAACTGCCCATTTATTCTTAGGCTTTGTTTCCTACCTTCTAACCACTTACTGAGCCATGAGTGGACCCTTCCCTCTTATTCCATAACTGTTTACTTTGTTTAAGAACCTTTGGTGTGGGACCTAGTCAAAGGCTTTCTGAAAGTCCAAGTACACTGTATCAACTGGATCACTTTTGCAGACTCCCTCAAAGAATTCTAATATACTGGTGAGGCATGATTTCCTTTTACAAAAGGGATGTAACAAGGATGCCTCTTAAGGAAGTAAGAGGCTGCCTGAGCCCAGCTGGAGTGACCTGTAATGCGCACAGGTGGAGCTAACCTGGCTAACTTGTAGCAGGACTTATCTAGTTAAATACTATAGTCTTTGAAAAGTGATAGCCTCGCCTTTAGTGTGTTCCTGAAAGGTCTTTGTTTCATAAGAGGACTCCAAGTTTCTAAAATGAAACTGGGTCTTTATCAACAGAACTATTTACAGAGGTTCTGCAACTCCAGCTAGCATTCCAGCCATAGGCACACAGATTGGCTTTCTGGTGTGTCATCCAAATTCTTCCCACCTGCAACCTGTGCTCCTCCCTCTCAGTTCTAGGTAGGTTGCTACATTTTTCCTTTTAAACATTTGTTGTTGTTATATCATTTGTGCATGCATTTGCTGACTTGCTAACACATAGCCCACCCTAGGAAGATGGTCTTTACCAGTCTGTTGCAGCGTTTTAGACATAATATTCCTTCAAGTGTGCTGGTTTTCTAACTACTATCCCATTGGTAGGGGACTTGGTTCCACACCCTATTTCTGTCTCCTTTCTGTTGGGTGGTGTCCTATTGGTCCTCTGTGTTGGTCATAAACCCTGTTTCTTCTACATTAGGCCATCTGGTATCTAAGGCTCTTTCTAAGTCCTTGTCTTGGTCTTGGCCTCATCTTGCATACACAACTCATCCCTCACATAGCAATAGGGGGGTCATCTCCTATGGCACTTGTTCTCTTCAATCTAGCCATCCCTGAACTATGAACTGTGTTACTGCCTGTGGCACCCCATACTGGTCGGTGCTTTGTTGGATTGCCTGGAACCTCCCATCAGAGATGGGAAGGTACTGCGGCATGCTGATACACTCTCTGTGTGTTGTACTCTGGAAGGTATGCCCACTGCTCAGTGTACCTGCCACCAGTAGTGACTTTCCTGGGCAGACTTCATGTCATAGAGCTGGACATCCTGTAACATGCACTGTAGCTGCTTCGGTGCACTCAGCTGTGGCTTCTTCATGATGCTTTCTAATAACTGATAATCAGACTGCATGTCTACCTTGTGCCAAAAAGTAACCTGAAAGAATCATTCCATTCCATAGAGCACAGCGTGTAGTTCCTTTTTTATCTGAACATATCCCCTTTTTGTGTCTGCCAGGGCTCTAAGTAGCAAAAGCTATGGGTGTTGCATTAGTGTTGCTCCTAGACCTCCTTCTGAGGCATCATACTGTAGCTCTAGATTCTCCACAGTATAGGACTGATGCACCACTTATAATTTCTTTACATTTTTAAAAATAAGTTTCTTGGGTCTCTAATTATCCTCATGCTGCATCACTGGGTTTTAACTGTCTCAAAGGCTCTCACAGGCTTCTGATAGGTGTGTGCAGAATCCGTAAAGACAGTTGGCCATTCCTATGAATTGCTAGATTCCCTTCAAATCCGTTGGTCTTGGCATTTCCTCAATGGCTCACAGTTCTCCAGGGTCTGGCCAGATTTCCTCAAAAGTCAACAGATGTCTGATGTAGGGGACCTCTGTTCTCCTCAGCTTCAGCTTGCCTGCATTCAGCTTAATATTCCACTTCTGGCATTTGTTTAGGAGTTGTCTCAGCTTGGTATCATGGCTCTGCATTGCCTCTTCCTATCCTACCCTAGACAAATATACTGACTGTTTATATGAAGGGATTTAAATCACACAGTGGGCAAGATACACTGCCAAATATTCCATCGCGCAGCCACAGGTCGTTAAGAGAAACTGAAGGAGAGTTGGGCCCACTCTGCCCTTTATGCCTGTGGAGGGGATTGGGGAGCTGAAGGGCATCCAGGACACAGACTCAAGGTACACGGCTGGCCAAAAGAATTTGATCTCACATGCACTGGGACACATGTAAACCAGAACTGGCACCCACATGGGCAATTATTCAATGAGTAAAGCTCCAATTCACTTCAGTGGAGCCAGGATTTCACCAAAGGAGTTAGTCTTAGCCATATTATCTTCTCTTCTTCCCCCATTCTCTATGGCTATTGACACCTCTATTACCCCACCCCATCACTCATGCCTGCAATTGAAGGAATATTTTTGATTCCTCCCTGTCTTCTGCCCCTCACATGCAGGTCACAGTCAGATTCTGTCACTTTTCCCTCCTCAACATCTTCAGCACACATTCTATTCTTTCCATCCCCATAGCTAACTCTTTCATTATATCTTATCTCAGCTACTAAAACATCCTCCTCTCCAGTCTCCCTAAAACCCCAATTCCCTCCACCTATTCAGTGCTAACACTAATTAATGCTACCTATTTTACAGGAAAATGGGCAGTGGATGGTTCCATAACCACTCCAGCTGCTAAACAGAGTGGGAATCATAGAATATTAGGGTGGGAAGAGACCTCAGGAGGTCATCTAGTCCAACCCCCTGCTCAAAGCAGGACCAACACCAACTAAATCATCCTAGCCAGGGCTTCGTCAAGCCGGGTCTTAAAAATCTCTAAGGATGGAGATTCCACCACCTCCCCAGGTAAACCATTTCAGTGTTTCACCACCCTCCTAGTGAAATAGTGTTTCCTAATATCCAACTGTCATAAACAGATGGTTAAGGGTTAATGTCTCTTTTACCTGTAAAGGGTTAAGAAGCTCAGTGAACCCGGCTGACACCTGATCAGAGGACCAAAGGGGGGACAAGATACTTTCAAATCTCTGTGGAGGGAAGTCTTTGTTTGTGCTGTTTGTTTTGTTCGTTGCTCGCTCTTGGGGCTAAGAGGGGCCAGACGTGCAACCAGGTCTTTCTCCAATCTTTCTGAAACAGTCTCTCATGCTCAAAATAGTAAGTACTAGCTAGAAAAGGCGGATTAGTCTTATGTTTGTTTTCTTAACTTGTGAATGTGTATTTTGCTGGAAGGAGTTTTACCTCTGTTTGCTGTAACTTTTAATCTCAGAGTAAGGGGGAGGAAGTCCCTCTAGTCTATATGAGCTGAATACCCTGTAAACATTTTCCATCCTGAGTTTACAGAGATAATTATTGACTTTTTTCTTTCTTTAATTAAAAGCTTTCTTTTTAAGAACCTGAATGATTTTTCCCCCCTTGTTTAAGACCCAAGGGATTGGTGGGCTGAACCACAGGGATTGGTGGGGGAAAGAAGAGGGGTGAAGGTTGTTCTCCTCTGTTTTAAGATCCAAGGAGTTTGATCAGTGTAGTCTCTCAGGGTACCCAGGAGGGGAAGTCTGGAAGGTGTAAAGGAGGGATGGTTTATTTCTCCTTGTTTTAAGACCAAGGTTTGGTTCTGGTGTCTCCCAGGAAAGTTTGGGAAAAGAAAGTGTGTCAAACACTCTATATTCTGGCTGTGGCGCGCTATCAGATCTAGCTAGGAATTAAGCTTAAAGGGTACAGCAGGCCCCACTTTTGGACACTAAGTCAAAACTGGGGGAAAAATACCTTGACACCAACCTAGACTCCCCACTGCAACTTGACACCACATTGCTCCTTGTTCTGTATCTGCCACCACTCGAGAACTGCCTCGCTCCATTCTCTTTGAACCCCCTTCAGTAGTTGAAGGCTGCTATCAAATCCCCCTACTCTTCTCTGCTGCAGACTAAATCACCCAGTTCCCGCAGCCTCACCTTGTAAGTCACGTGCTCCAGTCCCTGATCATTTTTGTTGTCCTCGCTGGACTCTCGCCAATTGTCCACATTCCTTCTGTACTGGGGGACCAAACTGGACACATACTCAGATGTGGCCTAACCAGTACCGAATAGAGGGGAATATTCAACTTCCTTGACCTGCTGGCAATGCTCCCACTAATACAGCCAATATGCCATTGGCCTTCTTAGCAACAAGGCACCCTGCTGACTCATATCCAGTATCTCATCCACTGTAATCCCCAGGTCCTTTTCTGCAGACTGCTGCTTAGCCAGTCGTCCAGCGTGTATGGATTTCTCCTTCCTAAGTGCAGGACTCTGCAGTTGTCCTTGTTGAAACTCATCAGATTTCTTTGGCCCAATCCTCTAATGTGTCTAGGTCACTCTGGACCCTATTGCTACCCTCCATCGTATCTACCTCTCCCCATCTTAGTGTCATCTGCGAAACTTGCTGAGGTGCAATTCATCCCATCATCCAGATAATATTAATAAGGATGTTGAACAAAAACCGGCCCCAGACCAACCCGTGGGGCAGTCTGCTTGATATCTGCTGCCAAGTAGACATCGAGCCATTGATTGCTACTGTTCAGACGCAACAATCTGAACAGCTTTCTATCCACCTTATAGTCCCATTCCCATCATCCATACACTTTAACTTGCTGCCAAGAATATGCTGGAAACCGCAAAAGCTTTGCTAAAAGTCAAGATATATCACATCTGTAGTAAGAAGAGGCCCTGATATAAACCTTGGTATCAAAGGCCCGGTACAAGGCCTGAGCCTGAGCTAAAGTAATGGTCAAGACTTTGCTAAAACATAACAAAGTTTAAGCTGTGAGCTAGAGGCAGGCCCTGCTCACAGAAGCGTGGCAGAAAGGGCTGTGCTGCAAAATAGACATATCTAAGGTACTGGAAACACAGAATATCAGAACATTCGCATACTGTAGCACTCACACAGATAACAGGAACAGGCTGACCCATCCCAATGACAGGCCAAGGGAAATATATGGATAAGAGTTGTTCTGTTCGAACCAACATGTAAAAGGTGAGAGCGCCACTCTATGTAGAGGGGTTGTACCTTGCTACGTAGAGGGTTCGACCTCAATACGTCAGGAGTGATTGTAACTTGTTTCGTACCTGTGTATAAGAATGCACCACTGGGGCGGTGTCTTTGTCCAGCCTAGGGGACAGTGGAAAGTTCCGCCACTGACTGAGCTGAGTCCATTGCCAGGGGCACATACTCGTAGTATGTCCTGTAGAGTAAAATCTAGAGGGAACTATCATTGTGCTTCGTTTGACAATAAACCTGGCCAAAGTGCCTTCATACCTTACTAGACTCTCTGGTCATTGGGGATTCTCTCGGGGTCTGCTGTATCAGCTATCTTTGAAGAGCTGGGACAGCACACAGAGACAACACACGCACGCAGCTGAGTGATATCAACATTGAACAGAGCAGAGCACCACACCGGTAGCATCTGACAACAACATCCACCGCTTTCCCCATATCCACAGAGCCAATTATCTCATCATAGACGGCAATCAGGTTGGTCAGGCATGACTTGCCCTTGGTGAATCCATGTTGACTGTTCCTAATCAGCTGCCTCTCCTCCAAGTGCTTCAAAATGGATTTGTTGAGGACCTGCTCCATGATTTTGCTGGGAACTGAAGTGAGCTGACCAGTCTGTAGTTCTCCAGGTTCTTTCTTCCCTTTAATATGGGCACTATATTTGCCTTTTTCCAATTGTCCAGGACCTGCCCTGATCGCCACAATCTTTCAAAGATAATGGCCAATGGTTCTGCAATCACATCAGCCAACTTCCTCAGGACCCTTGGATGCATTAGATCTGGATCCATGGACTTGTGCTTGTCCAGCTTTTCTAAATAGTCCTTAACCTGTTCTTTCACCACGGAGGGCTGCTCACCTCCTCCCCATACTGTGTTACCCAGTGCAGCAGTTTGGGAGCTGACCTTGTCTGTGAAGACCGAGGCAAAAAAACCATTGAGTACTTCAGCTTTTTCCACATTATCTATCATTGGAAGTGACTGATGTCTAGGAGGGCAAAGTGTATAAACACTTAGGCTATGCCTGCATTAGAGTTACAGTAGCACAACTGAGCTGATGCAGCTGCGCCACTGTAAGATCTTTCATGTAGCTGCTCTATGCTGAAAGGTGAGAGCTCTCCTGTTGACATAATAAAACCACCCACAACGAGTGATGGCAGCTATGTTGGTGGGAGAAGCTCTCCTGCCAACATAGTGCTATGCACACTACCACTTATGCTAGCGAAAATTATGTCACTCGGGTGTGTTTTTTCACACCCCAGAGCAACATAAGTTTTGCCGACGTAAGTGATAGTGTAGACATGGTCTAAATCTATAGAATGTAAGGTGTGAGGGAACTACATACACTCCTGTACTGTCAACTACTACTCAAAATATTTCTGGGGCTCCATAGCTTCTCCAATGGGACCCTGTGGAAGCATCATCAAGGAGGAGAATATTTTGGCTCTAATTCTTAATTAGGTTAGCATAATTTTCTTTAATTCTCTGTGATCAGCTTTTTCGTAAGAAGGAGAAATTTTCAACAACATGTGAATACCACCAAAAAAACCTTGTTGAAAAACATAGAAACACTTACATGAGAAATAAACTCTTGGGCAATCTTGTGTCCACCAGAAGAAAAGAGCAGAAAACTAATCAGAAGATGCCTGACAAGGTG
This sequence comes from Chelonoidis abingdonii, assembly GCF_003597395.2. Taxonomy (NCBI): domain Eukaryota; kingdom Metazoa; phylum Chordata; order Testudines; family Testudinidae; genus Chelonoidis; species Chelonoidis abingdonii. The sequence continues at coordinate 90,770,677 of NC_133774.1, read as the reverse complement.
TTTGGTGCAAGGTTGCCTTTTATCTGTTTTAGTGCTAGCTGCAGCCTGCAGATCTGTGATGGAGAGGGTTGTACAACTGAAGAGCATCATCAGACGATCATACACTGCTCGAGCTTCTACCTGTAGGGAACAATTTCAAAAGATAAAGGATCAGAGAAGAGTAAAAGTTGTGTTTATGATGGGGTTTTTTTATGAGATTTGTTCACTAATAGATATGAGAATCCTTGGGAGAAAACCCAAAAATACGTCAAGAGCTTGAGTTTCAGAGGCACTGGAGAGAACAGGGAAGGAAGGACAGTGCACATTTTACTTACGCTGGTTCACGCAAACAAATGGACAAAATGGAAAATTCTTTACTTTCTTTGGTCTTGCAAACTAAGCAGCCAAGGCATCGAGCCAAGTTTTGACCTTTTTTTGTAATGAAAGGAAATGGAGAAAATCCCTCAGTAGAATGTAGTCAGATTTTTACATTGTGGGAAAAAGAAGAGAAGGCTCCTTGAAGGCTCACTTCAATATTGCAGCTACAAATCAATTAAACCCCCATGTAATCTGACCTCAACTGATAAAACATTCTGATAAGAATGACAGATTTTGGCTTCTCCCTCTATTACTTGCAACATGTTTATTTCCTCTGCCTCTTGGAGCAGCCAATATAAACATACCATCAAAACAGAGAATGAAGATTTTGGTGTCCGCATACTAGAAGTTGTTAGCTCATCATAAGCAGCTATTAAAAAACATATTTCATTGTAATTATATTGTTCATTACATAAAAGACAGGAAACATAAGGACGAAAGCAAAACATATCACCTAGGACTAAGAGGAGTAGGACACCAGCCCCACCAGTGTTTGAGAGTTCATTTTAGTTTTAGCTATTTGTTTCCTTGCACTTACTGATTTCTTCACATTAACATTTCTATATATACTAGCCTGAAAGAGTTTGCTTTACTGGAAAGATAATTTCTCATTAAAGTCTGTTCCAGGTTGCACTAGGGATGGTACATGGCACTAATGAGATCACAATAAAAGTTTATGAGACATAATGAAATGTTATTGTTCCATTGAGATTGGATTGCCTCCAAACAAGCGCACCTGAATCTTACTCCTTCCCATTTCACTACACCTGCACTGATTCCACCATTCAGTATATCTAGACCTCTTTAATGCTAAAAATATTTTGGATTTTAAATCGTGCCTCACTACTCCATGATATCCAAAGCAGATGTTATGCTTTCAGCTTCCGTCTAGTGCTGCATATGTTAATATATGTCTGGTTGCAGTGTTTCAGTCTCTCCTACCAGGTGCTACAAAGTCCTCTTCTCCTCCTCTCTGCTGAAATGACTACAGGCTCCCATACCTATCAGTCTTCACATTCTTCTCTCTCTATGTTCTCATTCCCCTGTGCTAGGACTAGAGACAAGAGGGATGCAGGGCCGGGGGTGGGGGTGAGGAGGCTGATATTTTGACTGAGCAGTGGCAAGTTAGGAACAAGGTGGTGAAGAAACTACAACTCTAAAATGCACTTTTGGGGAGTGATCAGGACTTTAATGAAACAGGAATAACAGTATGAAGCACTAAGAAAAGGGGAGGGAAACAATAGACACGGGGATCCCTCCATGCATATGGAGTGCTGTCCTTTCCCCACTACTCCCTGCCACAAAACAAAACCAACAAATGAGTTAAACCAATTTGTCTCAAACAGAAAGTGATTTTTTTCTATTATCAGACTGGTATTCTTAAGGGAAATACATGGAAAACTTTGCAAAGAGACAAGGTCTTCCACTGAGATCATATGCAATATCTATATCCAAAGGACTTGCATCCTAATTCAGTATTGCTTTCACTGTGATTTACAGAGATGCCATTATCTACAGAAGTGTGCCAAGTTTGATTTTTAAAGAAGTTAGCACCTTCCTCCCATTTATAAGGGATTTTTTTATGCTGAAGTATAAGTCTTTAAAAACAAACATTTATAATGGAAGTATCAATTATCCTAACTACGACACTTGAGCACACCTTCTTATATTAGTTAAAAGTAAAATAAACACAAGTATAATAACCAGAGTTATTAGTTAAATAGTGTCTTCTGATATCCAAACAAAATGTCCAAGATCCTTTTCAGAAACACAAAGAACTTTAATTCTGTGTGATAACTTGAGGTTTTAACTAACACCAAGAAAAGACTATCTGCTCAAGACCTGATTGTCCATTGTGCTACTTCCTCTTCACATGGGTCTGGCAAAGGTCCCATATGATGCAAAATTTAAACACTAGGGAATATCTGTGGCAAAGGAGGATTCCCTGGGTTGGGTAGAACTGGGATAACAGCTGTGTACTATACATGCCTCCACCGTCCATATGTAAGGATAGGGTATGTGGTCAGAATGCAGCTGTACTCCAACTATTCCTGCCTGCTGCAATAGTCCCTACAGTCACAGGTAGCTAAGGGTAAATTAGTGCAGTTCTTAGGCTGCTTTAACTTACTCAGGGCATCCAATAGGTCCCATGCTGGCTCCAGAATAGGAAAGTGCAAAGCTAGCATAAGGCCCACCTTTGTCCTTCTCCTCTCTGTTCCAATGGTGAGTGGAATAGAGAATCGGACCTTTAGGTCTGGTCTACACTGGGGGGGAATCGATCTAAGATATACAACTTCAGCTACGAGAATAGCGTAGCTGAAGTCGACGTATCTTAGACTGACTTAGATTGACTTACTTCGCGTCTTCAGGGCGAGGGATCGACAGCTGCCGCTCCCGTCGACTCCGCTTCCACTTCTCGCCCTGGTGGAGTTCCGGAGTCAACAGGGAACGCGTTCGGGGATCGAAGTATTGCGTCTAGACGTGATGCAATACATCGATCCCTGATAGATCGAACACTGCCCGCCGATCCAGCAGGTAGTGTAGACATACCCTTAGTGTTTAAAACAAAACTAAGTAGCCATGGCACAAGTTAATATAAGAAAGACTGAATTACATCATCAGATCACTGCCTAGATTCTATGACAGGTGCGACAGAAATCAAATTAGATAGATAATGTTAGATCAGATTCACTGCTGCTGAATGTGAATGAAGAATGCTGAACTGTTATTATTGTTAGTGCTCTCACTTTTAAAGCATGGCTGTCCTACAGGACTCTACATCATAGGAGCTCTGAAATCCTGCCACACAGATTCAAAAGGAGGAGTTATAGGTGTACCAATCAAACTGATTTGATACAGTCATATTTTTCAGAAGAAAAGTAAATAAAGGCATTCTGGCCTACAGTACATTTGACAAACCCAGTTTCTAAATGTTCACAGCTGAAAGAGCCACAAAAATTATCTTGGCTCCCCTCTACTGCAGAATTTTACAATTCCAGGAGGACCCTGCAAACTCCAGCCGCTTTCCCACATAAATGCCTCAATTTTCAGGTATCAGAGGGGTAGCCTGTTAGTCTGGATCTGAAAAAGCAGCAAAGAGTCCTGTGGCACCTTATAGACTAACAGACATTTTGGAGCATGAGCTTTCGTGGGTGAATACCCACTTTGTTGGATGCATGACAATTGGCTAAATACTCTCAGCCATGGCTACACAACCTACCAGAATTTGAGTCCTCTGCTCTTTATCACTGTGTGGATTGTAGTAAAATGCCAGCAGCCACAGAAGAGTATCTGAGGATTCATCTTCGGACTTCAGCAACTGCTCTACAGCGATATCAGCCCATTCTCCAAAATGAACAAACAAAAACCAGCTCTCAAAGAGGTCAGTGTAAGATCTGCAAAAGAATCAAAATACATTCCAGTTTTGCTGGCTATTCATGTTCTTGTGGGATGCAAAAAGGTTCCAAGCAGAGGTTCCCCATTGGGTGAAGATGCTGTTTAGTAAGGAATTGTGCAGTTCTCACTTGTGATCAGTGCTAAAGTACTTGCTCAGGTTGTCCACCCATGAACTGTGAACAGCTGAGAGCGATACTGTTGACACAGTAATGTGGCTGTGACACTTTCTTGAGATGCCAGGACTGTAAGTCACTGTGTTACCCACCTGCCTCAGTGAGAGAGAGTCTTTGTTGTGGTAGCTGGGTGACAGCTCCCTGACACCACCAACCCTTCAGCACTCAGACGCTACTTTGCTTTTCAGGTAAAACACTAGGTGTACCTCAGAACTCCTCAGAAGCATCTCCCCTGTAGCCTTCAGCCTCTGTCGCTGGACACACATAGTAATTACCAGGTTCACTACTCCCAAGGGCATAGTACATATACACCAACTTGTCTGAGTCAATTGAATGTCAGCTCCAATATAACAACACAGTTTATTTATAACAAAAGTTTATTAACAAATGTAGATTTTAGAGATAGTCAGCAAGAATAACAACAACAGGGTACAAATAAAACAAAAGTATAACAGGCTTCTACTAGACCAAGACTTACTTTTAACAGGATACAAACCTTTGTCTAAAACAGTCTCTCAGCTGAGCTTTTTCTGCAAAGCTTGCTGGTTTTCAGTCAAACCAGGATCCACAACACTCATGAATCATTCTCCCCACACTCCCTGCCCAGGTTTCTCAGTGAAATGGATAACAGAACATCCTTTTGCTTTTCCTTATATTTCCCAGAGTTCATTGTCTTTATTTCCAGAGTCAGAATTACTCTCCTCTGTAAAGGCAGTTTCCATTGTATTGACTTACAATGCTTCATTTACAAATGAACCTAGGTAGACAGATAAATCAACATTTCTTTTTCTAGGAAAAACTTGATAGTCTACCCTGCCTGGGATACAGATTCTGAAACATACAACTTTCTATACAAATTCTTAAATATCATCCATACATACGTCTCACAATGCTTATGTGTCACCAGTTTCCATTAGATACCTTACAAGATCCTATTTATGGATAAAACCATGAAAACAGCATATTAGGTATAGTAGGTTTTTCAGGCTTAATAGAAGTTGTTGTTACAGAACAGTGAACCCTTTGCCAGTTAGGATCACAGTGGTGTTGGATGCATGAGTTCCATAAGTTAAATATCTCCATGTATAGAAGGATGGATTTAGCCCTCTCTGTTTGATAATATAGAGCAGTGGTTCTCAAACTTTTGTACTGGTGACCTCTTTCACATAGAAAGCCTCTGAATGTGACCCTGCCTTATAAATTAAAACCACTTGTTTAAATATTTAACAGCATTATAAATGCTGGAGGCAAAGCGGGGCTTGGAGTGGAGGCTGACAGCTCGCGACCCCCCATGTAAGAACCTTGTGACCCCCAGTTTGAGAACCCCTGATAGAGCATGGTTGTTATCTTGTTGGACATTACTAGGATATGTCAGAATCATGAGTGGTATGAACGCCTTGTAGGCTTCCCAGACAGCTCTCAGCTCCAGGAGATTTATTTGCATTCTGGTCTCTCGAGGCATGCAGGTGCCTTATGCTGTGAGTCATACATGTGGGCTCTCCAGTCCAGTTGGGAGGCATCTGCAATAGCTTTTTCTCAGGTATGGGCGGGAAGAGGGGAACTTCCATGCATATGCGCTTGGGGTCTTTCCACCACATCAAGGGAGAATAATCACTATTGTGTACATACTGTCTTCTTGGCACATACACCACACAGCTCTTGCCCTGATTGAGTCTAGAGTCGCTCCTATGAATTCTATGGTTTGTGTCAGTTTTAGGGTAGACTTGTTTATACCAATTCCCAGGGCCATTAGGAGATTGACATCATTGCTGCTCCATGTCAAAACTTCTAGACAGGACCTTCCTGTCAGGAGCCAGTCATCTAGATATGGATGGCAATGGGGCCACTGCAACAGGCCTCTGCTGCTACTATTGCAAACTTCTTTGTAAATAGCCTGGTTGCTGCTAATAAGCCTAATGGAAGAACCCTTATTAGTAGTGGTTGGGACCTGCCACCAACCTAAGGAAACACACACAGGGACCTGGATGGAGGGCCAAGTCAGGAAGAGGGAGCAGCCTGAGTTTCAGAGAGGGAGAGAGAGAGCAGCAACAGAGTGTGCAGCATGCAGCAGGAAGGGGCCTCAGATCTGGAAGGAGCTAATCCCCAGAGTGACTAGGAGGAGGTGCCCTTAGCAGTGACTGGAACCTGTCACGGGTTGCAACTATAAGGTCTGATTTTCTGAAGTGCTCATTGACTTGAGCTGTGGGTGCCTGAGACCTCTGAAAATCAGGTTCATAGTTTAGAAGGCCTCCTTATATCCTAGGATATCCTATTTTCCTATCCTTAAACAGAGGCTGTATTTGGGAACTAAGAAGAAAATGGCATCTAAAGATAACTAAAAATTAATCAACCAAGATTATGACCCACATGACTTTTCACAAAGTAATAGAAGAAGAAGACATAATGAGGGATAGTCTAACTATTTTTATTTACCTAATGCTTTTATCTTCTATTATTGCTTTAAGCATGTCAGTAATGTATTTCAGGTGCTGAGACCAGAGTGTAGCTGGCAAATCTGGAAAACAATAAGAAGAAAAGTTGAACCTAATGAAACAGGTTAAAACAGAACAATATTTGGTATGGTATCAAGCCAGAACTAGAACTTGCTAGATACATGATTCAGTCTTCAATAATTGCTTCTCATTTTTAAACTTTCCCATAGTTTTCAACCACATCTATAATAAATTACTTTATATTCTTAGGACAAAAATTCATTTGCAAAATACAGGACTAAAGTTCAGGCTATTCATCAAATTAGGCATAAGTGTGTGCGCGCGCATACATACACATGGACACACACACACATAGTTTCTCATCAATACTAATCTAGTATCTCTCAGTTATCTCAGTTAAGTGCCCCATCCTTAGCAGAAATTGCCAATCATGCACAACTGCATCACATGAAACATTAGTTTTCTGATATGCATAGAGACAAGGGAGATCAAACTTATTTACATTTGTGACTTAACTGAAATCAGATTTCCAGATTTCAGAGAGGAGAAAGGCAACACAATGCATTAACACGTCTTATGTTTGAATATGGGAGTTTTCACAATGATCATTATTGGGCTTACAAAACATGAACATTGAATACCTTTCCAGTCCTTGATAACACTGTTTTAATTCCTAGAATCCTAGAATCCTTTATTATATTGAAAATAATTTGCCTTTCTTCTATTACTTTTATTTGATTTTGGTTTTAATTTTATTTAAATCTATGCCATTGTATATAATAGTTACACAAAAACCTAAATTAAAAGAACATTACAAAAGTGGCAAAGTCAAGCACTCAGAGTTAAGGTAACCCTTGTTGCATTATTTTTTAGGTTATATATTGTGCAGAAAAATAATGAAAATGCAGATTCTATTAATGCTCCAAACAATTCAAAGCAGAACTTACCAAAAGGATGTTTGAGTAAGGCTATTACAAGATGCTGCTGCTGATGAGGAAAGTAGGCCTTCAGAGGAAATTTATGCTAAAACAAAAAGTCAATATTTTAAAAGAGCTTTGTGGTCAGCTTCCGAGAACATAAAACCTAAAGATATTATAGGTTCACCTAATGTGATGTGCATTTTACAAATACATGTAATGATATTCTTTCTCTTCACTTTAATGTGTTTTTCTTTGTGTCTTCCCCTCTGCCTCTTTATTGTTTTTTTTGTAAACAGCAATTTAAAGGAAAATGAAAGTACAAAGAAAAGTATGACACTATACATATCATTGGTATGATAAGACTGGCAAAATTCCAAAGATCTATATTGGTCAAATGGAGTTACAGAAATTAATTCTTAATTAAAATACTAAAGCATACATGCAGTCAATTAATATGCACACCAAAAACCCAAAGAAAAAGCAGCACTGAGCATGCTTAGTAGACAAGACACAACCCACATTCTGAATTAACTTGACCTGCAAAATTGATTTCATTTTTAAATCAAAGCCGGTTTTCAGCATAAAAAGAGTTTAAGCAAAATAAAGATGTTTGCCTTCTTAGAACCTGACTGCAGGAAAACCAATTAGAGGGGACTGTGATTGTGGCCAGCCATTATATTGGGGGGAGTACAGGGTTTTCTGTGAACTCTCTCCTACTCTGCACACCTCTGTGGACACACGGTGGTTCTTGAAAGATTCTCAAGATACATCTGTTTGCCTAGCCTTTTTTCAATTAACTGAACTATAAGTTCCTGGGTTCTCAAACAACTGGCTAGATCCTTCTTCATTCTCAGTCTTTAGTGTTCCTCTGATTTGAAATGTTAATAGAGCAAATTATGTCCCATTAAATACATGCAGACATAGAGATGGCTATCTTATAAATGCATGTAATAACTATTACAGTTTCAGGGTAACTGTTAACTATATTTGAACCCTCCCCACTCCCCTGGTCGAATTCAGGAGTGCCTGGTCAGGTCTCAGTTCTCCAGCTGTCACCTGTCTCTGGGTAGGTAGGGATCCTTGTACTACTCCCTTCTGACCAGGGGTTTCAAGGGCTACATGGCCACCTGCCATACACTGTGATAACTCCAGCAAGCCAGCCTGCCTAATGGCCAGCATCTGTGACTTGCTTTCTCCCCGAGAGCTATAAACAGTCTATTGCCAGCAGTTACCACACAGATCTTTCTGAACAAGTACATTACAAAGAAGCATTAAGAAGCATTACAAAGAAAATATATAAACAAACAACACAAGTTCCTACAGGCTTATTAAAAGTCTCAGGGAGTGGTACCTCTCTGAAGTTTACAGTTTCAGCAACTTGCCTTAATCATGCCTCCTCCTCCGCTCTCCCCCTCCATTTTTAGTTCCTGGAGGAGCTGTGGTAGCCTGTCCCCATGAATTTATAAACCATTCATAAATTTAATACAATAGTTCCCAAAGATACTGCGTGGAGTTGCAATGTCTGCAACAATAATAATATTCAGAAAGCAAAAATAATATGATCAAATTGATTTAAACCAAATTTATTAGATAGGAAGTACTCCTAGTCTGAGATCTTGTATGCTAAATTGTAGCAAATTTTACAGTTGATTTATAAACTCTTGAAAAAAAAAAAGATTTATAATGGAATTAAGGTGGTGCTCACAGGCACCACCTTAATTATAGTTGTGTGAATATGCACATATAAGTTGCATATTTAAAGCCAGCTTCACATAAAAAAGTGGGCAATAATCCATCACATGATGTCATCAGGTGAAGGACTTTCACCATAAAACACATGCAGACCCAGCACAACAAATGTAGCCCCCAGTCAATTGAAGAGAGTGGAATTTCTGCTTATGATCTCCAACCTACCACCCCTGCGCCTCTCTGGCATTGCACAATGTACTGCTAACATGCAACCAGGGTGGAACAGAATTAATGTGTGGCATTTATTTGTATTAAATAGGACAGCTGCAGTTTCATCCCTAATTCATACTACTTGAAGCCAGGAGACAGATTTAATCACAATGCTAATTAGAGGCAAGTATATCACGGATTCCAAGACCCACTCCTTCACTACCACTACCCCCCAAAAAGACATGGAAGTCAAACAGAGTAGAAATTCTCAGAAGTTTGTTTAGAGATGAAATATATTCAGCAGTAGAATAGCTTCCCAACCAGTGCTTCTTCCATGTCAAACTGGACTGAAAAAATTAATGAAATGATTAGAGTGAGAAATTTTGGTAAATTTTGGATGAAGTGGGTTTTAGCCCACGAAAGTTTACACCCAAATAAATTTGTTAGTCTCTAAGGTGCCACAAGTACTCCTTGTTCTTTTTGCTGATAAAGACTAACACGGCTAACACTCTAAAGAAAGCTTGTGATCTATAAATATAATTAGAATTTTCAAGTCTCCTGTTCTTGGATTTTAAACTCTGAGGGGCTGATTCCCCTCTCAGTTAAGATTGTGAAAAACACAAGTAATTTCACCGCAGTCAATTGAGTAAGAGTGGTGTAAAATTACCATGAGAGGAAAATAGGATCCTGAGTGGGGAAATTTTAAGCCTCATCTAACTCGTGGATGGTCAAACCTGACTATTTAGTATAGCTGTATGTATTTTTCTTTGTTTTTTGTTTCTTATTATGTTCAGCACAGTGCTCAATAGGATCCCTGCTGCTGCAAAAGAAATACTTGCCTATGGTCTTCCTCATTCTTTCAGTCCAAGATTGAGGATCATGCTGTAATTCACCATGCAGGCAAATGCTGCAGAGCCAGGATAACAAGATAATATATGCAATGCTTAATTTGCACCAGGGCTTGCCAGCGCTGAGCCCTGGCACCTCTAGGATGGGCAGTTTATAGTCCTCTGGGCTTGGTGTATCAGTTATGAATGTAAAAAAGTTGCTTGAGCCCTGGCATCTCTTTCATTATAAATTAAGTGCTGAATATATGGGGTGATAACTTATGTTGGTGAAATCCTACAGCATAACAACAAATAAATTACTCCCGTTTTGCAAAAGGCATATTGGTTTTGCACCTCTATGTTTGATGCCAGTTAAAGTGCCTCAACTATGTCTTGGCATCCATCTATAGCAGCAATGTGAGACCATTATTTGGCTCATTTTATTCTATCAGCATTCTCAAATTTAAAATTGTTCTTTTCATGCTAAATCTGATATCCTCTCATTAAAAAGTTATTAAAAAAATAGAGCTTACTAACCTGTTTGTTATCCTTCTGGTGAGCTTGAATAAAACACTGTGTAAACACCTGTATTATGGTCATTACTTCTGGCGTTCCACCGGTTTCCATTAGTGCATTCCTGAGCATTGAAAAGTTAAATTATGACAGGTCAGATTATTAGTCTGTTAATCACACATCTTTTAACTGGAAGAAGGTGAAGAGAAAGTGAGCATTCTTTCTGTATTGTAGCCTTGAGCTGTGTCTGAACTCATCAGGCTATAATGCCAGCATGAAAACTGAAGAAACTAACTTCACTTTGACATTTTTTAAAGAACACACACACCAAATTGTAGGGAAGGAAAAAAAGGGCAAAATTAAAAAGCAGGCTGGCATAAAAAAAATGGCTTTTTAAGAATCCAAACCTGCAAAGCACTTAAGCACAAACTTAACTTTAAGCTTCAATTAAATTACTCACATACTTAAAATTTAGCACCTGCTTAAGTGCTTAGCTGGATCAGAGCCCATAAGCAGTTCCAGGGCTGGCCTATAAGGGGAAAGTCAGAAAAGTTAAATCGAACGAACTAAAGGTGTGATGTCAACATGCCTAAGGGCAGGTCTTCACTACCTGCCGGATCGGCGGGTAGTGATCGATCTATCCGGTCGATTTACTGCAACCAGTGTAGACGTGATAAAATCGATCCCTGATCATGCTCCCCATCGACTCCAGAACTCCAGCTCACGAGAGGCAGAAGCGGAGTCGACAGAGGAGCGGCAGAGTCGACTCGTCGCCATCCTCACGGCCAGGTAAGTGTACCTAAGATACACCGACTTCAGCTACATTATTCGCGTAGCTGAAGTTGCGTATCTTAGGTTGACCCCCTGGCTAGTGTAGACCTGGGCCAAGTTAAAGCATATTAAACCCCCACATGGATGCTGTTATTCAGGAGTAAGCGGTTTCCATGTGCTGTGACTTAATCCCTCAAATTACAGCTAAATAAATGCATTTTACTCCTAAATTAGATCATCAACATGGGTGAGGAGAAAGGTAGTTTAACATACTCTAATTTATTAGTATTGACTTCATACCTTTAGTCAATTTGCCTTAACTTTCCTGAGTGTCTCCATGTAGACATGGCCTAAAATTGAACAAGCAGAATCCACTTGGCCATGTTTTGCAAGGTGTAAGAATAGCATTCACATTGCCTAAAATTGTTCGTTGTTCACAGTTGCTCTCTTATTGTAGGTTCCAAAAAGAAAGTTCACCCCAATTCATATCTAGATTAGGCAATGAAAAGATTTAAAAATTTGAAAAGACCACACAAGGAGATGGAACTTTATCATTTAGTAATACAGTTACAGCTAAGTCATGAGATGTGACTGTTAGTGATTTAGAAAAGTAAACAGCAACATGAACAGAGATGAATGTTGTACCAAAATCATATTGTACAGCTGCAGTTGGTACAGCAGTACCATAATCAGAGCCTCGTGCATTCCGTAATGATTTCAATTGTGAAATCACAAAATCAATCCAGGCAGTCTCATATGTCAGGCAGATGAAACGCTCTAATTGTTGCTCCACCGGACATAATCAATAAACCTGAGCAAGTGGGGCAGGCAGTGTAAAGGCAGCTAAAGCTAAGGGCAGGGAAAGCTGCCTTCCATTCCCCTCTTTGAAAGGCATGTAATGATAGAAAAAGCAGATTCTCCGTTTCTCCTGGGAACACTGTAGTGAGTTCAGGGTAAGAAGTCTAGTGGGATATCACGAGAATCAGTGTTAGTGTCTTACTTAACATTTGCATTAATGATCTGTAAGAGAAGTACATATTATATTGCTAAAATTCAAAAATGGAAGTAGATGTGATCACCAACAAAAACAGAGAAACACCATAAGGGAACCTCCAGAGGTTAGATACAAGTAAGGGGCCGAAAACAAGTAAGATTCAACTTGCAAAAAGAAAAGCTAATATGTCTGGGATAAAATAATCCAAAACATAAACTCAATGGGGAGAATGTGAGACATGGGAAGCAGTAATGCTGAAAGAGACAAAAGGGCAGACAGCAACTCAGACATGAGTTTCTAATGGAAAATGGCTTCAAAAAAGCTAATGCAATTTTGGACAGTATACATAAACAAACATGAAGCAAGGAAATAATAATCCTTCTCTAACAATATCTCTCTAAGCACTCTGGTGTGACTGAACCTGAACTATTGTGTTCATTTCCAGGTACAACTTTACCAAAAGGATAGTAGTAAACTGGAGCAACTCATGACAAGTACAACAAAAATAAAGATGAGGCTGTAGGGACTGACTTATCAAAAAAGATTAGAGATAGCTAATATGTGTAGCTTAGTTTGGTAATGACTAAGAGAGCAGGGAACATACTTTTTCAAATTAAAAAACAAAACAGTTACTCACCTTCTCATAATTATTGTTCTGCAAGATGTGTTGCACATTTTCCTTAGACTGTAGGGGTGTAAGTGTCTCATGCATGAGTGCTGGAGAGTTTTCCCTAGTGATACGAGTAGGAGCAGTCTTGCCCATTCCTGGTGCTCCTCATGGAGTACATGAAGGGCAGAGCCACCCCACCTATCCTTCATTTCCTTGGCAATGGAATGCCAATGGTAGATTTTGATGCACTGGGGAAGAAGGGTGGGTTATGTGACAAAAATATGAAACACATCTCCAAGAACTATAGTTATGATAACCATTTTTAATTCTTCAAGTGCTTGCATATTCCCGTTATACTGTAGGTGACTCTCAAACTGTTCTAAAGGTAGTGGGGGTTGGAGTTTCATCAGAAGTGGGACAATAGGATTGCTTTTCCCATATTTGCATCTTTCTTTGATGCAGCAGTGAATGCATAGTGTCTAGTGAAAGTATGGACAGAAGACTATGTTACTCCCCTGTGAATGTCCAAAATAGGGAAATCTCTCACCAATGCTGCAGAAGCCGGATGCACCGTGGTGAAGCACACTGTCAGTTTCTAGGCAGAGTTGTGCCCTTGACAGTGTAAGAGAAGGTTACTCACCTTGTGCAGTAACTGAAGTTCTTCAAGATGGTTATCCCTGTGGGTGTTCTGCTTTAGGTGTCTTGGCACCCTGCACTTCTAGTTGGAGCTTTGTAGTAGCAGTGCCCCGGTTGGCCACATACACGGCAGCCGCTGCTTTGAGCAGTTACCCCACATGCGCAGCCAACAGTCCCCCAGTTCCTTCTCTACCCCAGAGGATCGATGTGAAACTCCGGAGTGGGTGGGGGGGGGGGTAGTGGAGCACCCACAGGGACAACCATCTCAAAGTACAAGGTGAGTAACCTTCTCTTCTTCTTCTAGGAGTGTCCCTGTGGGTGCTCCACTTTAGGTGACTGTACAGCAGTGACCCTCAGTGGAGTAGAGGGACTTTGGAGTTGATTTATGTGCAGTGGAAAGCACCAAGAGTCCAAACTGAGCATCTGCAGCTGATTGTTGTTCTAATGCATAGTGTTTGGTAAAGGTATGGGCTGATGCCCAGGTAGCTGCTTTACAAATGTCTGTGAGGGTACATTATTGAGAAAGATCACAGACATGGACAGCACTTTGGTGGAGTGTGCACAAAGTCCAGAGGGAGCTTGCAGATTATAGTTTGGGCAACATACAGATATCTTGGTACATACAGATATCCATTTAGATAGTCTCTGTTTGGAGATGGTTTGGCCCTGGAAATGTTCTGTTGTAGATACGAATAGTCTGGATGATTTTCTAAATGTTTTTGTTCTTCCTATATAGAATGCTAGCGTTCTGTGGACGTCCAGCGTGTGAAGGGAGGCCTTCCTGTTGTCAGAATGAGTTTTGGGGAAAAATACAGGTAAGTAAATGGGCTGGTTGCGATGGAAGGGGGAGGTGACCTTGGATATGAATTTAGGATGTGGTCATAGGATTGGCTTCGAGGAACGTGGTAAGGTGGGTGTGCCATTAGGGCACCCTGTTCTCCCACTCTTCTTGCTGATGTGATAGCAACTAGGAAGGCAATCTTCATGGATAGGTGCAACAAACAGGTCACTAGTGGTTCAAAGGGTTTGCCTATGAGGGCACAGAGAACAAGACTGAGATCTCACATGGGGGTGGAGTCCTGTAGCGTGGGATAAGTATTCTCTATGCCCTTGATGAAGTGTTTAGTCAGCAGGTGGACAAAGAGCAGGTGAGCAAAGAGCACCTTAGAGTGGAAGGAGGTGATGGCTGCTAGATGCACTCTGAGTGAGCTAGTAGATAGGCCCAGTTATTTTAGTGTCAATATCTCATAAAGGATTAGGGGTAGTGAGGCTGACTGTGGAATAATCTGCTTCTCCTGGCACCAAGTACAGAATCACTTCCACTTGTGCGTGTCTGTCTTTCATGTGGTCAGCTGCTGACGGTTCAGTAGTATATCTTGTTCTTCCTTAGAACAGTGTGTCTCAAGTCCCATCATCCATGGATTGGCCAGGTCTCGAGATGGAATACTGAAATGTTGGGGTGCCGAAGGTGTCCTGCATCAGCAGATGAAGCACAAGGGGAAGGGTTTGTGATGGTGTCACCGCCATCTGTTTCAGGTATGGATACCATGTTTGTCTGGGCCATGTTGGTGCAATGATGACGACCCTTGATTTGTCTTGCTTGATCTTGTGGAGGACATGGCTCAATAGACAGATTGGAGGGAAGGTATACAGTAGTGGGGCTTTCCATTTCATAAGGAAGGCGTCTCCCAGAGAGTCATGCCCCAGTCTGGCCTGAGAGCAGTATTGCAGGCACTTGGCATTGTGTGCCATTGTGAAGAGATCTATCGAGGGGAATCCCCATTGTCTGAATATAGTTGTTAGTATTCCAGGATCTATCTCCCATTCATGGGTTTGTGAAAAGTTCCTGCTTAGATGGTCATTCTGGAGTCCAGGCAAGTAAGATGCTATGATGTGTATGTTGTTGGAAATGTACCACAGGAAGAAGCAGACAGCTTCTGCACAGAGGGAATGAGATCGGGCCCCTCCTTGGTGATTTACATAAAACATAGTCGCCAGGTTGTCCATAACAATCTGGACAGTCCTGTTGCGGATCAGAGGGAGAAAGTGCTGGCAGGCTTACTTCCAATAGATTTATGTGGAGATTGGACTCTGCTGAGGACCAGCGACCTTGGAGGGTATTTTCTTCCAAGTGTGCCCCCCATCCCATCAGAGAGGCATCTGTGGTGACTGTTACAGTTGGAGGTTTTTGTAGGAAGGGGACACCTGAGCAAATGTTCATAGGTTGTGTCCACCACATGAGCGAGTCTTTTACCCTGCTGGGCACTGTAAGACATCTGTTGAGTGAGTGCCTGGGTAGAATATAGACATTGTAGAGCCAGGCCTGCAGGCATCTCATGTGGAGCCTGGCATGTTTCATGACAAACATCATAGCCACCATGTGTCCTAAGAGTTGTAGGCATGTTCTGGCATACTTTTGTGGGCTGTCTATTACCGTTGTAATTAACTTTGTTAAAGTAAGAAATCATTGTTGGGGTAGTCGTGCTGTTGCTGTGAGGCAGTCAAGGTGTGTTCCTATAAAGTCCAACTGTTGGATGACTGTCAGAGTGGATTTTTGGAGGCTGATTTGTAACCTTAGGTTCATAAATAGGGTATAGTGGTGTGAGTGGCATTGATTGTTGCCTGGTGCATGGGTGCTTTTAGAAGGCAGTTGCTTAGGTAGGGAAATATGATCACACCCTGTCTGTGAAGGTGTGCTGCTGCGACAGCAAGAACCTTGGCAAACACTCCTGGGGCAGTAGACAGCACTCTGTACTGGTAATGCAGGTTCCCTAGAGTGAATCACAGGAACCCCTGTGTGCTGGGTGAATGGTAACATGAAAGTAAGCATCCTGTAGGTCGAGGGTCGAGAGCCAATCTCCTTTCTCCAATGCTGGAATTATAGTTGCTAGAGTCAACATCTTGAAAAGCTGTCTTCTCACAAACTTCTTTAGTTTTCACAAGTGGAGAATGGGCCTCCATCCACCTGTTTTCTTCTGAGTGAGAAAGTAATGTGAATAAAATCCTCTGCCCCTGTGTTGAACTGGCACGGGTTCCATGGCACCTAATTGTAGGAGATGGTTTACTTCCTGCTCTAGCATGTGCATGTGAGAGGGGTCCCCAAAGAGAGACGAGGAAGGGAGCTGGGTAGGTGGAATAGAGGTAAAAGGGATGGAGTAGCCTTTCTGAATAATTTCCAGAACCCATTTGTCCTTGGTGATGGTTTTCCATACTGGATAGAATGGTGACAGGTGGTCTCCAAATGGGCTGGAGATTGGATGTAACTCTAGGATTGGAGAATGTGGAGTTTTTGTGTCCTCGACCAACACTTCAAAACATTTGCCTCAAAGTGGATGGTTGAGACACAGACAACTGATCTTGTGGTTGTCATCATCTCGTCTGCCTCTGTTTGTGGCACTGGTTGTAGTGTCTTTGAGGCTGGGTGTATGGGGCAGTCCGGAATCGCTGATTATAGGATCTGCCTTGTTTCTTTTTGTTTTCAGGGACTCAGATTCCAAGTCTTTAATGTTTCCCAGGAGTCCTTCAAGGTATGCAAGATGTCTGTGCTTGCTGGAAAAAAAATTTGGCCTTCAAAAGGTAAGGTCCTCTATGGTTGCTTGAAATTCCCTGGAAAACCCGGAAAGATGGAAGCAGGAAGCCCTACATATGATTACGAACATAGCAATGGATTATGCCACCATGTCAACAGAATCAAGAGAAGCCTGCAGGGCTGTTCTGGCAATGAGGGAACCTTCTGCAATGTTGGCCTTGTATTATTCCTTTTTGTCCTCTGGAAGATGTTCAATAAATGTTTCCATCTGAGAAAACATGTTGTGCGTGTATTTGGCTAATACGGCCGAGTAGTTGGCTGTGCGGAATTGGAGGGTAGCTGATGAGTAGGCTTTCCTTCCAAAAAGGTCTAGTCTTTATCGTAAGGGGTGCTTCTTGACTGAGGTTGCTTCCCCCTTTGATTAACTGATTCTACCACCAATGAGTTTGGGGTAGGGTGGATAAACAAAAGCTCAGCCCCTTTAGCCGGTACATAGTACTTCTTGTTGGATCTCTTACAAGAAGGTGGAGCTGTGGCTGGTATGTGCCAGACAATTTTTTTCCAGTCCATAATAGCTGCATTAATGGCTGATGGAGAAGCCTGGAGTATATCTGTCAGTTTATGCTGTGTCTCTGGTAGCTCTGCCAGTGATATGTCAATAAAGTCAACTACCTGTTTAAATAGATCTTGAAAGGATTTAAAGTCATCTCTAGATGTGAGGGATGGGGTGGCATTATTGTTTCGTCGGTGATGAAGAAGAGATATGGGTAGGTGGGAAGGTATAGTCCTCAGGCGCATCCTCAGGTTCTTCTACTTCCTCCTCAAGCGTTTCTGAGGCAGCTTGGGCATGTAGTGAAGATGATTGCTTTGTTCTAGACCACGTAGGTTGGAGGGTCTGATGTATAATGGCCATGGGTCCCAGTATGTCCAGTTCAATGGGAGAGCCATGGAGGGTGGCACCCATTGTGGAGCCTGGCAGCCTCTTCCATCTGGAGATGTTTGGTGCAGTGAAGGTCCAGGTTTGGGTGAGGAATGGCGAGGGTGTACACCCCTGTGTCCACTTCCTCCTCCTCATCGCTGGGAAAAGGAGGGACTGAGCCTGCAGGGGTAGTAGCCAAGCTTGGTTTCAGTCTGGCTGGGGTGCCGTTGGTGCCAAAAAGCGGAATCGCCACAGCTGAAGTAATCAGAAGGTCTGCCTGTCTGATAAATTGTTGTGGTACAGGGAGGCTGTGGTAAACGTCTGTCTCAGATCTGGACTTAGAGTTCAACATCTGCGTGTTTACTGGGAACCTCCCCCAAGCTTATACCCAGCTTGGATCTTACTTCACTGCCACCAGATAAGATTTAGGCTCTTATCAGCCTGGGTTCCCCAAATTCCTTGGGGGGAACCCCCTCTCTGGCCTCCCCCACTTTCCCTGGGAGGACCCCCAAGACCCAGACCCCTGGGTCTCCCTATCTCATGGGAAAACACAAGTTCCTCCCCCGTTGTCTCCCTCGTTATCTGCTCCCCCCGCTTCCCTCCTGGTGTGAGCCTGGGATTGCTAGCTACTTAACTCCTTGAAGGCAAAACAAAGAGGGACAATCACCCTCCCCCTGAGGCGATGCCTTCAAATCTAGTAAAGCTAACATAAACGAGATTCTTCTTACTCCTCCCTTTCCTGTAGCCTCACCAGAGAAAAACCAAAAACCTCAACCGAGGTTTTAAAAAGAAAACTTTTATATAAAGAAAAGAAAAATACAGAAAATAATAACTAGCATAAAGAACTCAAATACAGCCTCTTAGCTGATAAGAAATTAGGAATAAACCCGTCTGATTAAAAGATAGCCCAATAAAACCATCCAGCACAGTACAACACACATGTAAATACAACACAAAGGCATATAACAGCCTATTTGCCTTGTTGTAACGAGGAGACAAGGGGGAGGAACTTGTTTTCCCGTTTGAGATAGGGAGACCCAGGGGTCTGGGTCTTGGGGGGCCTCCCAGGATAAGTTGGGAGGCCAGAGAGGGGATTCCCCCCAAGGAATTGGGGAACCAGGCTATAAGAGCCTCAATCTCTATCTGGTGGCAGCGAAGTAAGATCCAAGCTGGGGTATAAGCTTGGGGGAGGTTCCCCAGTAAACACCAGATTTGACTCTAAGGTCCAGATCTGAGTAGGAAGAGCTTATGACATGTGGCAGCGTGGGGATAAAGATAAGAATCCAGAAGCCAGTAGGAATATTATTTTTCTTTTTTCTGCTGCTAGGGATTTTAGCAGAGAGAAGGGGTTTGGTTTTAAAAGTAGCCAGAGAGAAAAACTTTTTTTCTGTTTCTGCTTTTAGCAGTTTGGCATTTTAAAACAGAGTCATTAAGAGAACCATTACAGGTCAAAGGGTTTTGTTAAACAATTGGGACTTAAGTCAAGTCCCAGCCAGCAACACACATGCAAATACGGTTTTTTTGTTCAATTTACATTTCAAAGACAGAGCCAGAGAGCAAGTCAAATCAGTGCTAGGCAGACTTCAAGGAACAGAAAGCCAGCAGATCAGCAGTTCAGACAATACACAGAGGGCACCACACACAAGAAAACAGGAACCATGATTCCAAAGAAATGCCGAAAAGCAGGAAAGAAACTAGATAGCAGAGGAACAAATAACAAGAAGAGCCGATCACAAGCGAGACATGGAAAAAAGACTAACAAGAGATGCGAGATGAAAAAAGAAAAAAGAAGGAACAAAAGCAAACTGGCAGCCTTACAACAGAGAATCAAGAAGCCAAAAAGGCAGCCACAAAAGAAAAAGAAACAAGCAGCCAAACAGAGGCAGCCCAACAGAAGACAGATAGAACTCCAGAGGGAGAAACACCAAAAGAAAGTGAAGAGAGGGGACAAACAGAGAAAGCATGAACTGGAAAGTAGAAGGCTAAGCATCAGGCTCCAGCCAAATCCTAACCCCTCGCGCCAGTTGTTGTTCAACCGCACAGAAAATTTCCCACACAGGCAGGTGATGACACGGAGACCTTCTTAGAAAATTTTGAAAGGCCTGCCTTTGGGTACAGCATCCCTGAAGACCAGTACATGGCTAGAGCTGAGGTCACACAGTGTGGACCCTTGCAGACGTGGCGGCTGAAATGCCAAGGGACAAATGAACGATTATAACTGTTTCAAACCAAGGCCAGATCCAGAATGGGGATAACCCGGATCATGCCCGTCGGCGGTTCAGAAACCAAAAGTGGAAACCAGATGGGTCATTTCCCACCACGCCTACTACGTTGGGAAGCATTGTGACGCCTGGATATCAGGAACCAGGTTCAAACCTTTGAACAACTGCGCCCACCTCATACAATGGAGCAGTTCTTGGATGGTGTTCCTGAGGACATAACACGGTACATCCTAGATGGAAAACCCAAAACTCTCACCGAGGCGGGGGATTGGAGCCAAATGGATGGAAGTGGCAGAAAGCAAGAAAGCTACTGTAAAGGGAGTGAAAACCCCAGGGCCACACCGACAATAAACCCAACCGAGGCAACCCGACCCTAAACCGAGGGCAACCCAAACCCCACCTACAACCCAAGGAAAGCCAGACACCCTATCCTTCCACCTCACCAGTCTTCAGTAACTTACTTCAACCCAGTGACCCGTTATCTGGAAGATGCTATAAGTGTAATGAAACGGGACATATCAAAGCCAACTGCCCAAAGGCCAACTGCCCCGAAGAAACCCCACCCGGGTGCAAGTCATTACACCCCCAGCACAACCAAGATCCCCAGGCCCAGATACCTCTCAAATCCCCTTGGAGCGAAGGGAAAATTTGAGAGTGGGCGGAAAGAAGGTTACCGCGTGGAGAGACACGGGGCACAAGTGTCAGCTATCCACCAATCCTTCGTCGATCCCAAACTCATCAACCCAAGGCCAAAGTGACCATTTACCCCTTCATGTCACAAGCTGTGACTTGCCTACAGCTGAACTGCCTGTCCAGTACAAAGGCTGGTCAGGAATGTGGACTTTTGCAGTCTATGACAATTATTCCATCCCCATGCTACTGGGGGAAGACTTGGCCAACCAAGTGAAGCAGTCCAAGAGAGTGGGAATGGTTACACGCAGCCAAACCAGGCAAGCTTCCAGACCCATTCCTGTTCCTGAGCCGTCCACAGAGAACCTGTCTGTGTTACCAGAGACCCAGACTGAGGTAGTGGACCCGGATCCCATGTCAACGGCTGAACCAGCCACAGCACCTCCAGTCCCAGACCCGAACTGGAACAGCAACCAGCACCAGCACAAGCAAGTGCAACACACCACATCTTCAACCCAACGCCAGAAGGGACCAACGAGCCTGAACTGGCAGAAGCAACAGACAACCATACCGAAAGAGGCTCAGCCAGAGCCTGAAATACCACCAGGTGCACAGCGGACAGCGGTACACCAGCACAGAAACAACCCCATCATCTACATCACTTCCAGAGGGACCAAGCCCAAGTCCCCAGTCTGAGGAAGAACTGGTGTCCCCAGCTTCAAGGAACAGTTCCAGACTGAGCAGGAAGCAGATGACAGCCTTCAGAAAGCTTGGGTGGCGGCACGGAGCACCCACCGCCTCTCAGCTCTTCTAACCGATCCCGTTTGTTATAGACCAAGGACTTTATATACAAGGAAATTCTTTCTGGTGGACACCAGGAAGAATGGCAGCCGCACAAACGGTTGGTGGTTCCAACTAAGTACAGGGGGAAGCTCTTAAGCTTAGCCCATGATCATCCCAGTGGCCATGCTGGGGTGAACAGAACCAAAGACAGGTTGGGGAAGTCCTTCTACTGGGAGGGGATGGGCAAGGAAGTTGCCCAGTATGTCCAGTCTTGTGAGGTGTGCCAAAGAGTGGGAAAGCCCAAGATCTGGTCAAGGCCCCTCTCCAGCCACTCCCCATAAATTGAGGTCCATTTCAGCGAGTAGCTGTGGATATTCTGGGTCCTTTTCCAAGAAAAGACACCCAGGGGAAAGCAGTACGTACTGACTTTCGTGGACTTTGCTACCCGATGGCCAGAAGCAGTTGCTCTAGGCAACACCAGGGCTAAAGCAGTGTGCCAGGCCCTAACAGACATTTTTGCCAGGGTAGGTTGGCCCTCCGATATCCTTACCGATTCAGATCTAATTTCCTGGCAGGCACCATGAAAGACCTGTGGGAAAATCATGGGGTGAATCACTTGGTTGCCACCCCGTACCACCATCAAACCAATGGCCTGGTGGAAAGGTTTAATGGAACTTTGGGGGCCATGATCCGTAAATTCGTAAATGAATACTCCAACGACTGGGACCTAGTGTTGCAGCAGTTGCTCTTTGCTTACAGGGCTGTACCACATCCCAGTTTAGGGTTTTCACCCTTTGAACTTGTGTATGGCCATGAGGTTAAGGGGCCATTACAGTTGGTGAAAGCAACAATGGGAGGGGTTTACACCTTCTCCAGGAACTAACATTCTGGACTTTGTAAGCAACCTACAAAACACCCTCCGACATTCTTTAGCCCTTGCTAGAGAAAACCTAAAGGATACTCAGGAAGAGCAAAAGGCCTGGTACGATAAACATACCAGAGACCGTTCCTTCAAGAGAGGAGACCAGGTTATGGTCTTGAAGGCGCAACAGGCCCATAAGATGGAAGCATCATGGGAGGGCCATTCACGGTCCAAGAGCGCCTGGGAGCTGTTAACTACCTCATAGCATTTCCCAATTCCTCACTAAAACCCAAAGTGTACCATGTTAATTCTCTCAAGCCTTTTATTCCAGAGACTTACAGGTTTGTCAGTTTACAGTCCAGGGAGCAGAGGACGCTGAGTGGCCTGATGGCGTCTACTACGGGAAAAAGACGGGGCGTGGAAGAGGTGAACCTCTCAACCACCCTGGAACGTCTGCAGCGGCAACAAATCCAGGAGCTGTGCACTAGCTTCGCACCATTGTTCTCAGCCACTCCAGGACGGACTGAACGGGCATACCACTCCATTGACACAGGTAATGCTCACCCCCAATTAGAACACCACCCTACCGGGTCCCCTCACGCACAAGCTGCTATAGAGCGGGAGATCCAGAACATGCTACAGATGGGTAATCCGCTCATCTACCAGTGCATGGGCATCTCCAGTGGTTCTGGTACCCAAACCAGATGGGGAAATACGCTTTTGCGTGGACTACCGTAAGCTAAATGCGGTAACTCGTCCAGACAACTATCCAATGCCACGCACCGATGAGCTATTGGAAAAGTTGGGACGTGCCCAGTTCATCTCTACAATAGACTTAACCAAGGGGTACTGGCAAGTACCGCTAGATGAACCTGCCAAGGAAAGGTCAGCATTCGTCACCCATGCAGGGGTGTATGAATTTAATGTACTTCCTTTCGGGCTGCGAAATGCACCCGCCACCTTCCAGAGGCTGGTAGATGGTCTACTAGCAGGACTGGGAGAATATGCAGTTGCCTACCTCGATGATGTGGCCATTTTTTCAGACTCCTGGCCCGAACACCTAGACACCTGGAAAAGGTCTTTGACCGTATCAGGCAGGCAGGACTAACTGTTAAGGCCAAAAAGTGTCAAATAGGCCAAAACAGAGTGACTTACCTGGGACACCAGGTGGGTCGAGGACCATAAACCCCCTACAGGCCAAGGTGGAGGCTATCCAAAAGTGGCCTGTCCCAAAGTCAAAGAAACAGGTCCAATCCTTCTTAGGCTTGGCCGGGTACTACAGGCGATTTGTACCACACTACAGCCAAATCGCTGCACCACTGACCGACCTGACCAAGAAGCCCCAGCCAACTACAGTTAAATGGACTGATGAGTGTCAGGAAGCCTTTACCCAACTTAAGGCGACGCTCACGTCTGACCCTGTGCTAAGGGCCCCAGACTTTGACAAACCATTCCTAGTAACCACCGATGCATCTGAGCGTGGTATAGGAGCAGTTCTCATGCAGGAAGGACCGGATCAGAACTTCCATCCTGTCGTGTTTCTCAGCAAGAAACTATCTGAGAGGGAAAGCCACTGGTCAGTCAGTGAAAAGGAATGCTATGCCATTGTGTACGCCCTGGAAAAGCTACGCCCATACGTTTGGGGACGGCGGTTCCAGCTACAAACTGACCATGCTGCGCTAAAGTGGCTTCATACAGCCAAAGGGAACAACAAGAAACTTCTTCGTTGGAGTCTAGCTCTCCAAGATTTTGATTTTGAAATTCAACACATTTCAGGAGCTTCTAACAAAGTAGCTGATGCACTCTCCCGTGAGAGTTTCCCGGAATACACTGGTTAAAACTTTTCCCTTAAGATGTAGAAGTCTTGTAGTTTACATGCTTACTAGTAATGTAAAGGTGCATGTGTTGTATTACTCTGTTTAGTTTAAGTTCTAGGTAGAAATCACCTCCAGTGAAATTTTACACTGTCTGTGATTTGGGGGGCGTGTCATAAGTAGATAGGTAAGGTAAGGGTTAATTTTCTTTTACCTGTAAAGGGTGAACAAAGGGAACCAAACACCTGACCAGAGGACCAATCAGAGAAACTGGATTTTTTAAAAAGTCAGGGAACCTCTGGAATTTTGTACTCTGGGTCTTTTGTTTCTCCCGGCTATGGAGGAAACAGCTTTCCTGCTAACTCCTATTTCTTCTCTAACATTCTCCTACAAAGTGTGAGTACAAAGGCAACAAGGCAAATAGGCTGTTATATGCTTTGTGTTGTATTTACATGTGTGTTGTACTGTGCTGGACTGGTTTAATTGGGCTATCTTTTAAATCAGACTGTTTATTCATATTTTCTTATAAGCAAGAGCCTGTATATTGAGTTCTTAATGCAGTATTATTGTTCTGTATTTTCTTTTTTTTATATAAAAGTTTTCTTTTTAAAACTGGTTGAGGTTTTTTGGTTTTCTCTGGTGAGGCTACAGGAAAGGGGAGTAGAAAATCTCTTTATATTAGCTTTACTAGATTTGAAGGCATCGCCTCAGGGGAGGGTGATTTCCCTCTTTGTTTTGCCTTCAAGGAGTTAAGTACTGCATCGCCCAGGCTCACCCAGGGAGGGAAGCGGGGGGAGCGGGGAGCAGATAACGAGGAGACAAGGGGGAGGAACTTGTTTTCCCGTTTGAGATAGGGAGACCCAGGGGTCTGGGTCTTGGGGGTCCTCCCAGGGAAGTGGGGGAGGCCAGAGAGGGGTCCCCCCAAGGAATTTGGGGAACCCAGGCTGATAAGAGCCTAAATCTTATCTGGTGGCAGCGAAGTAAGATCCAAGCTGGGTATAAGCTTGGGGGAGGTTCCCAGTAAACACGCAGATGCTGAACTCTAAGTCCAGATCTGAGACAGACGTTTACCACAGAGGCACAGTACCGAGGACAGAGATGGCCTCTGGCTGGAACTGAGAGGGAGGGCTGCTGGTGCCGCAAACTTGCTGCATTGTATCAGTGCAGCAGGTGGCACCATCGTCTGTGTTTTCTTCGGCTCCACTGGTGCCGAGCTAGGAGCTACGTGCACCGCTGTGAGAACTAGACCGCACTGGGTCTTTAGCTCCTCACGGCCCAGTGCCCTCAGTGCTATTGGTACTGGGGCAGACTTTGCAGTCAGAGATCTCTTGTTCTGAGGCAAATCTCGTTATGGTGAAGAGACCTCTTTTTTGTGGCTTTTTCAGGGACAGAGTCCTTAGTAGCCATTTTAGAGGAAGATCCCATGTCTGAGGCTGCAGTTGGCGACCGTTGGCCAGGAAGTATCCTGGACTCCGGTTGGAGGCTGGTCTGAGGGATTTCTCCATCACCAGGAGTTTCAGCTGGAGATCCCTAGCCTTCCTTGTCCTAGCTGTCAGTTTTTTGCAGTGGGGACACTTTTAAGATGTGTGTGTCTCCCCCAGGCAATGGACACATTGTGGATAGCCATTGGAGACCAGTACATACAGTCTGCAAGTGAGGCAGTGTTTGAAGCCTGGAGAACCGGGCATTTCTGAGAGCCTATGTGGAAAGGAAGAGTGGGAATAATCCCATTCTTATGCCTCTTCTGTCATTGGGAGTTACCTGCCTGAGGCAGGAGAAAGGGAAGGAGTAGGAAAACAAAGGTTTTTTTTAATATGGTAAAAGAAAATTAAAGGACAAATTAAGGGAGAGAGATACTAGCTGGGAAAGAACTGAAATAATAGAAAAACTAAAGTTGTGAGGGCGCTGCTGTCGTTCTGACCGAAGCCAAAGGCGGTAGAGAAGGAACTGGGGGACGGTTGGCTGCGCACGTGGGGTAACTACTTGGAGCGATATGAGATGGCTGCTGCACGTGTGCGACCAACAGGGCCACTGCTACTATAAATCTCTGATTAAAAGTGCAGGGCGCAAAGACACCTAAAGTGGAGCACCCACAGAGACACTCCTCAAAGAACACCACATCGTGTTGCAGCTGGTAATCCATTTTGACAGTCGCTGTGCTGTAACAGGTTGACCTCTCATTTGTTCCACATACGAAACAAATAGCTGAGAAGAACTGAAAGGCATTTTCTTGACTAGGTAAAAAGCTAAAGCCTTATGTTCATCCAGAGTGCGCAGCCTTCATTCATCTTTGTGAGCATGTGATGTTTCGAAGGAAACAGGTAAGTATATTGACTAACTCAGGTGAAAATCAGTCTCACATAGAAACTTAGAGTGAGGACTATGTTGGACCCTGTCTTTGTATAAAATGGTGCACATAACTCTCCCACTCTCCTAAAGGAGGTGACAGGCACTATGAAAGCCACCTAGATTGAGAGGTGCAGAAGTGAGCAGGAAGCTAAAGGGTGAAATGGAGGTCCCATAAGAGTAGACAACACTAAATTTAAATCCCAAGTTGGCAATGGACCCCAAATCAGTGGGAACAAACTATCTAGTCATGATAGGATTAGTAAAAACAGTTCTATCATTGATTCGCGAGTGATACACTGAGATAGCAGCCAGATGTACTCTAATGGAGCTGAGGGCTTGACCTGACTCCTTAAGATGTAAGAACAAGTCCAGAATTGTTTGAATCAAAGTTTGTGTCAGTGACACATCATGTGAGGCCCATATGAAGAAGCACTTCCAGTTACTAAGGTAAGCAACTCTTGTGGAAGATTTTCTACTATCAAGGAGAACATTCTGGACTGCTATTGAACAGTGAACCTCCTGTGTATTTAATCACTGGTGAACCATGCTCTCATATGCAGCACCTGAGGATTCGGGTGTAGCACTCATCCATGATTCTGAATTAGGAGATTTGTGGTTAGTGGCATGAGTAAGTGTCCCCAAGTAGATAGACTGTATAAATCAGAAAACTATGGCTGCCTCAGCCAAGCTGTAGCTATAAGGATTATTCTGCTTCAATCTCATTTCAGCCTGAGAAAATGACATTGGGAATCAGGGGTATTGTAGGTACCACAGGAACAGGAAAGTGCCCAAACTTGACCCGAGGCTGTGACTTGCCCTGTAACAAAAATGGCAATGTACTTCCTGTTTTGCCAAATCAGAAACAGATACACCTTTAGAAACCTCATGTGATATACCACAGCTCAGATGGTTACATTGAGAGACCATTTGTTGTCCACATTGACGGATCTGTTCAAGCAATCTACCAGGCCATTTTGAACACCCAGCAGGTGAGACACCCTAAGGATGACCAAGCTCTGTATGCATAAATTCCACAGCTTGATTGCTTCTTAGCGCATGCTGTATGATGTGGCACTGTATTGTTTGTTCAGATAAAAAAATGTTGTGGTGGTGTCACCTGGACAGTCTTGCTTTAAAAGTGAAACAGTAACTGTTAACACGCATAGAATACTCCACGCATCTCTAGAATATTTGTGTGTAACTGGGCCTCATGAGTAGACCACAACCCTTGAGTCTGAAGATCACCTAAAGGCACTCTCCACCATAAACTGAAGCATAAATTACCAAAGTAATGGAAGGGAGAGGTGGAGACAATGGAACTCCCTGACACACATTGTCTTGGCTCATGCACCAGCTCAGAGATGACAATACCTACCACTTTGTCCAGATGGTGAATCTGAGGGCAACAGGCTGCCCTCAGGCAAGCCTGCATTCCTCTGAGGAGGAAAAAAAGTATAGAGAATAAAACCTCCTGCCTTAATGAAGTGGAGGAACTTTTTCTATAACACCCAAAGAACATAGAGTGCGCACTTCTTGTCTCAGCACAGACTCATGAGAAGGGACCCTGAAGAGGGACAGGGGAGGAAGTGAAAGGGAGGATAGAAAGTGATTGTGGAGATGATTACCTCAGTGCTACAACAGCATCCAGTCAGGCCTCTGAGGAGGTTGGTCAGCCAGGCCTCCTAATCCTTAGCTCTGCTTTTCTCATAATGCCTTCTGTGGGAACAAGAATGAGACCTAGAGGAAGCCCTTAAGTGTGAAACTCAGGAACCCACTTTAGATTCTGAGGACTAATCAGAGTAGCCAGGTAGTACGGTACGGTAAAGGTTCTTGGAGACCAGGACTGTTAAATATGCTGGGAATGCAGTACCAGATGCAGCACAGAAGGCTTTCAAGCTATCACTACTGAACATCAAGGTGGAACTGGTACCAGATGTCTGGAGGTAGACACAGAGGTCAATTAAGTGTGTGGGACTAGATCTAAAGCCAATGAGGCCGCAGGAGACTGTACTGGAGCCGATGAGCACAGTACCTGTAACAGTGCTGACAGCAGTACCAACAGGCATAAAAGGTCTCTCACATCCACATAGGGCTAGAGCTATGTTGAAACCGACAGAGCTGGTTGCCTCGCCATAATCAGCGACAAGTGGTCTGTTGTCATCGCTGAGGAAGGCTTAAATTCTGCAGACCTTAGTGTAGGTTCCCATTGTACTGGCAAGGTCTGGCGGCCTGCCAGATCCAAAACAAAGAAAAGGGAAAAAACTCAGATAAAATGAAAATAAGACAGAAAAAACATCCCAAGGATGAAAATCAGTCCTACAGGCAAATAACTAAACTAAGTATGCACAACTTTATCCCCAAGGAACAAGACTGTGAACACAAAATGTTCCAACTGATGGTAAAAAGGAACTGAAGGAGGGGCAGGGCTTCCCTCTTTATACCTCCATGAAGAGCATGAGGAGCCAGGAATGGACAGGGCCACCCCGCAGGTACCATTAGGGAAAACTTTCTCGCACCAGTGCATGAGACGGACACACAACTACAGCATGATGAACATATGCAAGAACTCTAAGAAGAATGGAAAGGTCTGATGCCAAAAACAGATAGGAACTATTTAGTGTGATGCACAGGGATTATTAATTAGACATAATCAAATGAAACTTGAAAAAAAGGGACACTGATGCCAAACAACAAGAAAAACTTCCTTACAATAGGGCCTATCAGGCTGTCTAATAGCATCCCAAGTGAAGTGGTGGACTTCTAAAATCAGATGGAGCAACATTTTAGAAAATATACTGTAGGGCACAGTCCTGCTTTGTTAGGGAGAGTGACTAAATTTCCATTTCTAATGTCTGTGCTTTCCACTCTGCCAAAGAAAATCTGCATGACAGGGATATTCCTTCACTCTTACAACCCGATTGTTTTAAATACTGCTTTATACATCACAACAAATCAATAAATGTCATACATTCTGACTCCCCCTAGCTTGGTCACAGAGGATCCCATATGGTACACTATGGAATTTGTGCAGATCTGCACTTTTTTCATGTATACAAAATGATTTGGGGAGAGGGACTGGTAGATCTGTAAGTTCAGGGATCCAGTGGTCTTTCCTGCCTCAGCCACAAACTGGGCTACAGTATCAGCAAGGGCTACTGTAACTCTCTGACTGTGCTAGTAGATGGACCATAGCTCCATTGCCACTATAGATATGACTACACAGCACTAGCTGGCATAGGCCAGTTGACTGAGCTCACGGGTCCGTTTAATTGCGATGTAAACATTCAGGCTTGGGCTGCAGCCCAGGCTTTGGGATCCTCCCACCTCACAACCTAAGCCTGAACATCTACAATTAAGCAGCCCCGCAAGCCCAATACTGAGTCAGTTGGCACAGGCCAGCCGCAGATTTTTAAGTGCGGTGTAGTCATATCCAGTGTGGTCTAGGACAGACAATTCCTTCCCTCATTTCCTACAAAGGTCCCTGTACCAACCTTGTACGTTTGGCCTTGACAAATGGTCCAGGATTTGCCTAATTGTATACAACAGCACAAGAAGGAACAGAAGAACAGAAGAATGACCATATTGGGTGAGACCAAAGGTCCATCTAGCCCAGTATCTTGTCTTCTGACAGTGGTTGATGCCAGGTGCCTCAGAGAGAATGAACAGAACAGGTAATTATCAAGTGATCCATCCCCTGTTGTGCATTCCTGGCTTCTGGCAAACAGAGACTAGGGACACCATCCTTGCCCATCCTGGCTAATGATGGACCTATCCTCCATGAATTTATCTAGTTCTTTTTTGAACTCTGTTATAGTCTTGACCTTCACAACATCTTCTGACAAGGAGTTCCACAGTTCAAAATAAATTCTAGACAATCCCACTGGTTTTGCAGCATATTCACAATCAAAATCAGACGGGAATGTATATTTAAACTTTCTTTTAAGTGTTTCCTATTCCCCACCCCCCATCTATTGCAGGCTGTAAAAAGGAATTTAAATTTGCTGCAAAGTTTTATGCCACAGAAACCGGGACCCTTGTTGCAGAATTTAGGTCCAGTATATACACCACAGAACCCACAGGTCCCTGATTATAATTTACTATCATTCTGAGACATCAAACCTCTGAAAACTAAGCGATTCCCAAATGTATATGAAATAGCATCTCAGTCAGGGAACTCATCAATCAAAGATGTTCTATAACTACCACCAAGGAGATCCCTCAATATTTAAATAATTGTGAAAGAGGAGGTTACTCACCTTGTGCAGTAACTGACGTTCTTCGAGATGAGTGTCCCTGTGGGTGCTCCACTTTAGGTGTCGGTGCGCCCCTGCGCCTTTGATCGGAGATTTTTTGCAGCAGTACTCCTACCGGCCACGCATGCTTAGAACCTGTCACTCATTCTGAGTGTGTTACTAGAGAGCATGCGCGGCCAGTACCCTCAGTTCCTTCTCTACAACGGAGGCTACCCCAACTCCGAAGTAGAGGGGAGGAGGGTGGGTAGTGGAGCACCCACAGGGACACTCATCTCGAAGAACGTCAGTTACTGCACAAGGTGAAGTAACCTCCTCTTCTTCTTCGAGAGATGTCCCTGTGGGTGCTCCACTTTAGGTAACTTCAAAGCAGTGTCTCTCAAGGAAGGTAGGGACTTTGGATTCTGGCAGGAATGCCGTAAGCAATACTGCCCTGCCTAATCGAGTGTCAGAGAGGGGCCTTGAGTAAGGTTGCAGGTAAGTGAGTAATGAATGTATGGTGGGAGGACCAGGTGGCCCCTACAGATGTCTGACAAGGGTACTCTTTGCGTAGGAAGGCTACAGAGGTAGCTACACAGATCCAGTGGAATGTGTCCCGATCAATGCCGGAGGTGTAACGTTCCCTATCTGATAACAGAGACGTGCGCATCTACTCAGAGATTGCATCTTGAAGCCTCTGAGCAGAGATAGCCTTATGCCCTTGGAACGCTCTGCAATAGAGACAAAGAGTCCAGGCGAGCCTTGGAATAGGTCGTGTTCTGTCCAGATAAAAGGACAAGGCCCTACAAAACACATCAGGTGTGTGCATCGTGGCCTCGAAGAGTTTGCGTGTGGTTTTGGGAAGAAAGTTGGTAAAACTGTATTGGTTCATTGAGGTGAAAAGGAGCATGAACTTTTGGAAGAAAGTTTTGGGTGTAAACGCAGAACAACTCTGTCCTTGAAGAAGAGGGCACATGGTGGATCACCGCAAGAGCTGCTATCTCGCCTGTCCGTCTGGCGAGGAGTAATGGCCACCAAAGGGCTGTTTTCATGAGAGGTGCAAAAGGGAGCAGTGTGGCTAAGGGCTCAAAGGGTTGGTGAGTTAAACAGGACAATACTAGGTGAAGATCCCATGGAGGGTAAGGCTGACTTAACATCTGGATATAGGGTTTGGATGCCCCCTTCAGGGAAACTTTGGTGATGGATGAGCGGTGGCTCCGAATGTCTGGTAGAGGATTGATGGAGAGGCACGCTGCCTGGCACCGCGCCGTTCTGCGTTGCGGTGTCCAGGAGGAGTGCGCTGCCGGCACAGCGGCCATTTGCAGTGCTGCAGGAGGAGCACGCGCTTGCTGATCACCATGGCCATTTTGCGGTGCCCAGGGGGAGTGCAGCTGCTGGCACTGTGACCCATTTGGGTACCAAGGGACAGGAGAGGCGACCAAGGACCTTCCTGACATGGGAGGTCGGGTCCCTGCCTCAGTGCTCTGCGAGAGCTGTGGCTGAGGCCATCAGAAAAAGCTTAAGGCCCTGCCTTTGGTGTTGTTAGCACAGAGGGTAGGGATCTCGCGGAGAGCCCCTACCCTTGTAAAGTCTCCCTGTGAGACTGTTTCTGCTTCTTGCTCCGTCCCCAGGGAGGGTAAAGCACACGCTGCCCACCATTTGTTCTGATCTGGCTGGGGCGCGTGTGGAGTGGGTTTGACCTTTCCCCCATTCCGAAAGCGTCTGCTTAGCTCGTCGGCAGTGGTGTTCATCACGCCTGGGATGTAAACAGCTGATATCTTGGATGTGGTTTGCAAGGCACCAATTCAGAGTTTCATGGTCTCTGAACAAAAGAGTGGGAACGAGCCCCTCCTTGTCTGTTGATGTAGAACATGCAGGCAATGTTGTCTGTGTATTATGC
The DNA here is from genome assembly GCF_003597395.2 of Chelonoidis abingdonii. Lineage (NCBI taxonomy): Eukaryota > Metazoa > Chordata > Testudines > Testudinidae > Chelonoidis > Chelonoidis abingdonii. The sequence continues at coordinate 90,737,891 of NC_133774.1, read as the reverse complement.
GTACATGCTGATTCTTGATTAGTGGGAGGAAGCAACGGCAAGCATTCCGGATAGCGCGAAGTTCTAGAACGTTTATGTGTAGGGAGGTCTCGGAGTGAGACCATAAAGCCCATGTACTGTGTGGTGAGAGATATGGGCCCCCCAGCCAGTGAGGGATGAGTCGGTTGTCATCATCACAGTTGGTGGAGTCTGGAGGAAGGGGACTCCAGAACAGAGGTTGTCAGGGACTGTCCACCGTATGACAGAGTCCTTGACCCAGTAAGTATGGTCAAGTGATTTGTTTACTTGAGTGCACGTTTGGTGTGTAAACCGTGGCCAGCCAAGCTTGGAAGCACCTCATGTGGAGACATGCATTTCTGGACCACGAAAGTGCACGAGGTCATGTGCTCCAGTAGTTTGAGGGCAGTCTCGGGCGGCGAACCCGAGCGCTGCCGGGTGAGGCCTTGCAGCCTGCAGTGTATAGTATTGACAAATGGTCGGGTGGAAGGGATGCCTGTCCAGTTCTGGGAGTTGAGGCTTGCTTCTAATAAAGTCCAGGGCATTGGGTAGGACTTAATGTGGATTTGTTCGCATTTTTTGCAGGCCAGGGACTGAAAGCATTCGATGGTGATTTTTTATGAAGCGGAGGGCCTCGGTGTGGTGTGGAGGCCTTGAGGAGGCAATCATCCAGGTAAGGAAATATTATAACCCCCCCCCTTGTTTCCGGAGGTAGGCCGTGACTGACGGTAGAAGTTTGGAATGAAAACTCGAGGGGGCAAGTGGAAAGGCCAAATGGTAGAACTCTGTATTTGGTAATGCGTCGAGCCAAGGTAAAAACGGAAGAATCCACGGCTGGATAGTGACGTGCAAATAGGTGTCTTGTAGGTCGAGGGCTGAAAAAACCAATCACCCTGCTGCAGGGCTGAATTATGGTGGTGAGAGTAACCATTTGAAAACTTTTGTTTCTTGACGAAATTGTTGAGCTCTGCTGAGGTCGAGGATCAGTCGCCATCCTCCAGTTTCTTCTGTGTTAGGAAATAAGGGGAACAGATCCTTTTCCCCTTGTGGCATTGGGCACGAGTTCGATAGCACCCAGGTGAAGAAGATGTTGTACTTCTTGCTGGAGGTGTGGCTCGTGAAGGTGTCCCCTGAAGAGGGACGGGGAGGGTGGGAGGTAAGGAGAGGAAGGGGATGGAATACCCCGGTGTAATGACCTCTAGAACCCACTTGTCAGTGGTAATATTCTGCCATTGGTGTAAAATGGCTGTAGACGGATGTCCAAAGAACAGTTGTGAGCAGTACATGCGCCGGACTAGGGGCGACGTTTTTGAGACCCTCGACCAAAGGTTCAAATTTGTTTATTATTTTGAGGAAGTTGGGGTATCCCGGAAGAATTGGGGCGACGCCGCTGGTATCTGGACCTCTGGCGTTGGCGTTGTTGTTGTTGATCCTGAGCTCCGGAAATGCTGAGTATATGAGGTAGGTACGGTGGACGGTGGTAAGGGGATATCTGTACTGTCGCCTTCTGTTTGTAGGGTTCTGGGATACCTAAGGATCGCAGAGTTGCCCTGGTGAGTCCTTCATTGAGTGCAGCACCTCATTAGTGGTGGAAGCAAGGAGTTTATCACCATCAAAAGGGAGATCCTCTATGGTGCTCTGAACTTCGTGAGGAAAGAGAGAAGAGGTAAGCCAGGACCTCGGCGCATGACGGCTGCTGTAGCGGTGGATTCTTGCTGCAGTATTGGCTGAATCCAGAGCTGCTTGAAAGAGCCGTGCAGGATATGATTTGGCCCCTCAGGAAAACTAAAGCTGTAAACTGTTTTTGTTGTCTGGGATGTGTTTCAATAAAGGGCATGAACTTATTTATAGTTTTATGGTCGTACTTTGCTAGAATTGCGGTACAATTGGCAATTCAAAATTGCAGGTTGAAGAGGCATACACCTTACGACCCAGCAAGTCTAAGCGTTTGCCCTCCTCTGTTGGTTGGATATGGCGGAAATACTGTTTGTTTCCTCTGATTGGCTGCGTCCACTATCAAAGAGCTTGGCTCAGGATGTGAGAAAAGGAATTCAGAGCCCTTCGAGGGAATGAAGTATTTCCGGTCCGCCTGTTTGCAGGTAGGCTGGCTTGTGGCTAGAGTCTGCCAGACGGATTTAGCAGACTGGCCAATCCAATGCAGAAGGGCTGTCTCAGTTAGTTAATTGTTGGATCCCGGTTCTAAGCTGAGCACTCATTGGCAACCCTTTTGAAGAGACCTTGGAGTTTTGAAAAATCATCTGATGGCAGTGGAGGGAAGAAAGTAATGTCTCCTCAGGTATTGGATCAGTTGGTACGTGAGGTAATACTGGCGTCAGGAGCTGGAGTTAATTGATCCTGAGGTGGGAGGGTGCCGCCAGTGCGTCATAGGATTTGACGTTCGCCGTCTAGTGAGTAGAGATAGCGGACATGCTGCCGAGGAAAGATGGCCAGGAGCCCAATACTGCCATGGTGGAATGGAAAAGGCATAGGCAGGTGCCATCCCGGGGTTAACACCCCAGAGGTGGGATCTTGGGTTGGTGTGGGACAGTTTTCCTGTGTTCGCGAGGGACAGGACTGTGAGGGTAGAATTCAGATCGCCACTGGCACAGCAGCCCGTTAGTTCAGAGTCCTGCTCACTGGAGGAAGGCTGCTCGGACACCTCGCAGTCATTTGTATAGGAGAAGCCATCCCAACAAAGGGCGATTGTCGTGTAGGGATGACACTAGGAGGTCACTTGAGTGGTAATTTGCATGGTGGAGCAGTTGTAGTGCGAAGGCAGATAGAGATCCTTGAGGAAAAGCCGGGCTGGTATGACCAGAGTTTGTTTGTCTTGGCTCCCGTGCCAAGAGTAGACGGTAGTGATGCCGGTGCCGCAGGGTGGTGCCGTGCTATTAATAGCAGGCTGGCGCAGCCGCCTCCCCGCTGCCTGAGTTGTCACGGTGCCCGCATTCAATTGCGGTGCCGATAGGTGCCACATCGAGGCAGGCAACTGAAAGCCTGTCGCCTCCTCAGCACCAGAGCCTCTGTGCTGCTGCCGACAGCACAGGCGGGTTAGCGGGTAACCGAGGAGCCCGGCTCGTCAAACACTCGGCGGGGAAACTGATGAGCTGGTAAGGAAACTGACGAGCTGATCGGAGAGGGTTTACCAGTGAAGCTTCCTGTTGCTTGTAGCTCTTTTTTTCTTTTTTGAAGGTTAGAGCTGCGTCTGGAGCAGAGAGTCCGAGCCAGGTCTGAGGTAGATAGCTGGGATTTTGAAGTAAAAGAAGTTTTTAACTCCCTGTTCTTCCTTAGCCTCTAGAGCTTAACTTAGGTGCAGTGAGGGCATTTTTTGAGGAATATGGTCTCCCCCAAGCATTTTTTTACACTTGGAGTGCCCATCCCAGAAAGAGGGATAAGCGTCCTTACAAGAAGAGGCAGCCGCCTTAAAGCCTGTGAGCCAGGCATATTTTGAAGCGCTGACAGAAGAGAGAGAAATTTTTTTTTTTTTTTTTTTTAAGACTAGTAGAAAAGGTAGGTAACACTAATAAGGTAAGTAACAGAGAAAAAAATCTAGCTAAACTACAGCCGGGGCGCGGCAGAATAGAAGGAAACTAGGGTAAACGAAACCGACTTCAGTGATCTCTTGTAGTTAGACAGCTAGTTTTTCTTCTGTCTCCTACTTGAGTGGAACCTTAGTTGTGAGTGTTACCTACCTTTTGAGACGGAGTCTCATAAGCTAGTTTAAAAAAAAAAAGTTTTTCCTGTTGTTAGCTGTTAGTTTCTCTCCTTCTACTCTAAAAAAAAAAAAAAAAAAAATGTCAGCGCTTCAAATATGCCTGGCTCACAGGCTTTAAGCGCTGCTCTTCTTGTAAGGACGCTATCCCTCTTCGGATGGGCACTCAAGTGTATAAAATGCTTGGGGGAACCCATATTCCTCAAAATGCCCTCACTGCACCAAGTTAAGCTCTAGAGCTAGGAAGGACAGGGAGTTAAAAGCTCTTTTCTGGCTTCAAAATCCCTGCTATCCTACCTCAGACCTTGGCTCGGACTCTGCCTCCAGACGCAGCTCTAACCCTTCAAACAAAAGAAAAAAAAACTAAAAGCGAACAGGAAAAAGAGCTTCAAGGCGCTTCCAATGGTAAACCTTCTCCGGTCAGCTCTGTCAGTTTCCTTACCAGCTCATCAGTTTCCCCGCCCGAGTTAGTGTTGTATGGAGGAGCGGGGCTCCTCCGGTACCACGCTAAACCCGCCTGTGCTTTTCGGCGGCAGCACAAGAGGCCTCTGGTGCCGAGGCGACAGGCTTTCAGTTGCCTGCCTCGATTGTGGCACCTATCGCACCGCAATGAATGCGGCACCGACAACTCAGGCACCCGACATCGAGGGCACTGCAGCCTGCTATAATAAGTAGCACGGCACCGCCTGCGGCACCGGCAATCACACCGCTTACTTGTTGCACGGGTTGCCAAGATTACAAACTCGTGGTGCAAGCCCGGTTTTCCTCACGGGATCTCTATCAGCCTTCGCCTACGACTGCCCCCAGCCATGCAAATTACCCACTCAAGTGACCTCCTAGTGTCACCTACACTACAATCGCCCTTTGTGGGATGGCTTCTCTATTACAAATGACTCAGGGTCCGAGCAGCCTTCCTCCAGTGAGCAGGACTCTGAACTACAGGCTGCTGTGCCAGTGCAATCTGAATCTACCCTCACAGTCCTGTCCCTCACGAACACAGGAAAAAATTGTTCCCACTTACCAACCTCAAGATCCCACCTCCTGGTGTTAACCCGGGATGGCACCTGCTATGCTTTTCCACACCATGGCAGTATTGGGCTCCGTGCGCCATCTTTCCCTCGGCAGCACGTCCGCTACTCTACTCACACTAGACGCGAAACGTCAAATCCTATGACGCACTTGCGCACCCTCCCATCCTCAGGATCAATTAACTCCAGCTCCTGACCAGTACAGTATTACCTCACGTACCAACTGATCCAATACCTGAGGAGGCTTACTTCCTTCCCCTCCACTGCCATCAGATGATTTTTCAAAACTCCAAGATCTCTTCAAAAGTGCAATGAGCTTGAGGCTAACAGACCATCCTGCAATGAGCTTAGAATGACCAATTAACTCAGCCCTTCTGGACCTGCTAAATCCATCTGGCAGACTCTAGCCACAAGCCAGCCTACCTGCAAACAGGCGACCGGAAATACTTCATTCCCTCGAAGGGCTCTGAATTCCTTTTTCTCACATCCTGGGCCAAGCTCTTGGTAGTGGATGCAGCCAATCAGTGAACAAAACATATTTCGCCATTACCCCCAACCAACAGAGAAGGTTTCAAACGCTTAGCCTGCTGGGTCGCAAGGTATGCCTCTTCAACGTTGCAATTTCGAATTGCCAATTGTACCGCAATTCTAGCAAAGTACGACCATAAACAACTATAATAAGTTCATGCACTTTATTGAACACATCCCAGACAACAAGAAACAACAGTTTATCAGCTTTAGTTTCTGAGGGCCAAATCATATCCTACATGGCTCTTCAAGCAGCTTTGGAGTCAGCCAACACTGCAGCAAGAATCCACCGCTACAGCAGCCGTCATGCACCGAGGTTCTGGCTTTCCTCTTCTCTCTTTCTCGCGAAGTTCAGAGACCATAGAGGATCTCCCTTTTGTGGTATAAACTCTTGCTTTCACCACTAATGAGGTGCTGCACTCAATGAAGGACTCAAGGGAAACAACTCTGCGATCCTTAGGTATCCAGACCCCTCACAGAAGGCGACAGTACAGATATCAACCTTACCACCGTCCGCGCTACCCCTCTATACCAGCATTTCCCGGAGCTCAGGATCAACAAACAACGCCAACGCCAGAGGTCCAGATACCAGCGGGCGTCGCCCCAATTCTTCGGATATCCCAACTTCCTCAAAATAATAAACAAATTTGAACCTTTGGTCGAGGTCTCGAAACGTCGCCCTAGTCGGCGCATGTACTGCTCACAACTGTCTTTGGACATCGTCTACAGCCATTTTACACACAATGGCAGATATTCACACCGACAAGTGGGTTCTAGAGGTCATACACACCGGGGTATTCCATCCCCTTCCTCTCTTTACCTCCCACCCACCCACCTCCCCGTCTCTTTCAGGGACACCTTTCAAAGCCACACCTCCAGCAAGAAGTACAACAACATTTCACCTGGTGCTATCGAACTTGTGCCCAAATGCCACAGGGGAAAGGATTCTGTCCCCTTAATTTCCTAACACAGAAGAAAACGGAGGATGGCGACCAATCCTCGACCTCAGCAGACTCAACAATTTCGTCAAGAAACAAAAGTTCAAAATGGTTACTCTCACCACCATAATTCCAGCCCTGCAGCAGGGCGATTGGTTTTCAGCTCTCGACCTACAAGACGCCCTATTTGCACGTCACTAATCCACCGTTTTCTCTGTTTTTACCTTTGGCTCGATGCATTACCAACACGAGCTCTACCATTTTGGCCTTTCAACTGCCCTCGAGTTTTCTCCAAACTTCTAATCCGGTAGTCACAGCCTACCTCCGGAACAAAGGGGTTATAATATTTCCTTACTGGACGATTGCCTTCTCAAGGCATCCACAATCGCCGAGGCCCTCCGCTTCATAAAAATCACCATCGAGTGTTTCAATCCCTGGGCCGCAATACATGAGAACAATCCACATTAAGTCTACCCAGCGCCTGGACTTTATAGAAGCAAGCCTCGACACCAGAAACCGGACGGGCATCCCTTCCACCCCACCGTGTCAATACTATACAACTGCTGGCTGCAAGGCTCAAGCAGCCCTCGAGTCGCCGCCCGAGACTGCCTCCAACTACTGGAGCAATGGCCTCGTGCACTTGTGGTCCAGAATGCATGTCTCCACATGAGGTGCTTCCAAGCTTGGCTGGCACGGTTTACAAACCAAACGTGCATCAATAAAACAAATCATTGACCATTACCTTACTGGGTCAGGACTCTGTCATACGGTGGACAGTCCCTGACAACCTCTGTTCTGGAGTCCCCTTCCTCCAGATCCACCAACTGTGATGATGACAACCAACGCATTCCTCACCGGCTGGGGGCCCATATCTCTCACCACACAGTACATGGGCTATGGTCCACTCGAGACTCCCTACACATAACGTTCTAGAACTTCGTGCTATCCGGAATGCTTGCCGTTGCTTCCTCCCACTAATCAAGATCAGCATGTACGCATAATAGACAACATTGCCTGCATGTTCTACGTCAACAGACAAGGAGGGGCTCTTTCCCAACTCTCTTTGTTCAGAGACCATGAAACTCTGGAATTGGTGCCTTGCAAACCACATCCAGATATCAGCTGTTTACATCCCAGGCGTGATGAACATCACTGCGACGAGCTATAGACGCTTTCGGAGATGGAAAGGTCAAACCCATCCCACACGTGCCCAGCCAGATCAGAACTGGTGGCAGCGTTGCTTACCCTCCCTGGAGCGGAGGCAAGAAGCAGAACAGTCTCACAGGAGAGACTTTAACAAGGGTAGGGGGTCTCCCAGGAGATCCCTCACCCTCTGTGCTGACAAACACAAAGGCAGGTGCCTCAGCTTTTCTGGTGCCTCACCACAGCTCTCACAGAGCACTGAGCAGGACCTGACCTCCCATGTCCAGGAAGGTCCTTGTCGCTCCTGTCCCTTGGACCGGCAAATGGGTTGCAGTGCCAGCAGTGCACTTCCCCTGGGCACCGCAAATGGCCATGGTGCAGCAGCGTGCTCCTAAGCACTGCAAACGCGCAGTGCCGGCGCGCGCTCCTCCTGGGCACACCAAACGGCCGCGGTGCCGGCAGCGCGCCTCTCTCAATCCTCTATCCAGACATTGAGCCACCGCTCATCACCGTCACCAAGGTTTCCTGAAGGGGCGCCAAACCCTATATCCAGATGTTAAGTTCTCCCCTCCATGGGATCTTCACTAGTATTGTCCTGTTTAACTCACCAACCCTTTGAGCCTTAGCCACCTGCTCCCTTTTGCACCTCTCAATGAAAACAGCCCTTTTGGTGGCCATTACCTCCGCCAGACGGGCAGGCGAGATAGCAGCTCTTGCGGCGGATCCACCATGTGCCTCTTTCAAGGACAGAGTTGTTCGTGTTTACACCCAAAAATTTCTTCAAAAGTTCGTGCTCTTTTTCACCTCAATGAACCAATACAGTTACAACTTTCTTCCCGAACAACACGCAAACTCCCTGAGGCCACGCTGCACACACCTGATGTGCGTAGGGCCTTGTCCTTTTATTGGACAGAACACGACCTTCCGAGGCTCGCCTGGACTCTTTGTCTCTATGCGGACCGTTCCAAGGGCATGGCTATCTCTGCTCAGAGGCCTTCGAGATGCATCTCTGAGTGCACACGTCTCTGTTATCAGATAGGGAACGTTACACTCCGGCATTGATCAGGACACATTCCACTGGATCTGTATCTACTCTGTAGCCTTCCTACGCAGGAGTACCCTTGTCAGACATCTGTAGGGTGGCCACCTGTCCTTCCACCATACATTCATTACTCACTATGCCCTTACTCAAGGCCCCTCTCTGACACTCGATTAGGCAGGGGCCAGTATTGCTTACGGCATTCCTGCCAGATCTGAAGTCCCTACCTCCTTGAGATACACTGCTTTGAATTACCTAAAGTGGAGCACCACAGGGACATCTCTCAAAGAAGAAGAGGAGGTTACTCACCTATGCTCTCTAGTAACACACTCAGAATGAGTGACAGGTTCTAAGCATGCGTGGCCGGTAGGAGTACTGCTGCAAAAAATCTCCGATCAAAGGCGCAGGAGCGCACCGACACCTAAAGTGGAGCACCCACAGGGACCTCTCTCGAAGAAGAAGAAATTTTCACTCTTCCCGAGGATAGCTCAACTTTAAGATTCTGTAATTGAAAAAAGCAAATCCTATGCCAGCAAACACCTCACATCTGAGCTGTAAATCCAATCTAATGCAATTCCCAGGAAACAGATATATCCCTAAAAGCTACTTTTCTTTATGAAGGAGAACATTTGATGAGCGGAGGCTCATCAAATGTCTGGTCTACACTAAATATACCATCATGTTATTAAACCTGCTACTTCATCAGTGTGAAACAGGCTATTTGCCTTTTTTAAAGAATGATATAAATAAATGAGTGCAAATGATAGTCGAGTAAAGGAAAAAAGAAAACACTGAAAACCCACTACAAAGAATTGGAAGCCCCCATGTGGCGAATTGTGTGTAATGCTTCAGGTTATTTTTAATACACTGAAAAACTCACATTCCTTATCTACTGGTTGTTTAATACCTTACTAATATAAAGATCAGATTCAGTGTCATAGTTGAAGATAGCCAGCACACTTGTGTGATGTCTTATCAACAGGCGCAAATATTTTAGTTAATCCTCAAGTCTTTACACTGCCAATAGTACAATAATTGTTGAGTATTTACATTTTTAATATACTGTATTTCAACTACAAGTTTTTATTGAAATATAAAACAAATTCAGTTTTGAGGGCCAAAGAATAATCTGGTCAATTGTTCAACAATAGTTCTTGGGCCCAGATCCACAAAGGGACTTAGATGCCTAAAGCACAGATTTATGCACCTAAATCCCAATTTAAGGCATCATTGCGATCCACAAAAAGCCCACATGGCTGCCACCCAACACTGTAGGAGCCTGTACCTACTGGGTTCCGGAAAGTGGGATGTAGGAGCCTGTACCTATTGGGTTCTGGGAAGTGGGCAGCCGGAAGCCCGCCCACTGCTAAAGGATCCCCCCCACCAGCCTAAGGGGAGGATCTACAGGACCTCAGAACCCAACTGATTCCGGGGGACAACTAATAAAAGAACAGGGACAGGAGTGAGGTCAGAGGGTCATAAGAAGGGAGCCTGACCGGGACACCGAGCAGAGAACCCCGGACAGCGCCCCCTGCTCCTCAAAGGCATCAAGGGAGCCAGTAGACGCCGCCCAGAGGAATTCTGCCCGTATGTGTGAATGGACAGATGATCAGATGTAGGAGCCTGTAGCGGGGTGGTTACCCGCTCCTGCCCTGAGGGGTCTAAAAAAGCAGCCTGGGAGGGCTTGAAAGCTGCAGCTCTAAAAGCTGGGTTGCTAGGGGAAGCCGCTGCAGCTGGGCCAAACCCTAATCAGGCCACAGCTGGCCTGTATAAAAAGGCCAGGGAAGCCAGGAGCAAACAGTCGCTCTCTGTCTGTAGAGGGAGAACGGCCTGGCTGCAGGGAGCTAAAGGCAGGGTACCTCAGTGGAGCAGGGCTGGGGAAGGGCAGAGGACCTGGGGAGCTCCAGCCTGGAAAGTCCCAGGCTGTGGCCTAGCATAAGGCAACAGGTACTGGGGGCTGCAGAGGGCAGCCCAGAGGTAGGCAAAGGCAGCAGGTCCAAAACCAAACCCCTTTGCCTATGATGAGTGGCTGATACTGCAGTCTGCCTCAGTGAACAGGAGCTAGATGGAGACTGGGCAGTAACCAAAACTGAAGCAAAGTGGGGATAGTGGGTTGGGGGTTCCCCAGGGAGGGGAGACCCAGATTGGTGGGGTACTGCCAGAGGGCAACACCTGAGTTAAAAGGGCATTGGGGTCCAGGGAGGGACATGGGGGCCAAGAGGACAGGAGGATCACCAGCCTGCAGAGGGCGCTTCTGGCTGGAAAAAGAGCTAATTCCCGAGGACAACAGCAGGAGACGCCACAAGGGTGAGTCCGCACGTTTACAGAGCCTAAGCTCACTCAGCACCTAAATTTCCATTATAGACATCCCCTAGGCTCCTAAATTTGTGTTTCTGGACAAGTACACTGCTGCCTTATTCTAGACATCTGGACACCTAATTACCATCTCTGCCCCAGTGAGAACCACAAATCAGGGAAAGACCGATGGAAAAATGCCTGTCTCACTTCCATAACCCTCTCCTTTAGCAGTACTCAGAGCATGCCTAACCGGATCGTGCCCCATTCAAAAAGTGGCGGCAGCAGGTACTGGTTGGGGTGCCGCCACTGCCCACCTTATAACTTTTAATCCAGTTGTTAGAGCACTTGCCAAGCATGTGGGCAAAGGTGAAAGTAAGCTGGTACGGCGAACCGGCAAGAGCCAGTACACCATACCAGACCAGACCGGCTGGTGATTTAAAGGGCTCAGGGCTCCCCGCTGCAGCCGGAGCTCCGGGCCCTTTAAATCGCCTCCTGAGCCCCACTGTCAGAGCCCTGGGGCAGTGGCGGCAGGGCTCCAGTGGTGATTTAAAGGGCCCGGGCCGCTACAGGGACCCCTGGGCCCTTTAAATCCCTGCCCGAGCCTTGTCACTGCTTCCCCAGGGCTCCAGGAGAGGGACTCGGGCAGTGCTTTAAAGGGCTGGGGGCTCGGGTAGTGGCGCCACGGCTTGGGCGGGGATTTAAAGGGCCTGGGGTGCCCCTGTGGTAGTGACAGGAGCCCAGGGCTCTTTAAATCGCCCCTGAGCCCGGGGCTCCCAGCCACCTCTGCAACTGGGAGCTCCAGGAGTGATTTAAAGGCCCCAGGGCTCCCAGCCACAGCCAGAGCCCTGGGGCCTTTAAATCTTGATTTAAAGTGCCTTGGGAATACAAAGGCCCTGTCTCTTCTGGTTGAGACCATTCCCCCTGTTCAGGATTCCAGAGTACCAGTAAGTCCTTTAAGTTACTTTCACCCCTGGATGTGGGAGACCCTGGTTCAATTCCCCCTTCTGCCTGGTTCTGAGCAAGGATCTGAACAGGAGTCTCCCAACTCTGAGGAGAGAAGAGTCACTGGAGAAGAGAGACTGGACCCTGGGTCTCCTACCTCCCAGGTGGGTGCCACAACCACCAGGCTAGAGAGTCATTCTCTCACTTTCTCTCTTTGACAAAATGCCTCTGTTTATATACAGTGGAACAGCTTCAGCAGGAGACTGAGGGAGACCCATGTCAGAATACCCATTAGCCCAGTAGTTTGGGCACTCTCAGGAAACACTTTTTCACTAGGAGAGTGGTGAAGCACTGGCATGGGTTACCTAGGGAGGTGGTGGAATCTCCTTCCTCAGAGATATTTAAGGTCAGGCTTGACAAAGCCCTGGCTGGGATGATTTAGTTGGGAATTGAGCAGGGGGTTGGACTAGATGACCTCCTGAGGTCCCTTCCAACCCTGATATTTTATGAGAGATGGCTGTTCAAATCCACTCTCACAATCAGGCAGAGGGGGAAATTGAACCCGAGTCTCCCACATCCTGGATGAGTGCTATAACTGCTGACTGAACTGCACCACCACCACCACCTTCTTCTCTTCCCTGCACCATTTTGAGTGGAGTGAGGCTGGCACCTAACTCATTCTTGCAAAAAACAGATTAGCCACCTAAGCCACCTGATTCTAGGAGAGGGGTTCCTGGCTGTGGAGTGCGAGCAAAGATAGAAGCCTGGGTTTAGGTTCCTGACTCTATGAGAGGGGCAGGGTGTAGGATACACCCCTTTCCATCAGCATCTCCCATTGACTACTTAGGCAGCTCTCTGCCTAGTGCCCTGGCTTGTGGATCCCATTGCTGTTCCAGTGATATTCTAGGTACCTAAACATTAAGAACTACAATGCCTGAGTCACCTGTGTGGATCTAGGCCATAATGCCTTTTATATGAGGCTCTCAAGGTGCTCCACATTTATTAGGTTTCACAATACTACACGACACAGGTATTATACTCATTTTACAAAACAGTACACTAAGGTTCAGAGTTGATCAGAGATCACATATTTAAACAGTGTCACAGTTAGGCCCCAGAATTCTGAACTCACAGTCCTCTACGTTTATAACCAATACACCCCTTATATCAACATTCAGTCTAAAACTAGAAAATTTAAAATCCTCACTGTAGAAGTTACCAAAACTTACTTGAAAATTTCATCAACAATTCTGAAGATGGGAGGGTGGCATGCTGCTTGTGGCTATCAAAAGAGAAATGGAAGAAAATTAGACACTAATTAAGATGCAGCTCTCACACAATTAGCTTTCATTGTACAATATACAGCATTGCCAGTGGACACTACTATGCTGCAGTTAACTTCAGTTAAACTAGCAATCTTGGACTAAACCCTGTAAAGGGCTTCGCATCCCAGGATTAGACTCCTTAAAAACAACAAGGAAGACATGAGACTAACAATTACACTAGGCAGACTAGACAGTTCATAAATGTATACATCTGTGATCTAGAACTGTGTATGACAAGTTTCACTAAAAAATATTAAGGGTGGCAGACAGATGAAAAAGAGTTGCTATACATGTAACTCCTGCAGCCAAGAGAAAGGAGCAGATGAGCAAACTTTTTTTTTTAGTTTTTTCTGTATACTATCCCTTTTGGATGCAAACTGATATTCTGGTTACATCAACAAAACTAATGACAAGAAATTAATTTGCCTTCTTTTCTCTACCATGGTTCAGCAACTATGGTATACACTTTGGTCTGACACATTTTTTCATAATCCCAAACCCTTCTATGTATCTTGGCATTTCTAATGTGACCTAAAACATTTACTGCATCTTAGAGCCCAAAAATATGTTTTTAAATTAGTTAAGTTTTTTCATCCTCTCTGTGCCATGATATAACAGCACACATAAGACCATCACATTTTATGGCAGTTACTATATGAGATGGTTATTAGTAAATGTAAGCCCCAAAATAAACCCATATTTTTCACCTATAAGATTTAGGCTCTTCTACAGCACTCATTACAGTGGCAACAAGATAAACACTTGCATAAAACCAGATTTTAATTTTTATAAAACAAAAAAGAGTGACAAGCATAACTTTTTGCTAAGGAAAACATCTAAAGATTTGGTAAGAAAGCAAGTCCTGAAGAATAATTCAATTTTTTTTAAAAAGTGTCTAAAAAAATGCATTTCATAGACTTCAGGATCCAGGGATGGAATAATCTGTTTCCATGGGGTAGTTACTGTCATGGTCCTTACCCAAAGTGCCTGAAGCAAAAGTCTAAATTAAAATTCTGTACATCCAGTTCAAGCTGCAAAGCACCTACCACCTTTAAAAATTTTTTTTTTTTTTTTAAACAGCTTATATGGAGAGTTTACTAGACATATAAACCTTAAAAAAAATGAAATAGCCATTAGTATAAACTGTCAAGGAAAACTCTGAAAAGGCCAGCTCCTTATTTCTCACAGCTGTCTTCACCATACTGGAAATATTAGGTGGCACCTCATTTTCATGTTTTAACACTCATTTTTTCTGTCAGACAGCTATAGTTATGTTGTCACATTGAACATATGCCACCTAGCGTTCAAGAGTATTCACAGCCGGCTCTTTAGGCATGTGTGAAAAACAGCATGCAGCTTATTGCAAGGCTGAAGTCTCCAAACATCCAGTGCTTGGAAGAAAACTAGGTAGATGAGTTAGGTGGATGTGATTTTTTACAGGAAAACGTTATTTTAAAGTACTTTACAAAATATATTGATATCTTTTAGTTTTTTAGGGGAACCAATCAAATTGAACCATCTTTGTTTTATTTTTTTTTTCAGCTACAGCATGTATATCTTTTAAAATAACATTATTTGTACACTTGCTTATAAAAAGACCAATTTTTACGTAAGTTTCAGAGCAAGCACCACAACATTTTTATGAAATTTTCACTTTATGATACTTTCCCATTCTATCCCATAAATATAGAGTTAATTACAATTTTTTAATATAATTTTTTAATTAAGTAACCCAAAGATTAGTATTCTGGTTGTATTATTAGTTTTCATATTTCATTCAATACAAACATCCATATTTTAATTTATTTGAAATTGACATAATAATTTCCAGCCTTCTGTACTTGAGTTCCATAGGCCTTGGGTCCCTTGCTGCAGAATTTAGGTCAGATTTGATACAGAGCTCACAGAGCCTTGACTATAGCTATCGCTAGTGCTTTGCCTATAGTAATAAAGTGACTGTATAAGCAAATAAGCCATTTACTTGCTTGTGGCATCAACAGTGGTTACATTGCCACTGGATACTGGAGGTTGTTTTAAAGAGGACCAAATCCTATTCTTGGAGCAAAGCCCAACTACATGTGCTTTGTGCAAGGAACAGAACTTTTTCCATCCAACTCATTGGCAGCGTGCAGTGAAATAGCACAGTCATTACCAGAGCCCAGGGCTTATTGTTATTTATTATTTGTATTATCGTGGTCCCCAGGAACCGTAGTAATGGACCAAGACCTCATTGTGCTAGGCACTATACAAACACAGAACAAAAAGATGGTCCCTACCTCAAGGAGCTTTCCAATCTAAGAATAAGACATGAGACAGAAGATGGATATAGACAGATGGGGGAGTATAAGGAAACAATGAGCCAATATTGGTTACTGGCAAAGAAAGTTACTTACCTTCCCTGACTGGAGGGACCACACATCTCAAAGAACCTATCTGTATTCCACTGTGGACGTACATGTGCTCCATCTGCCTGGAGCTGGAGAATTTGGAAAGCAGTGTCCATTGGTCCGCACATGCACCCTTGGCTCACCTCGTCCCTCCAACTAAGGAGATAAAGGGTGGGACAAACTGATCATTCTCCAGTTCCTTCTCCATCGTGTATCAGAGAAGACTCGAAGAAGAGGGAAAGGAGAGAAGATAGTGGAATACAGATAGAGACCACACATCTCAAAGAACCTCCACTTACTATAAGATAAGTAGTTTTCTCTTCTTCGAGTTGTGGTCCTTATGTATATGTGGTTGATTGATGAACAGTACTCACATAGGGAGTACAATGCATGATCACAGATCATGTGGATTGTGCTCCACATAGCTGCCTTACAAATATCAAGCAGAGGCACATCTTGAAGTGATGCCATAAATGTTGCTTGAGCTCTTACCCCACGAGGAGGGGGGAGATTAGACAGAGTAGGTAGAAAGGTTCTGATTAGGCCTTTCCAGAATCTGCTAGTCAGAGGGTAGGCAAAGATCGAGTAGCCCTGTGAAGATACAGCCCAAGATCCATTTCAAGATTCTTTGGGAGGATATAGCGTAACCAGTGAGCCTCTCTGCTATGATGACAAATAGTCTAGGGCAGTGTTTCTCACTTTTTGATACCAGGGACTAGTTTGGTGCCTTCCTAAAGTGTGTCAGAGAAATCTCAGGGACTGGCACCAGTCCACGGACCAGTCATTGAGAAACACTGGTTTAGGAGATTTCCTCAATATTTTCATTCTCTGCAGGTAAAAGACTATGGCTCGCCAAACATCAAGGGAATAGGGCCTTGTAGTGGGGTGGTTACCCCGCTCCTGCCCTGCAGGGCTTAAAACAGCTCCAGGAGAGGGCTGTGGCAGGAAAAAAGCTAGGTTGATTGCAGAAAGCAGCCACAGCTGGGGCCACGCCCCAATCAGGCCACAGCTGGCCCTATAGGAGGGCTGAGAGCCAGAGACTAAGACAGACACTCTCTCTCTAGCTTACTGAGGGAGAAGGATCTGGCTGCCTGGGACCTGAGAAGGGACCTGAGGTGGAGCAGTGCTGGGGAAGTGCAGAGGGAGATGGGGAGCTCCAGACTGGTAAAACCACAGAGGCTGCAGGCCTTGCTAAAAGGGCCTAAAAAGGTACTGGGGCTGCAGAGGGGCTGCAGATAAGCAAAGGCAGTAGGTCCTAACCCCCTTACCAATGATGAGTGGTTTACAGACTGCAGTTTGCCCCAGTGAGTGGGAGCTAGATGATGACTGGCAGTAGCCACTGAGGCAAGGTGGGGATAGAGGGTTGGGGGTTCCCCTGAGTGGGGAGACCCAGATTGTGGATTACTGCTGGGGCAGAACCCTGACATAGAGAGGCACTGGGGTCCAGGAGGGACACAGGGGCCAGTGGCAGGTGAGACACCAGCCTTCAGAGGGCGCTCCGGGCTAGAAAAGCTAATTCCCGAGACAACCAGCAGGAGGAGCTGTGCCAATGAGTCAATGCCCCGCCACAGGCCTCCTTTCTTCTGAGGATGCATGAGACTTTGGGAAGAACACAGTACTTCTTAGCGGATAGACTGGTTCAGGTGAAACTCAGAGATTATTCTGGAGGTGAATATAGGGTGAAAACATAACGAAACCTTGTTCTTAAGGAATATAGTGCAAGGAGAATCTGCCATCAACGCCCCAAGCTCACCAGCCCTGCTGGCTGAGGTGATGGCTACCAGGAATGCAACCTTCATGGATAGGAGAGACATGGACCAAGAAGCTAATGGTTCAAAAGGAGTCTTAGTGAGTACTGAGAGAACAAGGTTCAAGTCCCATTGAGTAGGTAGAAAGGTTCTGATTAGGCCTTTCCAGAATCTGCTAGTCAGAGGGTAGGCAAAGATCAAGTAGCCCTGTGAAGACAAATGATATGCACTGACTGCTGTTAAGTAGGCCTGTTAGGAACTGTTGGACAAACCTGCTGTCTTCAAGGAAAGAATATAATCCAGGATGAAAGGAATATCTGTCTCTTCTGAAGAAATATGTCTTTGATGTGTCCAGTCAGAGAAATGCTTCTACTTAGCTAGGTAATATTTCCTGCTGGAATCCTTACTACTATTAGAAAGGATGTTCTGTACAGCTTTACACAATTGCTGTAAGGATGACGCCCATCCAAAAACCAGGCTCCAAGATGAAGCAATCATTGGTTCATATTGCTGTTCCCTTGAGCCAGGAGACTGGGACATGTGTAGGAGGTTAGGGAACCAAAACTGTCTGGGCCAGTTGGGAGCAATGAGAATACCTCATGCCCTATCTGCTGAATCTAGTACAAAACTCGGAGCAGGAGTGGTAATAGAGGGAACAGATTTTTTCAGCATTTACACCCAGAAAGTAGAGCTCTTGGACTGCTAGTTTGGCAAGTACACAACTTGAAACCGTGCTTGCAGGCAACGAAGATGGAGTCTTGCAAAAAATGTGAAAGTTGAAGCTTCGGGACATTGAGGCTTCCAATACAGATCAAACAGCAGTGAGAAGGAACTAGAGAGGCAGTCAGCTCACCTTGCCCTTTATCTCCTTGGTCAGAGACACAAGTGACACAGGACACATGTGCAGACCAACGGACACTGCTTTCAAAACTCTCCAGCTCTGGGCACAGGGAGAGTATGTATACCCACAGTGGAATACACACAGGGACCAGAACTCAAAGATGATGGGATTTTCAGGATGCCAAAGTTATCACCTAATCTTTTCAAAAGATACCATGGGATCTCACATCCCAAGCTGCCCTTGAATTTACCTTGGCAAACCATCTCTCATACATGGGAAACAGCATCAGAAAAAGCTTTGCAGAACTGGCATCATATCCATTGGACCCTCTCCCCAACAATTTCAAAATCTGCATGATCTGTAGATCACAATTCAACATAGAATGCACAGCCAGACTAAGGATATTGGAATTGCAGGTCTGAACTAATGATTACATATTCAGATGTATATTTCTCATACAATTAAAGACATTGGCACCTTTATTTTGTTTCCTTTTTAAAAGGAAATTAAATGCAAAAATTGCATAGCAACATTATGGTGGAGATGCTACATGCATACACACATAAATCATGTAAAATTCAGCTACTTTTTCTATTATTTTTTCTGATTCACGATTGGTAATAGGAATAAGAAAAAACTGATTTATTTTAACAATAAACACAAACATAAATACATAGAGAAATAAAGAATTTGCATATGTGCTTATTCATATACCTGTGTTAATGTATAAGTAACAAACATCTGTTATGTGTTTTATTAATCAATACAGCTTAATGTGCTTTACATAAACAAGTATTATCCTCAAAAAGTATATACAGATGAAGAAACTAAAGTACAGAAGTTAAGTGACTTGCCCAAAATCACATAGCATGTGAATGGAAGAAATGGGAACAGAACTAGAGTCCTCTTGACTCCCAATCTCATGTCCTATTCACTGGATCCAGCAGCTCTATGGCTAAATAACTCTAAGAAACTATTACACTTCTGCACTTCACCAGATTGTTTGTATTTCCAAGTTTTATTTTTTTTACTAGCACTATACAAAAATATTGCTTAATTAGTGATAAACATGTCACTCCTGAATTTTTGGTTTAACTTTAATGAGTGAGTACCAAATGCACCTTTATTCTATGTACACAAACCTATTTTAAGAGCTTTAACTTTAGCTGACTTTTAGTCACAAGTACTTAGTGAGTTTAAAAAGGTAAGATCTACTCACATGCTTAAAGGACTCCTAACTAGGAGACAGCAAACTGCGATTTTCTTTTCAATAGCTATTAAAAAGGGAATACCATTTAATTTCTTTTATAGAATTCTTGTAGTGAAGAGCATGAGGAATTCACCAAGAGCACAAGTAAAATTAATCCACACAATTCCCAGTGTTTCAATTCAAGGATATATCCTTTTGAGGGTGGATTCTTTTATAAAATATACTGTTAAGGAAATTAATAGTATCTGTTGAACTTTACTTAGCTAGGATACTTTGCAAGGAAATTCAATTTAAAATAAAAATTGTCTTGCCTCTCCCAATTTCTCTCTTACACCTCCCCCATCTTTCTCCCTGTTCTCTGCCTCTTTCATTGACATGTCTAGCTGTGAAAGATGACTCTGGATCCAGCTAGAAGATAACTGTGTGGATCAGTCAAAGCAAGAGGGCAATGTAGGGGCACAGAAACCAGGGTATAACCCCAAACCTTAGTATCCTGTTTCGCAGCACGACAGTGTGTCACCACCTCACCTAATAAGTGGCACTTTTCACTCTGCAGTGCCGAATCAAAAACAATAGCATTTGAGGGTCCACAACCTGAATTTCAGCTGGAAAGCATAACACAGTTTTGATTCTGGGCCAGACTTAGGAAAGTTGATGATGCCAGAAGAACTGCATAGTTACAAAATGGCTTACAGTGTCAAGAACGACATACGTTTTAAGGGTCAGAAACTAAAGCCAAGGATTAAGGTTTTCTTGTGACCTACCTTTCAGAGGATCACAACTACATCTGCTTCCAAAGTACTAACTAAAATCTGCACAGACATTACTATTGGCCCTGATTTGCCTATATGTGCATGTAGTAAGGACTGTACAAAAAGCCTGAAATATATCTGTAAAGGAAGGTATCTAAAAAAATTTCTAATTTGCAAGTTAAGAATTCAGTTTAATACACCACCACATAGATATTACAAACACATATATACATACACACATATATTATACACTTATGTACACTTCAACCCTCAAAAATGCAAGACCTCCCAATTCCTGAGATGCCAAAGAATATTCATGTAGATTATTTCACTATATGCAATGTGTATAATGCTGATCTTTTGTTTTTATTACTTCCTAGTAACTACAGAATTTTCAATACTAATTCTAGTTTCTTCCAAGAGATGTAAACATAATTAACCACACATCATATAAAATACAAGTTACTAGACCATCACACTCTAATTACAGTTGGAATCCAAATATAACAGCATTGGATATCAAGTTTCTTTGATACTAAAGCACAGCAGTCTTCTATCCGGGACCTGCAGCTCTCTACGGGCAGGTCTATACTACCGCTTAAGTTGATCTAACTTTCATTGCTCAGGGGTGTAAAAAAAAAACCCATCATGAGCAACGCAAGTTTCACACAATCCACACCAGCACTACATCAGCAGGAAATGATCTCCTGCTGACACAGCTTCCGCTTTTCGCCGAAATGGAGTAATTATGCTGATGGGAGAGTGCTCTCCCATCAGCATAGTGCGTCTTCACCATATGCACTCCAGCAGTGCAGCTGCATCAGTGTGCAGCTGTGCTGATGTAGCGCTGTAGTGTAGATCTGCCCTAAGATATTTACCTACACTTATGACAGTGCTGAGATAATTCATTGTGATAAATGACTCAGATGATGCAGCTTATTCACATAACCAATCTTTTTCTGGTTGCTTTTTTCATACTGTATTGTTTTTATTGCAAATAGGAAAAAGAGTCTAAATCAATCAGTAATTTTTGGCTCACCATTTTGTATTGTAATTATTGTAAACCATAAGGCACACAGAGGTCACATCCTGGAAATGTCATAATCAGTCAAACAAATAAAACACATATTCATGTACCTCTAAATAAATGTTCTAAATATATTTTAAACAGGATATATTTATCACACTGGTAAATCCAAAGTTTCTACTTGCTGTAATCTAAATAGCTTTTAAAATAGCATGTTATAAGGGAATTATTAGACTGAGTGACCATTGCTCTGACCACATCATCCACACTACCAGCTCCTGCTATCATGCTGCACTGCAAGAAGATCAAGCTTCTTGTCATCACCCTCTCAGTTGTAGCTTCATATCCCTCTTGCATACTCTTGTCTCTTAATGCATTGCCTCCTACCAACAAAGCAGGGCTTATCTGCCTATTTGTCAAATTCTCATCTTTGTGTCTTCATCCACACTACCCCTTTACACAGAATGCCCTCATCATCTTCTCTTGTGTCTTTGAGTGTCATTTGTCTTCTTAGAGTGCAAATTTCTGGGGGCAGCAACTGAATTTTCAAGTATGTGTAACAAGAATGTGCCCAGCACAATATGGTCCCAATCCTGCTGTGGGGCTCTGGGTTTGAATGTAATACAGATATTAAATAAATAAATAAATAAATAAATATACCGAAGATTAAGACAGAGATTTTACTTTCTTTCTATACTGATGCAATGTTTTCTGTAAGCTATGTATAGCACCCATATATTATGGTGAATGCTGGCTTTAGAAATGTAGAGAGATGGACAGATGGATAAAACAGTTGTATTATATAGATTATGGGAGAGATATAATCCTGTGACGACTTTACAGGTGGAAAAGAGAGAGCTGAGAATGTACTCAGGCACAGAACCTTTTGTAATCTTGAATTCTGAAATGTTCAGATCCCTAATTGATGCATAAGCAGGGTCAATGTTAGCAGTTATGTAGCTTGTCAGCATGGTACGCAACACCTACAGTGAGGATCTCAGAGGCAATGAATAAGAAATAGATACCTACCTTTCTGTAACTGTTCTTTGAGATGTGTTGCACATGTCCATTTCCCTGTAGTGTGTGTGAGCGCCCCATGCACAGTTGTCAAAGATCTTTTTCCCCTCAGCAGTACCCACTAGAGCAGTTTGAGTGCCCTCTGCCATTGCATGCCACTCTGTGCATGCATAAGAGGGCAGAGACACCCCAATCCATCTCAGTTCCTCTTACTTGGACAGATTTTGATAGAGAAAGGAAGGAGAGAGGGTCATGGAATGAACACATGCAACACATCTCAAAGAACAACCATTAGAGACAGGTAGGCAGTTGTTTCTTCTTTGACTGATTGCACATGTCCATTCTACTGGATATGGGCTCGGAGTCTACAGCAACAGATTGGAGTACAACACTGTTATATCCTTGGGGGCAGCCGGTTTAGGAAGAAATCACTTGAGGCCAGAGAGCAGACAGCTAACAAAACTACCATTTATTGACAGATACAGAGCTAGCCTAGCCAGCTGAAACTGGCTGAGCTATCCCCTAATAATCTAACTCAGTTCCCACAGGAACGAAAACCATGACAACCAAATACACAACATATTCCTCCACCCCTAAGAAGAACATCCCCTAAATAAAACATACACTAGACTAGATAAGGAGGGCAGTCTGCCTCCATTCCCGGCTAAACCCTGGGGATTATTTTGCCCCATAACTGAGGGCTCGCCCTAGCTAAAGATCCAGCTGATGAGGAGGCCTTCTGTCTATAGGTGGATTACGGCCAACTTCTGGTGTTGTTGCACCCAAAAGTACTACGGGCTCAGGGTTCGCAGCACAAACAGGTGAGGAGGTGGTATCAGCTTGTGCTGGGCAAAGGGGTATCTCAGCTGCCGGCAGTAATGGAGGAGAACAGTCAGGAACAGGTGATTCGTGATTCGATGTCTCACCGGAAGAGGTGAAGTCAGACCACTCAACTGCAGATGTGTCCTGAGGACTGGCATGACCTGGCAACAGCTGATCTATATGTCGCCGCCAAGTAAGATTCCCTGCAGTCAGAACTGTGTAGGAAACAGGTCCTGTTTGAGTGATGATCGTGGCAGGGACCCATTTAGCTCTGGAAGTATAATTCCGAGCCAAAACTGGCTGTCCTGGGCTAAAAGTTCGCTCTTTTGCTCTGGGTGCCCGTCTGATGACTTGATATTGCTGCTGATGTTGCACAATTTGTCGGGGTTCAGAAGGTTTCAGCAGATCAAAGCAAGTGTGCAGCTGTCATCCCATCATGAGAAAGGCCGGGGATGCTTGGGTCATAGCATGAGGTGTGTTTCTGTAGGAAAGTAAGAAGGTATCCAGATGCTTTTGAATGGAGTGTTGTCCCCTTGCTGATTTCAAAGCGTGTTTCATTGTCTGCACAAATTTGGATGATATAGTTTTGACGTGATGTGGTGTATCCCATTTGCCTTCATAAAATTTTGAAACTCCTGAGAGATGAACTGCGGTCCGTTGTCGCTCACAAATTGTTCTGGCAGACCAAAACGACTAAAGAGTCCTCATAGTTTTTGGATAGTACTCTCTGCAGTAGTGGACTGCATTATAGAGACTTCTGGCCATTTAGTATGGGCATCTACTGCCACCAAGAACATGCTTCCTTCAAGGGGGCCAGCGAAGTCAATGTGAATACGTTGCCACGGGTTTTCAGGCCAGTCCCATGGGTGTAGGGGTGCCCACTGGGGTGCATTCCTCACACCCTGACATGACATACAAGCTTTTGCCTTCTCTTCAATAGCACTGTCAATCCAGGCCACCAAAAATAGCTTCGTGCAATTCCTTCAGACGCACTATTCCACAGTGACCGGAATGTAGCTGTTCTACATCTGTGATCTCAGTGGTGGTGGAATAATGACACGTCTCCCCACAAACAACCAACCAGACTGGACTAATAACTCCCTCCTCCTGGACATGTAGGTAACAAGATCAGGTGAGACCGGAGAGTTTGTCGAGATTTTCCATGCATCACCAGGTCCATAACTTGGGACGTATACTGGGTCAACTCGAGTTGCCTTCTTTATCTGAGTAGCAGTGATGGTGTATTCTCTTACCTGTTCAAAGTAGAAGATTTCCTTTTGGGCACTATCTTGATGTTTGACTGGCAAAGGCAAACTTGAGAGGCCATCTGCATTGCCGTGCAGATGGATTCCAATATTTTGATTTCATATGAGTGTGCTGAATCAATACGTCACACATCGCCCACACGTTGCAGTACACTAGCAGCTAATGGCGGACAATGCCGTGTAGGGTCCACAAAATTGACATCAGGGTCGATGGTCTGTGAGAAGAGTCACACTGTTCGCCCAAAACAGGTACTGATGAAACTGTCCGAATCTCCAAAAACAATTTCCTAATGCCCTCACGTTCGATTCGGGCGTAGTTAGTTTCTGCCTAATTGCTTTACGAGTCATGAGCAAACAGCAATAGGTCTCTCTCTTCTTCCGCAGGCATAATGTGGACAAACTGCTCCCATCTCGATAAGGAGCATCGCAGGCCAATGTACGGGGTAAGGATGTGATTCAAAGGGGTTTCAGAACCTTCAGAATCTAGCCAATGCATCTTATCTTTGTTGTAATGCAACATCATAGGCATTCAGATTTCTACTTCCAGGCCTTTTCACTGCCCCAGGTGTCATGACAGTGGTTCTTTAGCAGTGGTGGCTCAACTGTGACAGATGAACTTTCCATATAGTTCAGTATCCTAAAACGAGCACAGCTGCTTACATTCGAGTGGGGAGCCCTCCACAATCGCTTTTAACTTTTGCAGCGCCTTATGAAACTGCAGAATCCAATGATGCTGTCCCAAAATATTCACAGAGGCTTGAGAATTCACACTTGTCTTTTGCGAACTCTAGCCATATCCTTCCAGTCTTTGGTAGGGTAAACCTCTAAATTCTTTTAGTGATCTCTTCATTCCTTCCCAGTGACCAGGATATCATCCAGATAGCACTGAACTCCTGACAAAGCCACACAAGATCTGGTCCATACCCTCTTGGAAACAGGGCGGGAGCAGACGTTATTCGAAGGTAGCTGACAGTATCAATAAGCCCTTATGAGTCACAATAGTCAATGCCTTGGACTTTTCATCGCGTTGCATCTGTAAATATGCTTGACTCAGAATCAATCTTACTGAAACGTTTGTCCCCCAGCCAGGGCCTGCGAAGAGGTCATCAATGCGGAAGCAGGTATGCTTTGCACACAACACTGGGTTGACAGTGACTTTAAAATCACCGCCAATCCAGAGAGAGCCATCTTTCTTTCACTAGTTGGGAATGATAGGAGTGGCCCTGACTATGGGTAAGCTTATTAGGACTTCATTGGCTGACCAGGCGTCAGTCTGCTTCACTTTTGGCCTGATGCATTCATGCACAGTTCGGGCTTTCAGATATTTTGTGGACAGGTCACAGTGATTCCCTTCACTGCCCAAATATCTCCAAAATAGCAGCATGTTCCTTAGATGGGCGTTAGACTGGTTTGTTCTTTAGTAATCGATGCACTTCTATGCCCAGTTCAGCTGACTTTTCCCGAAGCCAAGACCTACCATTATGCTGAGTAGTTACCTCTCACCATTCAAACAGTGGGCAATTTAGCGGAGCCTGTCCATGAGCTCCACCTACATCATAGTGCCACACGTGGCATACGCTTCTCCCGTATTACGTCTTCAGAAACAGTTTTTTTGTTGTCTTAAAGCAGAAGATGCTGTACTTGTTCTATACACCAGTCTCGGAGACCAGCGAGACAGCCTGCCCAATGTCCACGTTCCATGCGCGTAGAAGTTGCATCCAAACAACTGGGTACCAGTATTCATGTGAGTCCACTGCAAGAACACAAAGACATGCAGTGGCACTCCTCGTGCGGATGAGGTGTCCACCTTGATCATCCTGTGGTGTCTACTTGAGCCGGTATGCAGGTTCCTGCTTTTTGTCGTGCCAAATCCAGGGGGCCTTTTTTCTTTTGGTTTACGCACACTCAATGTGCCCACTTATTGCCACAGTTGCGACACATCAGGTTCCTTCACACCAGCATTCTGATGCGTGGTGACCGTGGTATACCAAGCTCGTAGTTAACATTCACTTACTCTGTGCACAGTTTTTGAGGGTCAGGTTATGATCCTTTGACACTTTTTGCGCCTGTAGGAGATGCATCAGATGTTAGTGTCCTCCCTTGTGAAGCCAGTCCATGGAGACAGCAATATGCACAGCTCTCCTGGTAAGGTTACGTCTGATCCTCTGCTCAGCAGGCGCTTCCGATGTATGCTTCACTGTAGAGGCCACACACGTAACCTAGTCACGAGCAGGGCTATCTATTTAACATGCTCTTTAAATTTACTAGTGTTCTACTAGATAAATCTTTCTCTAAAATTGCTCCATATATTGTACAAACTGTTTCATCTTCTTTTTGTCTCTTTCGTGAAACCGATGTCTTTGCAGCATACCCAGTTGGTTTTGTGGGGAAAAATGGGTCCCCAGGATTTCTACAATGTCACTGTAAGATTTAGTCTCAGGCTTAACAGGGTGTAGCAAGCTGCGTAGCATGGAGCAGGTTTTGAGCCCTACAAGACGTTAGAAGTATTGGCACCTTCTTTGCTTCTGTAATGTCATTGCAATAACAAAAAGCTCAAAACGCTCATATACACATGCCACTGCTCGATATTTCTCATCAAAAGTTTCAGTGGCCTGGTCAGAGTGCCATGATTTAGTTTCACTTTCACAGTCAGTGCAAACAAGCAGTCTTTTTTTGTTCTTAACCTTGACTTCTTACTTCCTTCTTTTACTGGAGCAACACCGGAATCCCATCTTCCGTCACCACTTGTTATTCCTTGGGGGCAGCCGGTTTAGGAAGAAATCACTTGAGGCCAGAGAGCAGACAGCTAACAAAACTACCATTTATTGACAGATACAGAGCTAGCCTAGCCGGCTGAGCTATCCCCTAATAATCTAACTCAGTTGCCATAGGAACAAAAACCACGACAACCAAATACACAACATACACATCCAACAGTGGCATGGCTCCTGGACTGCTTAGCTACAGCATAATGAGAAGCTAACATGTGCACTGATGACCAAGTTGTCCAGAACAGGTAGTTGCACTGGGAAAGCTGCTGATGCGCTCTAGTGAAATGGGCCAATACTCTAGCTCAGGCGTTGTTAAACTTTTTGGCCCGAGGGCCACATCTGGGTGGAGAAATTGCATGCAGGGCCATGAATGTAGGGCTGGGGCAGGGGATAGAGGTGTGGAAGGGACTGCAGGTTGTGAGAGGGGGTGTGGTGTGCAGGAAGGGGCTCAGGGTGTACAAGGGGGCTCAGGGCAGGGGTGCAGAACGGATGTGGCAGGGGGCTCAGGGCAGTGGGTTGGGGTGCAGGAGGGGTGCGGCAGGGGGCTCAGGGTAGAGGGTTTAGGTGCAGGGTGTGGCGGGGGTTAGGGTATGCGGTGCAAGAGGGGGTTGGGGTGCGGGCTCCAGCACTGCTTACCTGGAGTGGCTCTGTGGTGGCAGCCGCGCACAGGGGGCTAAGACAGACTCCCTGCCTGCCCTAGCCCCATGCTGTTCCCAGAAGCAGCTGGCATCATGTCCCTGTGGCCCCTGGGGGAGGGAGGGCAAGGGCTCCGCACGCTGCTCTCCCCTGTGAGTACCTCTCCCAGAGCTCCCATTGGCCGCGGTTCCCTTCCAGCAGCAGCGCGGGGCCCAAGGCACCACGGGGGTGGCAATCCCTTGGGCCGGATCCAAATCCCTGATTGGCCAGATCCAGCCTGTGGGCCGTAGTTTGCCCACCCTTGCTCTAGCTGGTGGCATCACATTAGCCAACTGGTAACACAAACAAATGCACAAAGCAATCCAGGGTGAAATCCTCTGAATGAAAACTGAGTATCCTTTCATTCTATCCACAACCACAACAAACAACTGCATTGAGGAACTAAAGAACTTAATGGGATCCAGGTAGAAAGCTAAATCGCTTCTAACATCTAACAGTGAAGTTTTTCCTCATCTCTATGAGTGTGAAGTTTCACAAAGGAAGTCAGCAAATAAATTGCCTGGTTAATGTTAAAACTGGAGCCCACCTTTGTTAGGAATTTTGGGTGAAGGTGAGGGTAAACATTATCCTTATGTAAAACTATATAGAGAGGCTCTGGTACCAGGGTTCTCAACTCACCCATTTTCCTCATAAAGGTAATCACAATCAAAAAGACAACATTTATAGAGAGGTAGAGAAGGGAGCAAGTTGCAAGAGGTTCAAAAGTGGCCCCATTAATTTTGCCAACACCAAAATCAGATCCCATGGGGGAATAGGATCTTTCATCTAAGAGTGTAATCTGTCCAAACCCTTTAGCAGTCCGATGGTGATAGGGTTGGGGAGAAAAAAGATCTATTATCTACCAAGGGGTGGAAAGCTGAGATAGCTCTATCAGAGTACCTCTGGAAGCTAACTGCTAGACCTTGATGTTTTAGGTGTAAAAGACCATCCAATACATGACTGACAAGAGCTTATTTGGAGGGAACCTTTTTGTCAGGACCAGATGGAAAAACATTTCTATTAGCCAGATAAAAGACGGTTACTCACCTTTGTAACTGTTGTTCTTCGAGATGTGTTGCTCATATCCATTCCAGCAGGTGTACGCGCCACGCGTGCACGCTCGTCGGAAGACTTTTACCCTAGCAACTCAAGTGGGCCGGCAGGTCGCCCCCTAGAGTGGCGCCGCCATGGCGGCTGATATATACCCCTGCCGGCCTGCCCGTTCCCCAGTTCCTTCTTGCCGGCTACTCCGACAGTGGGGAAGGAGGGCGGGTTTAAAATGGATATGAGCAACGCATCTCAAAGAACAACAGTTACAAAGGTTAGTAACCGTCTTTTCTTCTTCGAGTGATAGACTCATAGACTCATAGGTCAGAAGGGACCAATATGATCATCTAGTCTGACCTCCTGCACAAGGCAGGCCACAGAACCCTACCCATCCACTTTTATAACAACCCCTAACCCATGACTGAGTTATTGAAATCCTCAAAATTGTGGTTTGAAGACCATCAAGCCCGCGGAGAATCCACCAGCAAGGCGACCCATGCCCCACCCTGCAGAGGAAGGCGAACCGCTCCAGGGCCTCTTGCAATCCGCCCTGGAGGAAAATTCCTTCCCGACCCCAAAATATGGGCGATCACAAACCTGAGCATGTGGCAAAGACTCACAGCCAGCACCAAGAAAGAATTCTCTGTCAGTAACTCAGTTCTCATTCCATATCTCTCCAACATCCCCTCCACGCAGACATTGGGAGACTTATCTGCTGATATATCTCAAACAAGTTGCCCAACTTAAACTATCCCATCCATAACATGCCCGCGTCATATAACTTATCAGCTTGTCTAAAGCCCAGAGTAGTCTTTTGCCCCACTACTTCCTCGAAAAGGCCTGTTCCAGAACTTCCTCCCCTAATGGTTAGAAACTCTCGTCTAATTTCAAGTCTAACGTCCTAATATCCAGTTTGTACCCATTCGTCCTTGTGCCTACTTAGTACTAAAACTTAAATAATTCCTCTCACCCTCCCTAATGTTAATCCTGATATAATTTATATAGCAGCAAGCATGATCCCCCCGGAGTCTTCTTTGCAGGCTAAACAAGCAAGCCTTTGAGTCTCCCTTTCATAAGGCAGGTTTTCCATCCCGGATCATCTAGTAGCCCGTCCTATGACCTTTCCAGTTTGAATTCACGTTCTTTAAACAATGGGACACAGAACTGCACACAATATTCCAGGTGGGGTCCTCCCAGACGTCCTTATAAACTGGTACTAACACCTCCTTATCTTGCTGGAAATACCCTCGCTGATGATCCTAAAACCGCATTTGCTTTTTTAACAGCATATCACCATTGGCGCTCTATAGTCATCCTGCTACAACAAAATACCCAAGGTCCTCTCCTCCTTCTGTCGCTTCAACTGATTGCGTCCCCAACGTATATCTAAAATTCTAATTATTAATCCCTAAGTGGCATGACCTTGCACTTTTCACTTATTTATTATTTTTTTCCAATTCTTTTAATTTTACTATTACTCCAGTTTACAATGGTGGTCACAGATCTTCCTGAAATAGTACATCCGTCCTTTCTCCGTCGTTAGCCAAACCTCCCAGCTTTGTGTATCCGCAAACTTATTGAGCACATTCCCTGAACTTAGCTCTTGTGGCCAAGGTCACGTAATAAAAGGTTAAATAAGATCATAGGTCCCAAAACCGATCCTCGAGGGACCCACTAGTAACCTCCTTCCAGTGATAGTTACCCTTCCAGTACGACCGCGTTGAAGAGTCTCCCTTTAACCAGTTCCTTATCCCACCTTACAACTTCATATTCAATCCCATCTTTTTCCGATTAACTAACAGTTCCCATGCGGAATGCGTGTTCAACGCCTTACTGAAATCATAGGTACAATTAGATCTACCGCATTTCCTTTATCTAAGTAATCCGTCACCTTCTCAAGAAGGAGATCAGGTTGTTTGGCACGATCTACTTTAGTAAATCCATGTTTGCAATTCGCCCAATTGCTCAATCATCTCCGTAGGTGATTCCCCAAGCCTTACCTAGGCGGTGGTCGGGAGTGAGAGGTCGCAGCGCGAAGCACGGCAGAGCCAAAAGGCTGATCTCTCTAAGATTGGCTGGACCAGGGCATAGTGGGAAGGCGAAGGTATGACGGGATAGAGACCAGGTCAACTCGCCCTGCAGATTCTACCTGAATGGGCACTAGTGTGGCAAGGAAAGCCGTTCAGAAGAGGCCTTCGAGCCCTGGGTAGAGTTGCGCAGTCACATGGCCGGAGGAAGGTGAGACCAATCATAACAGGGCCCCGGATGACAGGCATGTCACCCATGAGGAGATCCTCTGAGAGGAGAACAGCAACACCTTGGACCCCTTCAGCCTATCGGCAACGAAAAAGCTGGGGGATTTGCGGGACCTGGCTTGGTTCGCTTCTAACATAAAAGCCGAGCCCCTAAGAACGTCTATAAGGAGTGCAGCTGCTGCCTCCTTTGCATAGACGCACATGCGTCGAGATGCAAAAGCCAGGTAGGAAGATTTCCTGGTTGACATGAAAGCCGTGACCTACCTTGGGGAAAAGTGCTCGGTGCGCTCGTTCTTCAGTTGCACCTTGTCCCGTGGAAACACCGTATAACGGGCGCTCTTACTACGAGGGCCCACAAGTTTCCGGGACCCCGAAACCCGTCTAGTGGACGGTGATGCTACCAGGAAGCCGTCTATTCCAGAAGAGATAGAGGAGGGAACACGTAGCCAGCGACTCAAACGCAGGGAGGACATAAGTCGCGGAACAAAAAAAAAAACCCAGGGTTTAGCCCAAAAGGGGGTCCAGATGCGAGTTGCGAATCGGGGGTAAAGACCCTTAAAGGAACCTACGTCAACTAGCTGGGTGAGGAAGACGGACGCGCCATCGCTTCTCCCGTGGTGGAAGGTGGAGATAGCCCCAATCGTGAACCCGTGAGAGAGGACAAACCGCCAGGCTTTGCTTGCTTGAAGGACAAAAGGTTACTCAAGGTGGATAGAGATGGCGAACCTCGGTAGGGAGGAAGCGCCGATCTACCGCTTGGAAACGAGCCAGCACGATAGGAAACGCTACAATGTCATTCATTTTCTGGGCAAATGTACGAACGATCCACCCTTCGTAGAAGGCTTCCTAACTTCTAGGAAGCACCTGTCTCACCGGGTTAGAGCAGCACAGTTCAGACGCTGGGTTAACCGAGGCTCAGGGAGACCGACGCTGTGAGGTGTAGCGACTGAGGTCTTGGTGATGGAGGCCGGGTGGTCCTGCTGATCAGTCAGGTGAAGAGGCAGGGGGACAGGTCGGCTACAGACAGTTCGCAGCAAACATGGAGAAACCAATGTGCTTGCTGGGCCACGCCGGAGCGATCAGATCAAGTGGGCCCTGTCCTGTGCACCTTCAAGAAGGACCTTGTGGATTAACGGAAACGGGGGGAACGCGTAAAACAGGTGCGTCGCCCATGGAATAAGGAAGGCATCCGCAACCGAGCCCGGTTCGAGATCTTGAAAGGAGCAGAACATCGGGCACTTCCTGTTCCTGCGGGACGCAAAGAGGTCCATCTGGGGACATCCCCACCTCCGGAAGAGCACAAGAGCGACGTCCAGGTGAAGGGATCACTCGTGGGAGAGGAAGGACCTGCTCAGACGATCCACCAGCGTGTTTCGAACCCCCGGGAGAAAGGATGCAACGAGGTGAATGGAGTGGGCTATGCAGAAGTCCCACAACCTCACGGCCTCCCAACACAGAGGAGGCCGCCCTGCTTGTTTATGTAGTACACCGTCATTGTGTTGTCGGCGAAAACCGCAACGCAGCAACCTTGGAGCTGCTGATGGAACGTCTGACAAGCAAGGCGGACCGCCCTCAATTCCCGCACGTTGATGTGGAGGGCTAGCTCAGGAGAAGACCAGCGGCCTTGGGTCCGCAGGTTTCCGAGATAAGCTCCCCAGCCCAAGTCTGATGCGTCCGTTGTTAGGGACGCCGAGGGCTGGAGTGGATGAAATGGGAGCCCCGCACACACCACGGACTGGTCCAGCCACCAACGTAGGGAGTGTAGGACATCCTGGGGAACTGTGACAATCGTGTCCAAAGGACGTCTGGCTGGACGGAGTTGAGCAATGAGCCAGGACTGGAGAGGCCTGAGGCAGAGCCTTGCGTGTCCCGTGACGAACGTGCAGGCTGCCATGTGGCTCAAGAGAGTCAGGCAAGTTCGTATTGAGGTCAAAGGTACCGTCTGCAACCTGTGGATGATGGCCGTCAATGCCTGGAACCGCGACAAGGGAAGAACGGTTCTGGCCAGAGTGGAGTCCAGAATGGTGCCGATAAACTCTATCCTCCGAGTGGGGCTTAGAGTTGACTTCTCGGCATTGAGCATCAGGCCTAGGCGTACGAAGAGTGTCCTGACCATGCGGACGTGAACGAGGACTCGCTCCTCTGAGGGTCCCCGGATCAGCCAGTCGTTGAGGTATGGAAACACATGCACGCGACTGCGGCGAAGGTAGGCGACGACTACAGCCATGCACTTGGTAAACACTCTCGGGGCCGTGGAGAGGCCGAACAGGAGGACCGCGAATTGATAGTGACGACCGCTGACAACGAATCGAAGGAACCTCAGGTGGGGCGGGAAGATGGCTATATGGAAGTAAGCGTCCTGCATATCAAGGGCGGCGTACCAGTCTCCGGGATCCAGGGATGGAATAATGGTCCCCAAGGATACCATACGGAACTTCAACTTAACCAGGTATCTGTTGAGCTCTCGCAGGTCGAGGATAGGCCTGAGGCCTCCCTTGGCCTTGGGAATTAGAAAATAACGGGAATAGAACCTCTTGCCCTTCTCGCTCTCTGGAACCTCCTCTATGGCCCCTTTGTCGAGGAGCGTTCGCACCTCCTGTAGGAGGAGTTGCTCGTGAGAGGGGTCCCTGAAGAGGGACGAGGGTGGGGGGCGGGAGGGCGGTTATGAAACAAACTGTAGATGGTATCCAAGCCGGAGCGTGCGGAGGACCCAGCGGTCCAAAGTAAGACGGGACCACGCCGGGAGGAAGAACGAAAGACGGGTTGGAGAAGGGAGGAGATGGATCCGTAGGAGGGACTGGTATAGTGCCCTCGGCGCACCTTCAAAATGAGGGCTTTGGGCCGGAGGAAGGCTTGGAGGAACCTTGGTTTTGTCCTCCCTGATTGCCCGATTGCCTACGCCGACCACTCCTAGGCCGCCACCTGGCGAGGTCCTGTCTTTGCCTGGGCTGCGGGTAAGGCCTGTGCTGTTGTTGAGGCCTGAAGGGCCTGCGTTGGGTGACCGGCGTATGCATCCCCAAGGCATATATAATGACCCTATTGTCTTTAAGGCTTTGGAGCCGAGGGTCAGTCTTGTCCGAAAACAGGCCCTGGCCCTCAAAGGGAAGGTCCTGGATGGTGTATTGGAGTTCCGGAGGAAGGCCAGAGACCTGTAGCCAAGAGATGCG
Source organism: Chelonoidis abingdonii (assembly GCF_003597395.2). NCBI lineage: Eukaryota > Metazoa > Chordata > Testudines > Testudinidae > Chelonoidis > Chelonoidis abingdonii. The sequence goes on along the minus strand of NC_133774.1, from coordinate 90,703,957 downwards.
GCGCATCGTAACGCCAGAGGCCAGAGTTCTGGCGGCCGAGTCTGCAGCGTCCAAAGCTGCCTGCAGCGAGGTTCTTGCGACCTTCTTTCCCTCGTCCAGAAGCACGGAGAACTCTTGACGAGCATCCTGCGGGAGCAGCTCTTTAAATTTGTCTGCCGCCACCCAGGTGTTATAGGTGTAACGGCTGAGAAGAGCTTGCTGGTTGGACACCCGGAGCTGCAGGGTGCCTACAATAGACCTTCCGGCCAAGCAGGTCCATCCTTGGACTTGGGGGCTGGGGCTTGTTGACCAAGACGCTCCCTCTCGTTTACAGACTGAACGATGAGGGAACACGGGGGCGGGTGAACATACAAATATTCATAGCCCTTTGAGGGGACCATATATTTTCACTCCATGCCGCGAGCAGCGGGGGGAATGGAAGCCGGGGACTGCCAGATGGTCGTGGCATTGGATTGAATGGTCCGAATGAAGGGAAGGGCGACACGAGTGGGTGCATCTGCCGACAGTATGCTAACTACTGGGTCCTCAATCTCGGAGACCTCCTCAGCCTGTAAATTCATGTTCTGCACTACGTGCCTGAGGAGGTCTTGGTGTGCCCGGAGGTCAAGTGGAGGGGGACTAGTAGATGTGGTCCCCGCCACTGCCTCATCCGGGGAGGAGGACGAGGAGAGACCCGGCAGGAGAGGATCCGTCGGCGGCTCTGCCTGGAGCAATGCCTCTGGTGGGTGCTCAGGGTCCTGAGGCTGAGATGACCTCTCCTCTGTAGGGGACGGAGGAGGCAGGGAAGAGGTGGCCTCCGGAGCCCTGTGTTCGGACGCGGACGAACGCGGAGGGATCTGCTGAGGGCCCTGGGCTTGGTGATATGCCCAGGGGGTCCAGAAACCCCACTGCTGAGGACCGTGCTCCTGCTGGGTCTCGTGGAACAGAGCAGCAGGTCTGTCAGCGTCCAAGTACGCGCTGTCCGCCCGCGAAGAGACTGATGCCTGGTGAGACAGCCACGGAGGGGCTGAACGGGAGTGATACGGATCCGGCACTCCTGATGGCGGAGACCTCCTCGGTGCCGGAGATCAGTGCCGTGAGCCATACCAGTGCCGCGATTGAGACCAGGACCTGCCACCAGCGCGGTGCTGGGAGGTCAACCTGGATCTGGATCGTCGATGGCGAGAACGGCTTCTCAAGTCACGGTGCCGGTAACGATGGCTTGAGCCCGAGCAGTGCCGGGAATATCGGGACCGGCGTGATAATGACCTACGCCGCGAGGACGACCAGTACCGCCGCGGACAGCAGCGGCGGGACTGCGAGCGGCGTCATGAGCGAGACCTCCCTCGGGACTGGGAGCAGTGCCAGGATCTTGACGGTGATCGGTGCCGACTCGGGGAGTCCGGGGACGGTGCTCGCATGGACATGGGCTTGCCCTTCGATTGAAGAACCCGCACCAGCGGTGCCGGGGGTTGGGGCAGCATAGGCTCCGTCAACGCGATGAGGTCCCTGGCCGAGGAGAATGTCTCGGGCGTAGATGGGACCACCAGCTCGACCCCAGATCTTAGCGGGGAGCTGGGAGGAACCAGACTCAACGGACCTCCCGGGCCCGGAGTCACCGAAATCCCTGTCACGGCCATCGCGGCCAGAGTCGGCGGCGGGGGTTCCGTCCGAGCCTGCTTAGCTGGGGTGGAGAACGTTGACGGTCATTTCCCAGGGCCCGGCGCCGGAGAAGGACGGTGCCGCGGCGTTTTCGCGGGCCCAGAGTGGTCCGGTGCTGCAGCCAAAGCGGCACTCGGTGCCGAGGACGAAGGGTCAAGCGCCACTTCCATTAGCAGAGTCTTTAGGCGCTGATCTCGCTCCTTCTTGGTCCTTGGTCAGAAGGCCTTGCAAATTTGGCACTTCTCAGAAATATGTGGTTCCCCAAGGCACTTTAGGCAGGCATCGTGGGGATCGCTAGTGGGCATCGGCTTCTTGCAGGCCGAGCACGGCTTGAACCCCGGCGAACCAGGCATGAGCCCGGCGCCGGACGCGGGGGAGGGCTAGAGCCCAAAGCCCGCTAACTATATACAACAAGAACTATTAACTACAACTATTCTATACTTCACTAACTATAACTAAAACTACAATTAGAACTAGAAAAAAATGATGAACAAGGAGAAGCTAGGGACGTGAAGGACAGCTATGCCGCACTCCACAATTCCAACGACCGACACAGCAGTAAGAAGGAACTGGGGAGCGGGCGGGCCAGCAGGGATATATATCAGCCGCCATGGCGGCGCCACTCTAGGGGGCGATCTGCCGGCCCACTGGAGTTGCTAGGGTAAAAGTCTTCCGACGAGCGTGCACGCGCAGCGCGTACACCTACTGGAATGGATATGAGCAATCACTCGAAGAAGAAGTACCCCTTCTTGAAGCTTTATACCATTCATAAGTACTTTCTGTATGTTCTTAGAGCAAGCCCTCTCCAATGGTGCTAACCAGGAAGCATCCACTCTGTCAAATGGAGGACTTGCAGGTTGGGGTTCAGCAGATATCAATGGCCCTGGGAAATCATGCACAGACAGATTCAATGGGAGAGATAATGCAGGTCGGACTGACAAGGTTGGCATGGTTGAGTACCAGTGTTGCTGAGGCGATGCTGGTGCTATAAGTATGATGTAAGCCTGGTCTTGGACAAGTCTCTTGGCAGCAATGGAATCGGAGGTAAGGCATATAGAAAGGAATTCTTCCAGGATAGCAGGAATGTGTCTGTCAACAAACCTGAACTGTAGATAGGATGGCATTTTCTGTTGGCCTTTTTTGCAGATAGGTCCACTTGGGGAATCTCCCACAGCTGGTACATGAATCTGGCCATGTCCGGAGACAGCGAACACTGATGGTGGTCAGGGAAGAACCTGCTCAGCTGATCTGCCAATGAATTCTGCACTCCTAGAAGGTAAGGAGCTCTGAAGTGAACCAAATTGACTATGCAAAAGTCCCACAGGTCAATCATCTTCTGGCACAGCTATGTCAAATGCATCCCTCCCTGCATGTTTACATAAAACATACTTGCTGTGCTGCCTGTTAATACTAGCAGATTTTTTCCCCTTGATATGCAAAAGCAGGGCTGAACAGACTAGATGGTCAGCTCACAACTCTGACATTTATGAGTCTTCAGTTCTTGGGAAGACCACAGACTTCCTTGAGTCTACAGGGACCCTATATGTGCCCCACAACCAGGGATGATGCACCTGTGATTAAAGTGAGCATAGATTGTAGGGTAATGAAGAGAACCCTGTAACAGAGACTCTGGTGGTTCCTCCCTCCCTCAGGGGGTTGGGAAACCTGACCACATCCAGTTATCTACACTGGGTGGTAGCAACACCAGCCTCACTTCCCTACTATTCCCAAGGGGGGCATTCTGTCCTTTGTGGGGCTCCTTAAGTCTCTCTGGCTGGGGCATCAATATGGAAGTCACAAACTCCCCACACCTTCAAGGAGACTCCCTGAGGTTCCAGAAAGCAGAGGTGGGGAAGATGTCTATAGTGCTGCCAATAATCCAGTCCCAAGATAATGGGTTTGTGGAAATCGCTCTGTCTGGGTCTCTGTGGCAGTCTCAGCCTGTATGTCTTACTACAGGGGGTCTGCTGTACTTTCCTCAGGGTCAGGATGAAGGTCTCCTGCCTAGGAGTTCCCTTTGCAACATCAGGTGTTGCTCCTGTAGTCTGGTGCTTAGGGTAATCTTGGTCCTTTCCCCCTTGCTTACTGCAGTTTCTTCCCTTTTAAAGCCTTCTTCCCAGTCATGAATGATTGACACGACTGGATAGGTGGGGCTAACAACCAGGGGCTCTCTGGTCCCTTCCTCATCCATGTAGGGCCTATACTCTGTCACAGACCTTCATATAAACTTTCAGAGAGTGTATTCACCAGTCCAGAGATGACAAAACTAACACCAGTACTTGAGCTACTTAGGACATACACTGAAGCCAGCGAGCCTTGCAGCTTCCTGAGGTGTAGTCTGCAGTGCTGCACTACATAGGTACATACTGCCATGTGCCCCAGGAATCTGAGGCAGCTGCAAACTGTGGTGAGAGGATTTGTTTTCAGCTCCAGAACTAACCCCTGCAGTGTTTCAAAGCTCCGGGACGGCAGTATGGGGATATCATCATTGGCTTGCCTCTTGATTACACTAGCTTCTGAAGTACCAAAAGCATAGAAGGTAATAGTACCACATGCTCCTGAAGAGCCAGAGAAGGAACCACAAGCACTGGTACTGGTTGGAAACCTTCCTGCACCACCGGAGACACCAAGAGGTTAAGCAGTTCTCTCACAGCTGCATAAACCTCTGGTGTCATCAGTGCTGGTCTTGATTCCTGACCCTGATGTCTTTCTACGGGTACTTCAGGGGTTGGCCTCAACAGACATATCACAGGTTCTAGGGTTGACGATCTTAGATGAGGAGTCTTCAGAGTCTCTCCCAGAGTCCCTCCCTCTAGCTGACTTCAGTACAGATGATCTTATCAAACAGGATACTAAGTCTCTTGAGGGCCTCTCTCTCTTTTTTGGCACCAGAGATAGAGAGTGAGGTGCTGTAGACATCCCTGATGGGGTGCGCCATACCAAAATTTCAAAAGCAACGGCTCCAATGGTGAGCCATTAGGAGACACTTGAACCTGGCTGCTCTATCCTTCTGAGAGCTAGGCTTGAATCTCTTACAGATGTGACACTTGTCAGTAATTTGGGACTTTCCCAAGCATTTCAGACAGCTGGGGTTTGGGTCAATGACCAACATCAGCATACTACATGACAGGCAGGACTTAACCCCCAGAAAGCGAGGCATGGCTCCGATACCAGACCCGGTACCGAAATTTGAACTGGTTAAAAATAAAAAACTTTAAAAGTGTAACTTAATACTAACACTTATCTATATTAGACTTTATCTAACTACTAACTTCTAAGAAAAAAATAGCTACATACAAGAAGCGAGGGAAGAACTTGCTATAGCAAACTGAAAGCGCTCCAACAACCATCACTGGGAGTAAGAAGCAACTGAGAGGGACTGGGGGCAGCAGTGCCCCTTTTGTACCTGCATGCATTGGCGCGCAAGGGTAGAGCATGCTCAAGCTGCCCCAACGGGTACCACTGTGGGAAAAAGATTAACAATTGTGCATGGTGGTGTACACACACCTACAGTGGAATGGACATGTAAAAATACACAAAGAAGAGAGAAGAATTTAAAAATGTTAAAACACACATGAGAGCACACCTCCAGGTGCGTGATTATAGTATCATATATGCCACATTTCAGAGTGTCCATGCCTCAGGTTCACTTTCATAATGCAAGACATGTGCACATGACATACCTGTACATCCTGAAATGTATTGCTTTCATAAAAGGGTTCTGTTACTATTTCTTTGTTAGTGGAAGCCTTTAATATGTCAAGTAACCAGGTCCCAAATCATTATAAATTTCTAAATACATTGGATGGAATTGGTGCACTATATAACACAATATTTCTAAATGATTACAGGTCTGTCGCATCTTAGGCGCATTTAACATGTGCAATTTCAGCTTTACGCGGTTGGCAAAAACAAGAAAAAAAACAAAAAAAGGAGAAAAATAGCAATTTCAATACTGTACCTGTAGTGCGGGCAATTCCGCCCGCCATTACACTCAATGTAATTTTGACTATACGCGATTTTCGCTTTACGCGCTGACTGCGGAACGTAACCCCAGCGTAAGATGAGCCAGACCTCTATAGTGCTCAGCACCTCTGACAGTCACGCCTCATTTGTGTTTATCTTGTGATGGTCTATGGATGAAGCTTTTGATGTCAAGACGTCATGTTATGTGAGGTTTTTAATTTTAACCTATTTTATTAGAGTAGGAATTTGCCATGGTGTTCTACACAAATATTTCTTCTCTTTCCACTACTGTTATTAAGCTACACACAAGCTGACAGCTACTTCCCCCCATAGAAGTTGCTGGATTTCAGTGATGCTGTAAATGAGAGAAGTATTTGGTGATCCTTCAGCATAAAAGATGTAATATATTAATTGTGGTACATACCAGTAATGACTCTTTTATGATACATGCTACCTCTTCCAGTGAACTTGTCTGAGTGGAAATCAACCTTGCAAAAAGATGCAGTGTTGCTTTTTCAAGGCTAGGCAGATGACGAAGCCACAAGCTTAGGATAGCTGATTCAGAGAGGGCAATCTTCTTCCTGAGTTAATGGGAAAATATTGTTTTCCACAAACTGAGCCATGAAGTGAATAAATATTTATAAGAATTGCATATCAATGCTAAATTATCAATCCATATACACATACTTATACAATTTTAGAAGAAAGTGCATTCCTAATTATTACCTACCTTTTACAGATGGTAAAATTGAGACACTAAGAGATTAAATGATTTCTCCCAAAGCCAAACAGCAAGTAAGTGGGAGTGCAGGAATTAGAACTAAGAAGCCACTGGCTCTTTAGTCCTCTATTCATGCTGCTTCTTAAAATGCTGCTTCTTAAAATATGACTACAGCCTTAACAGAAAAGTTGATAATTTATACTGTGTAATGGTAATTGCCTATCAACAGATTTATAGAAGTTCAGTTAAGTGAACCTCATTGGTCACATAGCTGGAAATTCACGTAGAGCAGATATATTGCAAGTTGATACATGTCAAATGGTCATTTTAACACACATCGCAGGTAGCTGGTTAAGAATTGAGCAAATATTGGAAAATTGTGTTTCTTGGTCCCAAAGAATAAAAAATAATGTCTTTCAGCATTATAAATCCAAAATGTGAGTATCTTTAAGCATTATTAAATCTTAGCATTATTATCGGGCCGTATAATTATGAACCTTTCTTTGTTATAACTGGTTCACATGTAATAAATAAGGTCCATAAAAGTAACGGTGTTAACGCTTAGACTATGGAAGTTATGACATCACACTCCAAGCTGGTAACTGTGAAGAAGGGGATTACTTTCCACACAACCGATGTTGGGTTATAACGTTGAAAAAGGTCATTTTGTTTCCGTGTAAACACTGTAACTAATATCAGAGGGGTAGCTGTGTTAGTCTGGATCTGTAAAAGCAGCAGAGAATCCTGTGGCACCTTATAGACTAACAGACGTTTTGGAGCGTGAGCTTTCGTGGGTGAATACCCACTTCGTCAGACGAAATGAACTGAAGCTCAGCAGTTTCTCTTTGAAGTCTGGTCCTGAAGTTTTTTTGCTGCAGGATGGCCACCTTAAGGTCTGCTATAGTGTGGCCAGGGAGGTTGAAGTGCTCTCCTACAGGTTTTTGTATATTGCCATTCCTGATATCTGATTTGTGTCCATTTATCCTTTTCCGTAGTGACTGTCCAGTTTGGCCGATGTACATAGCAGAGGGGCATTGCTGGCATATGATGGCGTATATTACATTGGTGGACGTGCAGGTGAATGAACCAGTGATGGTGTGGCTGATCTGGTTAGGTCCTGTGATGGTGTCGCTGGTGTAGATATGTGGGCAGAGTTGGCATCGAGGTTTGTTGCATGGATTGGTTCCTGAGCTAGAGTTACTATGGTACGGTGTGCAGTTGCTGGTGAGAATACGTTTCAGGTTGGCAGGTTGTCTGTGGGCAAGGATTGGCCTGCCACCCAAGACCTGTGAAAGTGTGGGATCATTGTCCAGGATGGGTTGTAGATCCCTGATGATGCGTTGGAGGGGTTTTAGCTGGGGGCTGTATGTGATGGCCAGTGGAGTCCTGTTGGTTTCTTTCTTGGGTTTGTCTTGCAGTAGGAGGCTTCTGGGTACACGTCTGGCTGTTGATCTGTTTCCTAATTTCCTCGTGCGGGTATTGTAGTTTTGAGAATGCTTGGGGAGATTTTGTAGGTGTTGGTCTCTGTCTGAGGGGTTAGAGCAGATGCGGTTGTACCTCAGTGCTTGGCTGTAGACAATGGATCGTGTGATGTGCCCGGGATGGAAGCTGGAGGCATGAAGGTAGGCATAGCGGTCGGTAGGTTTTCGATATAGGGTGGTGTTAATGTGACCATCACTTATTTGCACCGTGGTGTCTAGAAAGTGGACCTCCTGTGTAGATTGGTCCAGGCTGAGGTTGATGGTGGGGTGGAAGTTGTTGAAATCGTGGTGGAATTTTTCTAGAGTCTCCTTCCCATGGGTCCAGATGATGAAGATGTCATCAATGTAGCGTAGGTAGAGAAGGGGCGTGAGTGGACGAGAGCTGAGGAAGCGTTGTTCCAGGTCAGCCATAAAAATATTGGCGTATTGTGGGGCCATGCGGGTGCCCATAGCAGTGCCACTGATCTGGAGATATATATTGTCATCAAACTTGAAATAGTTGTGTGTGAGTATAAAGGCACAGAGCTCAGCAGCCAGTTGTGCTGTGGCATCATCAGGGATACTGTTCCTGACAGCTTGTATTCCATCTGTGTGTGGGATGTTTGTGTAGAGAGCCTCTACATCCATGGTGGCTAGGATGGTGTTTTCTGGGAGGTGACCAATGCATTGTAGTTTCCTCAGGAAATCAGTGGTGTCACGGAGATAGCTGGGAGTGCTGGTGGCATAGGGTCTGAGTATGAAGAGTCCACATATCCAGACAGTCCTTCAGTGAGAGTGCCAATGCCCGAGATGATGGGGCTCCAGGATTTCCGGGTTTGTGGATCTTGGGTAGTAGATAGAATAACCCTGGTCGGGGCTCTAAGGGTATGCTGATCTGGTGTGAGGAGGAGTGTCCTGAGAAACTGCAACCTTCTACTCAGGACACTGAGGGAAGTGGCTAAGAAATTGGTAACAAATCAACTATACCCTTAGAGCTGGCCCGACCATCTCTATCTCACTACTTCCAAGATCCAAACACAGAAATCCTGGGCCCATCAGATGATCGGGCATTGATCACTTCACTGGATAACTTTCACTCGACTGTCTTGGATATGTGGACTCTCTACTCAGACCCTTTATGATAACCAGCACTCCCAGCTATCTCCGTGACACACTTGATTTCCTGAGGAAACTACAACGCATTGGTCACCTCCCAGAAAACACCATCCTAGCCACCATGGATGTAGAGGCTCTCTACACAAACATCCCACACACAGATGGAATACAAGCTGTCAGGAACAGTATCCCTGATGATGCCACAGCACAACTGGCTGCTGAGCTCTGTGCCTTTATACTCACACACAACTATTTCAAGTTTGATGACAATATATATCTCCAGATCAGTGGCACTGCTATGGGCACCCGCATGGCCCCACAATACGCCAATATTTTTATGGCTGACCTGGAAACAACGCTTCCTCAGCTCTCGTCCACTCACGCCCCTTCTCTACCTACGCTACATTGATGACATCTTCATCATCTGGACCCATGGGAAGGAGACTCTAGAAAAATTCCACCACGATTTCAACAACTTCCACCCCACCATCAACCTCAGCCTGGACCAATCTACACGGGAGGTCCACTTTCTAGACACCACGGTGCAAATAAGTGATGGTCACATTAACACCACCCTATATCGAAAACCTACCGACCGCTATGCCTACCTTCATGCCTCCAGCTTCCATCCCGGGCACATCACACGATCCATTGTCTACAGCCAAGCACTGAGGTACAACCGCATCTGCTCTAACCCCTCAGACAGAGACCAACACCTACAAAATCTCCACCAAGCATTCTCAAAACTACAATACCCGCACGAGGAAATTAGGAAACAGATCAACAGAGCCAGACGTGTACCCAGAAGCCTCCTACTGCAAGACAAACCCAAGAAAGAAACCAACAGGACTCCACTGGCCATCACATACAGCCCCCAGCTAAAACCCCTCCAACGCATCATCAGGGATCTACAACCCATCCTGGACAATGATCCCACACTTTCACAGGTCTTGGGTGGCAGGCCAATCCTTGCCCACAGACAACCTGCCAAACCTGAAACGTATTCTCACCAGCAACTGCACACCGTACCATAGTAACTCTAGCTCAGGAACCAATCCATGCAACAAACCTCGATGCCAACTCTGCCCACATATCTACACCAGCGACACCATCACAGGACCTAACCAGATCAGCCACACCATCACTGGTTCATTCACCTGCACGTCCACCAATGTAATATACGCCATCATATGCCAGCAATGCCCCTCTGCTATGTACATCGGCCAAACTGCTTGCTAGCATATATATACCTACCCCTGGAAATTTCCACTACCTGCGTCTGACGAAGTGGGTATTCACCCACGAAAGCTCACGCTCCAAAACGTCTGTTAGTCTATAAGGTGCCACAGGATTCTCTGCTGCTTTTACTGTAACTAACTGTTTTAATAGGTAAGTGAGTGGATGTTACTAATCATTGAATCTTTAAGCAGTGAAAAGACATGTTGGGATGGTTGCAATATGGTTTAAATCGCCAACCACGTGGTGTGTCAGCCATCCTTAATGCTATAATGCTTGCAGTCGGGAGCACAGTACATAACAATATTCAAATGCCCCATGGCAGAAAGAGGAAAAAGAAAACCCTGGGGAGCTGAGTATCGTAAACGAAAGGCTGAGAAGGAAAAGGACAAACAAAACAGTGGGGATCCTTCCTGAAATATCTTCTCCTTAATCCAAATAAAGATGAAAGCAGTTCACAGCATCCGGATGAAGGAATTTTACTTGGAGAGGAGGTTAGCTCACATCCGCATGGAAGCAGTTTGGAAACTCAAGATGATGGAAACTTACTTATAGATGAAGGCAGCTCACAGCATCAGACTGATATGGAAGTGGAGAAAATTTATTCACCTTCAGAAACATGCAGAAACTGACATAAATGAAGTAGAAGGGATGAGGAAGTTACAAACAAGTTACAGTATAGGGACCCAGCTTCACAGCCCAGATGTGATGACAGTGTGCGGCAAATTCTCATGAAACATGGTCCCGAACAAATTCATGAATTTTCCTTCCTTAAGGATGGAAATAAAAGAAAATTCTCTACTTAGCACTACAAGAGGAAACTCATTAATGGGGAAGAAATTCATTGAAACTGGTTATAATATTCAGTTTCTAAGACTTTGTGTTTTGCTTTTGTTGTAAGTTGTTTAGAAATCAAGCAATTGGTACATCACTTACTAAAAATGGTTGAAAGGACTGGAAAAACATCTCTTCAATTCTCTCCTCACATGAAAGAAGAACAGAACATTTGGAATGTTTTCAAAATTGGAAAGAACTTGAACTATGATTGAAAAAAGGAAAAACTATTGATGAAGAAAATTTGTGTGTGATCAAGGAAAAAGAAGAATATTGGCAACAAATATTAGAGCGTATGATTGCTTTAATGAGAGTTATCAGTGAGCAAAATTTAGCATTCTGTGGTAGAAATGAAAAATTATACATTCCAGGTAATGGAAACTTTTTAAAATTTGTTGAACATCTAGCTTTGTTTGATCCAGTCATGAAGGAGCATCTATGTAAAATAATGGATCATGAAACACAGGTTCATTACTTAGGAAAAAATATGCAGAATGAACCGATTCAAATCCTAGCAAATGCCATTAAAAAGAAAATTGTAGAAGCTGCCCATTCTGCAAAATACTTTTCAATAATACTGGACTATACACCAGATGTGAATCATGTTGAACAAACGATGATGATCATTCGTTTTGTGGATATGGAAAAGTCTGCAGATGAAGATAATGTTGAAGTGCTCATAAAGGAACATATTTTGGGTTTTGTACCACTGAAGGAGATGACTGGAGCATTTATGACTAAAACTATTCTACAAGAGCTTGAAACAATGTCATTACCTGTTGAAAACTTACGTGGCCAAGGCTATGATAATAGGAGTAATATGAGGGGTAAAGACCATGGTGTGCAAAGGAGAATGATGGAAATCAATCTAAGGGCCTTTTTCATTCCTTGCAGTGCGCATTCTATGAATTTGGTTGTCAATGATGCTACTAGAGGCTGTTTGGAGGCAAGCAGTTTCTTTGAGCTGGTGCAACGTGTTTATGTTTTTCTCAGGCTCAACACGCCATTGAGAGATTCTGACTTGCCATGTGAATTCTCTAACTATGAAACCACTTAGTCAGACAAGATGGGAGAGTCGCACTGATGCTTTGAAGCCTCTTCGCTATGAACTTGGAAACATTTATATGCCATATCTGAAATTTCTGACGATATTACCTTTACTGGATCATGTGGCAATACGGCACATTCAGATGCAGAAGCTCTTGCAAATGATCTTTCCAAGTTCAAATTTGTGACTTCACTCAATTTGTGGTATAATATTCTTTTTGAGATTAACCTCACTAGTAAGCAGCTTCAGGAAAATAATCTGAACATACATTCTGCTCTTCAAAAACTGCAGCAAACTAAAAATATTCTGGAAGAATTCAGAAGTGATGAAGGGTTCAAAAGAACACTGGTAGATTCTCTTGAGCTTGCTGAAGAAATAGACTTTCCAACAGAATTTGAACGAGAGCCAGTTCACATTTGGCAAAAGAAACAGCAGTTTTTGTATGAAGGATGGGACACACCCATTCAGAACCCAAAACAAAGGTTCAAAGTGAATTTCTGCTTCCCAGTCCTTGCTGCTATTCACTCGGTTGATGAAAGATTTCAATTGATGCAGCAGCTAAAGTCAGTATTTGGCTTTCTATATGATATCCACAGCTTGCAAAAGAAAACAGCAAAATTTTGTATAAAGAATTTTGTATAAAACTGGAGTTGGCATTGACTCATGAAAATTCAAAAGACATGATGCTACAGATTCGTGTAGTGAGCGTCAGGCTTTTTCAAGATGACTTAAGAAACATTCCACTCCTGAAGAAGTACTGAAGTTTGTTTGTGAAAATAAACTCACAGTTTTCCAAACATTTGTATAGCTCTACGCATTCTTTTAACTTTGCCAGTTTCCACAGCTAGTGGAGAACATAGCTTCTCAAAGTTAAAATCGATAAAAACACATCAACAATGGTGCAAGAGGGACTTGTTGGACTTGCCAAAATGTCAACAGAGCATAAAATTGCTGGAAAACTGGACCTACAAGAACTAGTGACTGAATTTTCAAAACTTAAAGCAAGAGAAGTCATGTTTTAAGACCACAGAGTGTTTTTTATTCGGAGTGTTTTATAAATATAAGTTAAAGTTCACTGAAGAGTTTTCTTATTTCTTTCTATATGTGGTGGTAATGGCAGTTAAAGCAGGACAGCATACTGGATGATTTTGGATTTGTAATAATAAAAATTATAATTAACATTTTTAATGCACTTTTTATTTGAGATCAGACTGAAATATCATCTAGCTGTCATGTACAAATTTATTCTGAAAATTTCATGTCTCTATTTTATTTGATCTCAGAAACATTGGATGAATGGATGGACAAACCAAATAATTAAGCCACTGTGTGTGGGGGGGGGGAAAAACCCCACCAAACCTAAAAAATATTAAAAGGAAAAAAGGGGCAAAATATTTCCCAGTTTACCAAAAACCTCAGCCGAGATCTGCCCTTGGGGCTTGGGGGCATCAACTGCATGGTTTGCCTAGGGCGCCAGTTGCTGGCAGCTAGTCTAGGGCCGCCCCCTGCATAGGAATACCCTCAGAAGCACTTTCAGAGACCCTCAATGAATAAAGTGGCCAACAACAATACAAACTGAATTCCTTTAGCTTCTTGTGATAAACAAGCACTGGAAAAGGTTAAACACAGGTCAGAGTATTTGGTTCAGAAAAATCCTCTATGACCATAGACAAACCTTCTATCACCACAGAAAACGTTCAGACTAACATTAAGGAGTGACAAAAATATTTGTAATGATTTATTGCCTGTTGACTCAAGTGATATTGACTCAGTTTGGACAGCCTAGCCAAAGGCAGTTGTCCTGGGAAAGCTTACAGAATTTTGACCAGTTTAATACAGACATACAGAATAAGGACATGTGACAAAAAGCTTGAGATAGACTCCTGCAAAGACTTCAGTGCATTCTGAAGGAAATACCCTTTTCACTCCAGAAAACCTAGGTGAAACCTACTGTAATCATTCTTATGTCTAGAACTTCATATTTAGTTGACAGAATCTCTCAGTTTCACTGAATGATCCTCTTGCTTAAGCTACTGCCCAGACCACACTCTTAGACCAGGGGTAGGCAACCTACGGCATGCGTGCCAAATGCGACACGTGAGCTGATTTTCAGTGGCACGAACACTGCCCGGGTCCTGGCCACCGGTCTAGGAGCTCTGCATTTTAATTTAATTTTAAATGAAGATTCTTAAACATTTTAAAAACCTTATTTACTTTTCATACAACAATAGTTTAGTTATATATTATAGACTTAGAGAAAGAGACCTTCTAAAAACCTTAAAATGTATTACTGGCACGCGAAACCTTAAATTAGAGTGAATAAATGAAGACCCGGCACACTCACTTCTGAAAGGTTTCCGACCCCTGCTCTTAGAGGATCCACCTACCATATGAACATATATCACACATATGTTGTTTCTACATATAAATTATGAGGACTTTTATTTGGAGTCACAAAGAGAGCTCTTTCTCCACTCAAAAAATTTAGCAGAGGATTGATCCAAGGTATCTGGTCTCCTAAGATGCTGAAAGGAGAAAGAGTTATAAGACAGGATTGTGAGGAGCAGCAGTTTGCCCTGCAAGACATTGTGATAATCAGAGGAATGTTCGGGGTGTGAAGATTCAAGTGTTTTAGGTATGAGTATACTCTTCTTCAGTGGTCTATGCAAAAGGTGATCAAATACAAGTTACATTAAAATCTTAGAAATAAGGCCCACGGATTTCATCCCAACTATGTGGTTTAATGAAGTGGGTGAAGTATTCAAGGCCATATGTGGTCACTGTGAAAGCCCAAACTCAAAAGTTAAATCACTATGTCTCAGAGATTCTATTACATTCTATACAGGTTCTATCATCCTCATCACCAAAGTATCTCAGTGCCTTCAAGGACTGCACTGAGTGATGTGACTAATATTGGTCACACAGGCATGCCAAACAGGGGTCCAGGGGTGCCCTCCCACTTTTGAACATGGACAGGGAGCCCGGAGGGCAGAGACATGGGCCAGGGGCTGCTCTTGGGTCCCCCTACCCTGGGAAGGTGGAGGGGCCCAGGTTCCTCAGCCTGGCTCTTGTTTCTGTCTTGGCCAGAATGCAGGGCTTTGGGGGGTGGGGTAGAGAGGAGGGCAGAGGCTGGGCCTTGTGCCCCTTCCCCCCCACACACACTTTTAGGAAGAATCCGTCACTCTTGCTGTCACATGTGGTTCATTTCTTTCCAGGAAGAGAAGTGGGAAATTTTTGTTAGGGTGGTTTTTCTTATTTCTTTGCATGCTTGCTTACTTTGGTAAATTATTTAAAATACATACTCATTACTATGTGTTTGTATTAGAGAAGGTGAGATTGAAGAAGGGCGCAAGTGTAAGGTGGTGAGGTTCGTGCAGGTCTTTAATTCCTCTAGTTCATTCCACAGCTTATGAATGACTAAAAAAACTCTGTTTCCTGTACAGATAAGTTTTACTCTTGTGACGTACAGCTCCATTGTGCCTGAGGAGCAGAGCTGTCAACCTGGACTTTTAAATGATCTTTTATATGTCCCAAACCCAGGCCACTGAGTACCTAGCAGATCAGGTTTGAGACTTTGAACTTGACTTGATATTATATGTGAAGCTAGCATAAAGAGCAGAGGACAGGTCTGATATGCTTGCAGTAGCCCACAGTGCTTAGGAAATGCACTGCTGCATTCTGTATTAGTTGGAGTTTCATAAGGGCTGATGGCTTCGTGCCCAGGTTATTCATCATTGCTATAGTCCAGCTGGAGGGTGACAAATGCCTGCATACTTGAAACCAAGCCATTATCTGCCAAGATAGGATGGAGTCTCTTTGCTAACCAGAGATGACAGAAAGCTACTCATGGACACTGCTATGTGAGAGCTTAGCCTCTTCATTAAATCCAAAAGCATTCCTAGACTATGGATTGAATTGACCAATTATGAGCATGTACCTTCAACCAAAGGAAGCACTGTGGCTACAAACTTCCCATAGTGCTTTTTCTCTGCTCACCATCACCTCTGTCTTGCTCAGATTCAGCTTCAATCACCTATTCTTCTTCATCTATGAGCTAATCTCATCCAAACACTGGACCACCTTGATGGCAGAGGTATGAGCAAATCTACATATCGTTAATAGTATTCAAGTGCCTAGTTAAAAATAATCTGCTGGGAGATACAATACTTGAAAACGTGGAGAACTAAGTTCTCAGCAGAAATATGAGAACTGTCAGGCAACACGTATTGGTATGCAAGGACACAATGTTAAATCTGGATCTCTAATTGCAGAAGTTAGGAAAGATCTAGTATATTTATGGCAAAGACATACAAAATCTCAATGAAAGGCAAAATCCAAAAAACAATTACAGTGATGCTGTCTTACATATATCATAGGGAAAGTAAAACTGAAATAGCACATCAGAAATCTAGAATCCTTGTTTTCCTTCAACTTCAGGTCTGCTATTTAGGTAAAAAGAAAGCATTTTGTTACAATACAATAGACATTCAATGCATCCAGCATCCAAGTTCACCATATAGTAATTCCAACTGAACACAGTTAATATTCTCTTTGGTGAGGAGGAATATGTTACTTACTTCAAAAATGTCTCATTCACAGCTTCTAAAAACTCTGAGCTGAGAACCTCTTGCGATCCACCTCCATGATAGGTAAGGAGCGCTTCCAGCAGAGGAGTTACATCAGGCAAAGTGATAAGAGGGACGCAGAAAAGGGACACTACATTTACACGATCATCTGAAACTCTGGAGAAATGAAAAAAGTTTCTTATTTTAGGGAAAGAAAACACTCAAAAAACTTACTTCTAAAGTTAAGAAAACATTTATTTATTGTAGCAAATGCTGAAGCATTCTCAAATGGAGATTCTTAAAACAATCAGAATTTCTGTATGTTGGCACTGAGGACTATGGCAAACAAACTGCAGTAGGGATCTCAAACAGTTCTAAAGTGCTGGCAGTGTTCAATAACTACATATGCCCTGCTAGCAATGAATAGTTTGCCTTTTCTGGTTTGATAAAGAGCAAAGCAGTCCCTCAGAGGAAGATTACAGTTTCACAGCTCCCACCTCGGTATCTTAGGTTCTCACAGGAGACAACCAAGCTGGTTCTGATCTCTGTGGTTTCCTTGGCTTTTCTCATTCCAGCAGGAATTACTCCAGTGCACATTATAGTATAAATCCTGCTACCTTCAAGTGCTCAGGCATAAAATAAGGATTTGTCTTAAAGATCTACAACTGAAGGGATGCATAGTATAGTGTAGCATAGCATAGCAAAGTAATTGACCCTGCCTAAAAAGATTGCACTTTTGGAAAAGATTAATGATGGTGCAATCTAAATAGTACTAAGGTGGAGGATAATTTAATATTTAAAGCCAAATTTTAAAAAGATTGACTTATTCGCATATGCATGAGGGTGCTAACTGTGCAGCCAAAATAAGGAATTACATATGCAAAAGTAGGTATTTCCCAGTTTATGTACAAAATTCCTTTTTGGTACCCATGCTATGAACTTCAGAGGTAAAATTTAACAAGTTATATTTTGCAAATGTGGCCCTTTTTTTTTTTGATGAGAGACATCCATCAGAAGACGCCTGGAAAAGGGGTACTGATGGAAAAATTAATATAATTTCTAACAGTCTAATTGAGGGGGAGATTCATGAAAACTACAGTTATTCACAGTGCTCCTACTCAGCAATAAGAACTGAACGTATTGTGACTTGTTGACATGAAGAGTCCTTCTGATTTCTACAGTGGAGAAATGCTACATGATATATTTTCAAAGTTTCCAAAATTTCTGATTTAATATTTCCAGTTTAAAAATTGATATGGAAATAAATGTAGACATTCAGGCTGAAGCCTGGGCTCTAGGATCCTGTGAGGCAGAAGGGTCCCAGAGCTGCAGCCTGATCCTGAACATCTACACCTCAATTAAACAAACCCTAAACCAGAGCCCCACAAGCCTGAATCAGCTGGCACTAGGCCAACCACATGAGTCTAATTGCAGTGTAGAGATACCCTTGGACATCTCTCCCCAAACCTTAATGTGTGTGTGTATGCATGTGAGAGAGAGGTGTGTGTGTGTGTGTGTGAGTGAGTGAGAGAGATACATGGGTCAGAATCAGATAAGTGGTCCAAGGTAGTCTAGCTCTTTGCAGGAAAGCCGAGGGCTGTGGGTAGGTTGCCCCAGAACTAATGCAAAGACTCAGGGTTTCTGTGCAGATGACCAACTCTCCTCCTGTCTCCTGGTCTCCTATTGCAGGTCTCTCTGGGACTGGACAATCAGATCCTTAACTATTCTGCTGACAATGCACAAGAAGGAATATAATCCTGCTCTTTCTCCCACCGCTATATAAGCCCTGTAGTATTAGCACGAGTAGTAAAAATCTATTTTGTTACTGAAGTGAGCACCTATCACAGAATATACACCGTGTGCACCTCTGAGTAAAATGGAGCCATTTTCACACAGCCTTTTCAAGTATCAACCACACATTAATTGACAACACCTGGTATGTATCCCTCTGTTTTATTTTTTCTTTCATTTTTGCTGACATATACTTTGATTCAGATGTAATCAAAGGCTCTGTGGGTGTATTCTGAAAATAGTTGTTTTAAAGGTTATAAAAAGGTTATGGTCTTCATTTCAAAAAGCCAACAGTACCAGGCATACTAAGGAGGGACGGACACATTCAAAGTGGTGAGGAAAGCAAAAACTAAGCAAATATAATTGTTCTTTTTACCAAAGAAAGACTGCTGCTCAGTCACCTCAAACAGCACCTCTATCACCCTATCCCATGTATTTAAACAGTGGGTCTACTTGTGTTGAGTAATAGTTACTCTCCTGGGTAATAATCTCAAGGGGAGTACTGTGAGGGTCAGGACTCCTCAGCATGAGTAAGGACTACACATCTGGACTCTTGCTAACCGTGCACTAGTGGTGACATCTGCCCTTCTGACATTACATAATAAGCATACAATAATACCTGCACTATTCACTGATATGATGAATAAGGAATGGAAATACATAATTGGTTAAGAGGGGCATGTAACAGCACTGCAGACATGCTACCCTATACCCCACGGCTGTGATTATCTGGTAAGTAAAAGGTTTTCTGTGACATTCAACTTAACTGGTTTGTCCATTACCGAAGCTATACGGTAATTCTAAATATTACCATGATTCTAAATATATTTTGAAGTCTAAATACTTGTTTAAAATTTTTGAAAAAGGACCTCACTGCACTTCAATGATCCATACTAAGACGTATTGAAATGAAGTTTAGATAATACCTACCTCCCTTGAACATTAAGTCCATTAAACTGATTTCCTTTGAGTTCTGTCACTAATGATAAGACTATCTGTTAAACAAAATCAATGACATTAAAAACACATACACTATATATAGAGAGAGAGAGAAAGAGAGATACAGAGAGAGAGAGAGATACACACATGCACTGCAAACAGGATGACATCAGTTGTATTTTTCTTTTTGAGAGACATTTCAATTGTGGTAAGTAGCCTCCTCTGTGGACTCCCCCCCTCCCATTTCCCCCCTCCCATTTCCCCCCTCCCTTCCAGTGCAAAATCAAAGTGTTCATTCCCATTACACAATTAGCAAAGAAATAAGTGAAATATTAGAGATCTGCATCCCAAAAGTTAAGAGAAAATTAACTTTTAAAAAAGCATTACAATAGGTAAAAATGCCAAAATAAGTAGTAAATCTTCATTTTATGAAATATCATTCCCATGATTTTACAGGGTAAATGAAAAATCACTCATTTTCCCAAAATATAAGGTTCAACTAGTATTGTAAATACAGTGTGCACAGTCAAAAAGAAAACATAATTCAAAAAGTTACTTTCTGGCAAACAAATGCCATAAAATATTTTCCTTATTAAATTTCATGTTACAAAATATATCTTAGCTAATATTCATTTCAGAGATATATGAACAACAAGGATTTAAAAAAAAAACAAAACCATACACTTTGGTATAAACCTCCCTTTTTTGTCTCTCGTCATCTCCTATTTTATCTTTCTTCCTTAAAAGGCTGTAAGAGTAACCAAGGTACAAAAAGATAACAGTCATTCAGTTCATGTTTCTTATAGCAATGACGTTTTCATATACATTCTTACAGACTGGTGATTTATTATTAATAAAACCTCAATTACACAAATTACTCACATTTTTAACCAGTTTAGAATAGTAATCTGCAGACGTGTAGCCAAGAGCAGAAATAAAGGTACCAGTACCAACTTTGTTAGCTCCCCATTCAGACGAAGAAAGGAGATGGCACAGCAAACTCTTGATGAAATCAATAGCAAGGAAGAAACAGAATAAAACACGTTTTAGTGTCTGATATCATTGATGTTATACCAGATTGTGGGCCAGATCCTCAGATTGATTGTGGCTACTTTGAACCACACCACCAGTACACTTTGGTCACAAAAGTCAAGTGAGAGTTGCTGGGGTGAAGAGCATTCTAGAGTAGGGGTGATGCTGCAGTGGCTGACAGTGAAAACAAGGATTCAGATGTCACATGCTCTTGTTAGTGCTAGTTTAGCAAGAAAAGGGCCTGGCCAATATGGCCCCATACTACACGGATTCTGAGCTAGTTTTTAGGCCCCTGGATGCCATTCCAGGCTGGAGTAACTTCAAGTATCTCTCAGACAGCTCTAACACTGTGCACAAGAAAAGAACTGCACAGAGCAACATCAGAGTCAGTATGGTGGCAAAGGGAATTTTACGCTAGAGTTTCACACCACTCCCTCAATTATGTTTAAAGTATTTTGGATGTACTTGAGGATCTGGCCCTATTTTATTTTAGCTACCTCACTAGGGAGTTAATGGCAGCATTTATGGTTTAATGTTGACATTTACTTTTTGTTAATACTTTCACTACTAAATGCTTTACACCAAATTTCAAAACCATTAGAAAACATTATATAAAAAAAAATACAAATAGTTGGTATTATATTTGCTGTAAATTGAAATCAAATGAATTTTTACAAAAGCACAGAACAATGACTGCAAGAAGTGCCACTGATGATTCTGTAGGTGGCACTCTTCCTTCTGCATTAGTACCAAACCAACACCCCAGCATGTTAGTAAGGTACCATGCTGCGAGATATGCTGACTTTTTGACAAACCAAGGTATCACCCACTTGAACATCCCTCAGCACTTTTCATAAGAGCAGGGCTGTTCATCCTATCACAACTACATTACTAGTCTGCTTATCCAAAAAATTACAACATTTCAGTTGAATATAGTTTTCTGAATTTCCAGTTGTCAACTGTTATATTCTAATGGAATATACACCTTTACCTCGATATAACGCTGTCCTCGGGAGCCAAAAAAATCTCATCACGTTATAGGTGAAGTTGCATTATACTGAACTTGCTTTGATCCACCGGAGTGCGCAGCCCCTCCCACTCCAGCACTGCTTTACCATGTTATATCCGAATTTGTGTTATATTGGGTCGTGTTTTATCGAGGTAGATGTGTACTACTAGACAGTTGCCATATTCTACCTCAAAGGTTCATTTCAGGTACATGGTGAATCAGGACCTTACATGTTATAGCTACCTAAACAACATACAAATTCAACATGATTAATCATATGAAAATGTGTATGAAAGCTAGGTTATTGTGACTGAGCAAATCAGGATTAGCAGACACTGAATAAGGCGGCACTTGAAGAAGACACTTCTTCAAAATATGTATTTGGAAGGCAAATTGAGACCGAAGTCCTATGACCTCAGTGGTACCGGGAGTCTTTGACCTTCTTTATTTTTGAATGGAGAACCTCATCTAAAATTCTCAGCTAAAAAGAATGAAGCAGTTTGTTAATTACTGCTTTCAGAATTCCAATCCAAATATTTATATATGCTTTGTTGGATGTCTTTAATTAACTGGTTCACTGGTCCTGGAATTAAAAATATGCCCCGTTCAATTTACTGTATATAAGAGATAATAAACAAGTAATAGAAATGCAATAAAGTCTAAAGACAGTTATGAAATATCAAGAGATGTGCATCCCAAACTCTTGTATAATTTTGTGTTCTTTTCTATTTTACTCTGCTGAAGATTTATGGTTATGCCTGAATTCTAGTATTTTTCAAAGATGTATAACTTTCAGCAAAAAAATAGCTGTTCTACCGCCATCTAGTGGCAACTGTTCTAAAAACTGAAAATGAAAATATTGTCACAATTGTTTTTATACAGCAGTTTGACAAAAGCAATTAATATATTTTTTTAAAATTTGAAAGCAGGAAAAGTCAGCATTAAAAAAGGAACTTTCATGGTGTGCAAGCTTCCAAATATAATCAAAACAGAAACTTTAATCTATTCACCATCACATTTTCCCTCTAATTTTCCCCATAATTAAATTACTAATTACTCTGGTAATTGCTATTTGTGTTTAAATTAACTCTTAGAATACTATCAGATTTTCACATGGACGGCACCTGGAAACCTAGAGGATTCATCAGCTGCAAGGAGACAAAGGGATTGATTGCTGGTCTGAATGCAAGTTGAAAGATTCAGGGAGACGGCAAAACTGAAGACTTCCTGTCCAAGCATGGAGCCGAGGAACCAATGTGTCATTACACACGATGGGTGCTGTGTACCATTACCATCTCAGAATTTCTGCCATCATTACATACAAACTAGGAGGCCTTGTAGATGAGCTGAAGCCTTCTTAACTTTTCTGGGATTGTTTAGCAGAGAGTCAAGCACTACAATAAGGCCCTGAATCTACAAAAATCTCTTCTTGGACAGAATTTTTTCTACGTTTCTTCTAACTTTTGTTTCCTTCTCTAGACCTATTTCTATTATACATTTTTCAAGATGGGGTGAACAAAAGCGAACAGAGTATTCAAAGTGAGAGCATAAAATTGGTTTATATAGCAGTAAAGTATTTCGAGTATTGTTCTTTACCCCTTTCTTAATATAATCTAACATTATTTGCTTTGCACTTGTCATGAACCATGAACCGTCGACAATGACACTCAGGTTTTTTTCCTCAGAGTTTATAGTTAAGTTCAATCAACATGTATTACTAGTTCATATTGTTCCATCTAACATGCATTACATTGCATTTGCCATCCCTGTTCTGTAATTGGCTGTCTTTGGTAGGTTCCTGTGAAGTTCCTCAAATAGTGAATGATGGCCTTAGTATCAGGCTAAAGCATACAATGAAGAGAAAAAGCAGGGAGTCTGGGGTACATTGTAATTGGCTCTGGAAAAAGAAGATCCTAAGCGAGTATGCTTTTTCCTACTGGGCTCAGATCAGAGATGCCCCTAGTTCTTTCCACTGGAGGGACTTAACATTTGTATAGACCTTTTCATTAGTACATCTCAAAGAGCTTTACCAAGAAGATTGTATCATCATTCCTGTCTTAAAAGACTACCCCAAAATATCGCCAGATTATTGAGTGCAGTTCTACTCCATCTTTGGGGGGAGAAGGGGGAAGCATTACATTAAACCACCTATTTTTTGTTATTCCTTTGAAAAGTCATTAAGACATGTCTCAATCTACTATACAGGCTCTGATAAATGAAGGGGGGGTAGCTAAGGTGTACTGGCAAGTGGTGGTAGATGATCCACCCAAGGAATGGTCAGCCCTCATCACCCATGTAGGGTTGAATGTGTTTAATGTGCTCTCTTTCGGACTGCGAAATGCACCTGCCACCTTCCAAAGACTGGTAGATAACCTTCTGGCTGGATTTGGGGAATTTGCAGTCACCTACCTTGATGATGTGGCTATATTCTCAGATTCATGGGCAGAACACCTGGAACACCTCCAAGCTGTTTTCTAGCGCATAAAGGAGGCAGGATTAACCATTAAGGCCAAAAAGTGTCAAATAGGCCTAAACAGGGTAACGTACCTTGGACATCAGATGGGTCAAGGAACTATCAACCCCCTACAGTCTAAGGTAAATGCTATCCAAAATTGGCCTGTCCCTAAGTCTAAGAAGCAGGTCCAATCTTTCTTGGGCTTGGGCGGCTATTACTGATTATTTGTACCACACTACAGCCAAATTGCCACCCCACTGACAGACCTAACCAGGAAAAAACGCAGTTCAGTGGACTGAGAAGTGTCAGAAAGCCTTTAACCAATTTAAGGCTGCCTTTACGTCTGACCCTGTGCTATGCCCATACATTTGGGGATTGTATTTTCACCTGCAGATTGACCATACTGCACTGAAGTGGCTTCACTTAGTCAAAGAAATTAACAAAAAACTTCTTTGGTGGAGTTTAGCTCTTCAGGACTTTGATTTTGAAATACATCACATTTCAAGAGCCTCTAACAAAGTGGCTGATGCACTCTCCTGGGAAGCTTTCCCAAAATCAGCCAGGTAAAACTGTCCCTGCGTTCTAAGTCATTGTCGTCCTTGAAATGTAAAAAGTACTGTTTAGTTCTTCATGTAATTATTAGTAACATTAAAGATGCATGTATCTTATTAACTCTGTTTCCTAAACCTCCAAGAAGAAATCCCAGCTGGTGTGGACCCAACCTGAACCAGGCTGGGCAGCACCGTCTGTGATGTGGGGGCGGGGGGAGGGAGCACGTGTGATAAATGAAGAGGAGAGAGGTGTAGTTGCCTTTTATGGACACACAGCCAGCCAGTTAGCTATAAAGTCCCTCTTGGTGACTGCTTGCTTTACTTGTAAAGGGTTTAAAAAGTCCCCTGGGTAAAGAAAAGGGAGTGGGCACCTGATTGAAAGAGCCAATGGGAAGACTAGAATTTTTAAAAACTAGGAAAAAAGCTTTCCCTTTGTGTTCTGTGTTGTTCTCAGGAGAGAGGGGAACAGAGCAAAGTCAGGGCTATGAGTGTGCTGTAAAAAGCTTTTTACCGGGTATGGAAATCATCAGATTATACCTGGAACTACCCAAATATGTAAGTAGATTAGGAAAGGTCTAGAAAGATGTGATTAGGGTTATTTCTTTTATTTTCTGTAAGGCTTGTGGACTCCTCTGCGCTAACCCCAGATGCTTTCGTTTGCTTGTAATCTTTAATCTGAACCCCCCAAGAAAGTTATTTTGGATGCTTAATTTTTGGAATTGCTCTTTTAAAATCTAGCAAAAGCCTAGTTCCAGATATATTTTCTCTCTTTTTGTTTTTAATACCTTTTTTAAGAACAGGATTGGATTTTTGGTGTCCTAAGAGGTTTGTG
The DNA here is from genome assembly GCF_003597395.2 of Chelonoidis abingdonii. Lineage (NCBI taxonomy): Eukaryota > Metazoa > Chordata > Testudines > Testudinidae > Chelonoidis > Chelonoidis abingdonii. The sequence goes on along the minus strand of NC_133774.1, from coordinate 90,678,761 downwards.
CATGTTGTTAAATTAGCTGGTGGCAGCAGCTAATATCCTTTGTTTTCTTTCTCAGCTCTTCCCTGGAGTGGGGTGTGTGTGAAAGGGCTTGAGGGTACCCCACAGGAAGGAATTCCCAAGTGTGCCTCCCTGAGATCCAAAAAAGGGTTTGCATTTGGGTGGTGGCAGCGTTTACCAAGTCAAGGTCAGAGAAAAGCTGTAACCTTGGGAGTTTAATACAAGCCTGGAGTGACCAGTATTAATTTTTAAAATCTTTGCAGGCCCCCACCCTCTGCATTCGGAGTGACAGAGTAGGGAATCAGCCTTGACACAGGAATTCATGGGTTACACCATATTTCCTAAAAACCAAATTCCTCCCTAGGATGCATGCTTCTACAGAAGCCTGGAACCCACATGCCAGGGCACAATTTGGTCCTTAGTTCAGACAGGCTGTTCATTATTGTGCAGACAGCAATTCATCTATTAGCTTCTACAGGTTTCAGCAATGAAGGAGAAGTGTTCATTCAATCTTTTAGCATTACATGCAAATATACCATACTTCAGTACCTATGTATCCATCCAGTTTTTATGCTGCTTTTTCCCCCCCTTTGTTACAGTAAATATTATCCTGCTTAAGTCCAGTAAAATGAGTTGAATTCAAGGTGTAATTCCTCCTAAGCCAAATATGACCATAAAAAAAAAAATCATTTATTTTTTCATTATATGGCCAGGTAGTAAGCTCCAGTAAGCATTTGAAACCAGTAACTCTGTACTTATGTAGAACCTGCACTGGGTCTTATAAAATAGCATCAAAGTAACTTTGGGAGGGAAATTAAGAAACTAGAATAAATACTGGTTTCTTTCTGTAAAATCCTCAGCACAATGACTTTAAAAATGCTTACGGTCCCTAAAGTCTCTATGTCCGAGACCAAAGCAGGTTCAAGTAAGTTTTTGATCGAGTGAGGAAAATCAAAACGTGACAGATAGAAAATTCAAAACCAAGTGGCCGTTTATTGATGGGGAATGAGTTGCAACTTGGGCTGGAGAGGAGCACTTTTACCAACTAACAATACTATCAGAACAAGAATATACACACAACTTGAAACAATCTATTTACAACCAACAGGAAACCAAATGATCTGTGATTAACTGCTCACCAGAAATTAAAGCAGATACACCAAACTGAGTAAAACTATATACATTAACCAAATATTGTAAAGTACAACAATTAACCACAATAGCAATCAATACAACAATTTAACTTTCATATACTATATACATAACTTGCACCAAATAACAACAATATATACAGTTCTGTACCAAATAAGAGAGGGGAAAAAGAGAAGAGGCTAAGCAAACAGAATATTTACAGAAATTAGAATACAAATACCACACTCCAGGCGCAGCTGACCAGCAGTACAGACACCAAGGGCATGATGACTTGACGGGACACGTCACGACACGAGCAGGCAAGATACGCAGGAGACCCTTCTGGCTGAAAGGGTGATCAGGCCTTCCAGCTAACATTCGGATACTCCTGCAGATCTTGGCGCGAGACATTGTTTTATTCGAAAGCTCTCTTACTCGTGTCAGCATCTGATTGGTCCCTAGCTCCTTCACCAACCAGGTTCCGAGCTGGTGCCCTCTACACAATGGGAGCTGCACCCGGCACACTACTTTTGCACACAGCCCTATGCTTCTGCACACAGCACCAACTTGACCTTTTGACTGACAGAAGGTTCAAGAACAGGCACACTACCCTTATGCACACGGCACGCTGGTATTTTTGCACAAAGCGCTAGCCTGACCCAGGCAGGAAGAGCAGAAGAATGCACACGGCACTATAATACTGCACACCGCACTATCCTGACCCTTAGGTGACCAGGGAAAAAGAGTGGGAAAATGCACCCGGCACTATAATGTTGCACACGGTACCAATGTGACCTTTGGACCAACAACTGGCCATACAGACACCATGTTTGAGCATAGGCTTTAGGGCTGCGACAAAAGCAACCTTTAAACTTAATTGGGATAGCACATTTTAGAAAGCAGGTGGGAGAGAGCCTTTGAGATTAGTTTAACAAATGTGTAGCCAACTAGGATTTTATGGTTGTCACTATTCTGCTTATTGTAGCAACCATGAATGTCACAGTGACAGCAGGTTTAGAGATGGTCAGAAGAAACATTCATATGAAACAATTTAGTCAGAAAACAATGTTTCATCAAACCCAACATTTCTCACAAAAGGCTTTCAGAATCTGTGGCAGATTGCTGTGGGGCTGGAATCTCCAGGTTTCCAGGGTCCATGCCTCTGGGACAATCCTGTCACATGGACTCAGTTCCACATTAGAACAATACCAATTTTTTAAAAAATACTCACAAACTGGAAAACCCAACTTTTGGCCAGCTCTAAGTAGGTGCCTTTGTTTTTGGAGATGAAGTTTTAAAAATATCATTCATGGAGGTTAGCTGACAATTAAGGAGCACATGTGTTACGAGTGGCATATCATTGTCGGATTTGCACTTGTGTAGCCCCAGACACTCAAAGGCCAGCATCATCACATTTGGGGAAGTACTGAGTAGTGTATATATATACCATTTGCATCCTCTGGTTTGAATCAGACCTCTTCAATTGCATTAAGTAAAACTAGGCGAAATAGGTGACAATTTTTTATGGATGTCTATGTAAAAAAAATTGATTTTTTATGCATGATTTCCCGCTCCTGAAATTTTGGCAACCACAAAATTTTGTGTTAGCTGAACTGTACACAGAGGGAAGCACTGGAAAACTAAAAAAAAAACAAAACACACACTCCCATAAAATCTCGCAAAATCTTGCCATTTTCAGACAAAAATTCACATTTCTGAATTTTGAAAAAAGAGAGAAAGGAAGAGGAAATAATTATAGTCCCCCCAAAGGACAGGTGGTCTAGTTGTTTAAGAGTAAGGCTAAAACATAGGAGATCTAAAATGCTATTCTTACCCTTCCCTTAATAATAATTTTCAATTATATAATAATTGCAAATATTATTTAGTGAAGGTCAATACATTACCTACCCCACATTTTATAAAAAGGAAGACAGACTCAGTTTAAGTAATATGCCCAAATTTTATCAGTAGCAAAGAGTGGCTGCTTTCCTGACAGTCCCTGCTAGCCTCAGATTGCTCTGCAGGTGGTCTTTTTTGCCTCAGTTTCTCCTTTCAAGGGGCTTCTTAAATAAATTAAACTTTCATGACTCCAGTGTCAACAGCCCTCCTTCAGATCTGATTTTATTCAAATGAAGTTCACAAATAAAACACAAAAGTCTTCCACCTCAGCCTTAACCTAGGAATAGCCCCTTCTCCCTGAGAGCTGTTTTTTTTTTCTTGCTGAGCACCTATAGAAGACACTAGGCCTGGCCTTCTCCCCAGCCACAGCTACTAGGCTTTTCAGCTGGAGTCTCCCATTCTCAGGGCCACTGCAGGAGACTCTCCCTTCCTGCAGCTTCTTCTCTCTTTCTTTCCCTGAGCATTCCCCTAATCAACCCGCCGCACAACTTCCTTCTTTCTTTATGGAGGAATGAGGTGATCCCTGTTGAGGTGTGTCTCCTAAGTAATCAGGGTTGGCTGGCCCCAGGTATCTAGCCCTTAAGAGGCATGGCATCATGTTACATTCAGCAAGGCAGTGTCAGAAGTAGAGCTAGATCCCAGGCCATTTCCTTATTAATCGTACAAATTTACTTAGAAGGGAAATTAAATGCACAATTTTCTGATGTATTTAAATTAATTTACAACCGTTCTTTTTCCCTTTCAACATGTTAATCCAAAAGAAATTACTAGATACTTTGCTGCTGTTTTTCCTTTAAAAAAAATCTTGCTTGCAGGTTTAAAAAAGTTTTATATGTCCCATGCCATCTAAACGAAATGATCAACAATAAAATGCAAACTGATCTGGTATTCTTAGAATTTTTGTTTTTTTTAAACCACGAAATAAACATTCAGAAGTCTCAAGAACTGCAGTGGTTAAGTCTGTAAATGAGACAGAAGCCTGCTCATTCATGGAATGTCTCAACACACAGTTTATGTAGCCTATTCTGTTAAGTAGGATGCTGACATAACACAATTCACAGAATTTCCACACTCTGATCCAATCATAACAAAATCTCCAATATTGAGTTTTGTTTACGAGGCCTCTTGCTTGCTCGCTCATAAGTTCCAGGAAAAAATATAAAACTGGTTTTCCACAAACCAAAACTGAAAGGGAGAAGAAAATAAGGTTGAATTGGCAACAATGTACACATTTAAACATAATGGAGTCTTTCAGAATACATTTTTGCTTTGTACCATTTTGTTTTTCCTAGCATTTGATCAGATCCCAGTGTTTAAATTACCTATGTAGAATTGTATCAATATATACCCATGTTGAGAGTTGAGTTCTCAATACACAGATTCGATGCCCTGAAGGGACCACTGTGATCATCTAGTCTGACCTCCTGTATAACACAGGTCACAGAACTTCCCAAAAATATATGTGTTTACTTTGAATGTATGTGTTTTAAACTGTCTGTAAGGAATTTCTTTAACTGCCTGCTATCACAGAAACACATAACTGAGCTACAATTTCTGCTTCAAAACTTTGAGCAAATTATGTTTTAAACAAAGTGAAATTTACAGATTTAATATTTTAGATACACAATATTTTGTACTATGTGCACTTGTACTTCACTGATTGACCAAAGAACATGAAATGTAAATCTTAACATTTCAAACTGAACTCCAGTTTCACCTTGACTCAATCCTTTGCAGTATCAACCCATTGATCAGTGGTTCTCAAAATTTTGTATTGGTGACCTCTCTCACATAGAAAGCCTCTGACTGCGATCCCCCCATATAAATTAAAAACACTTTTTAATATATTTAACACCATTATAAATGCTAGAGGCAAAGTGGGGTTTGGAGTGAAGGCTGACAAATCACGACCCCCCATGTAATAACTTCGCGACCCCCCCCAAGGGGTCTCAACCCTCAGTTTGAGAACCCCCACCATAGACCCTGGTCCAACAAATCATTGATGCATGTGCTTAAATTTAAGCATGTGAGTAGTTCTAGTAAAGCGGGTCAGCAGCACATGATTCAGTGATTTGCTTGATCAGTGTAATAGGGCCCTGGCATTAGTGGGTAGTGTTCTTCCTAGAAATGTTCTCACAAGAAATGTTTTTGTTTCATCACCTTTTCTGTATGCACATTCTTCACATTAACAGGATGGTGTGTATTATCTAAAATTCCATATCCAGTGCATCAAATAAAATTGCTGGCCCCAAATACGCACTGCAGATTTATTAAAGTTTCCTGCTTTTCTTCTCATTTACTTGGAACGGCAACCTGAAACCCGCCCATGTCCAAATTTCCATTGATAGGCATGTAAGGCAAGTTGATTGTAAATAAATTATTCTGCTAAAAAGAGTCCTACACAAATCAGACACTTGGCTTTCAAGAATGTGAGCAACTCAGAGGTCCATTCTCTAAAATACAGAATATGGATAAATACAGAATTGCTAAAATGGATTAGGATAATTTTGTGATCAGAGTAATTCCAGGAACTATATTAATTATTTCACTAAATTAATTTAGATATATCAACCTGTGGCATTTGTTTTACTAATAATATGTGGAAAGTTGTATACAAACCTCAGCTACTCACTAACAGAAAAACTGACTCAATTGGTTGTTTTTATGTATTTCCACCAAGCACAAAGAGCTTGGTCCTGCAAAGTGTTGAACACTTTGGCATTTCATCACATGCTTAATTTTAGGCATATAAATGGGCTTATCCTTAGCCAATGTTTACTATGGAAGTACTCACATGCTTAAAATTAAGTATGTGCTTAAGTGCTTTGCTAAACTGGGCCCAAAGTGCATATTAAACCCCACAGACCTTAGTTTTGCTTCAGGCAATCATAATAGATTCTTTAAAAACAGTGATAATGGTTACTTTAGAAATTAATGCACAATTATGGACTAAATTTATATTCCTGATATGTACAACTTATTAAAAAAAGATTAGATTTGCATTTTGCCTCTTTTTCTTAAATGGAAGCAAAATATTTAATATTTTTTAATCCAAAATTAACTTTCAAATGATATAGAGTAAAAAGGGAAAAAATGAGGGGAAAAGCTCATTGTTATTCTTTGACCAATTCCAGCTCAGTTAACTTCTGTGAAACTAGTATAGGAAAAACATGCTGTATTACTACTGTGGCTAAGACCACACAACTTTTCAATGGATAAGTTCCAAAGCCTGAAGTTCCATCTGCAAGTCACTAACAAAACCCTTGGAAATGGTAAGAAATAAACTATAGAATTGTAGGGCTGGCAAGCCTTGAAGTCTACACTTGGCCTCAAACAGGAAAAGCAGTTTCAAGTCTTTTCTTCCACTCCATCTTTAAAAAACACCCACCAAGAAAATCTTGTGTAACTCTTTGTGTTAAAAAGGTGAGACTTCTGTTAGTGAAATAAAAAGACATTTACACTAACCTACAAAAGGAAATGTAATAGCTTTAGCAGAATCAACAATAAAACTCTTTAGTTTTTCACTTAACTAACCTGAAGATTTAGAATGTCCTTTTTTCCCAAGTTTTAAAAACAAAGATACAAGGTGACCACTACCTATAGAACAAATCTTTTAATTCATTAAAAATGATAGGAAAAAACAGGATGGAAACTTCCGAATTTAGACAGACCAAACAAATCAGGGATCACTAGATTTCTAACTTCAGAGCTATGAATTCAATTATTTCTTGAAAATGACAAATAGTGGTTCCTTCAAATGACATTTAGCATAGGACTATCCCTTTGTGCTACTGACAGGCAGACTGTTCCTAAACAGTTACAATCCTTACAGAACATCAAATGATCAGTTTGGCATTCAGCTGAAGTATTTTTAATTGCACTTTCTCTGTTGTTTCCCTTTTAAACAGGAACATTCTAATTACATTAATACTAAATGCACACAGTGCAAGAGAGTACTGTGTCCAGAGCCAAGACACAACACTGCACAAGACATTTAGTCAAAACATTTTTTCTTCAGAACTATGTTTCACTAGCCTTATTCAGATTTACAGTTCAGTGTTTTAAAAGTGACGGTTATAAGATACAACACAGAACTGATTCATTTATCTTTGGATTGCATGAGTATCAAATTGCTAGGAAAGTTGAAAAGGAAAAATATTCATGGAACTATTTAGTAAAAAGCACAAAACTCATATGAAGCAATGGCTCAGTGACTACAGGCGCACAAAATGTATTCAGTTAAACAAAAATACCTAAAACCAACAGTATTTCTTTACATGCAGACCACTTTTTCCCTGTCTGTCAGTAACAAATCATTATTCTTTATTAGAGCCACCTGGCACAACTAAACTGCTTTGAGAAATATCAGCTGCTAGCAAATTGTGACACTTGCTGTTCAAGCTCAAGTGGTCTCCCAGGAAAGTAGAATCCTTAGTTTTAGATTTGAACCTGAAGATACTTACCCGCTGTTTATTTTGATCCATAACACAAGGAAGCATTTATATTAAGTATTATTCTAGCATGGTTACCTATCTGAAAAAGAACACGGAGCTCCATGTCTTTCAAATAAGTTCATAATTATATCTAATAAAATCCATTTACAATACATATTTTTAAAGTTACAGAATACAAATTAGAACATATTCCTATTGTAAATAATAAGATCTCCTAGTAACATTATAATTCTCAGCTGTATGGAGAGAGCTAGGGAGCAGCCTGAGAACCTGATTCATAACAGCAATATAGAGGGCCAGGCAACAACTTGATGGGACTGAGACTTCCTCTGTTAGAATTGGGGAACCCATCTCATAATAAGGACGCTTTACCCAGAGTAATCCTTTTAAAAAAAAATCTACTAAACTTATGGTCTGAGTGATATTTTGTGGCAATGAGCTCCAAAAGTTAATTACATGTTATGTAGAAAAAACCTCATATCCCCTCTTGTAAGTTCAGTTTCCTTGCCAAACTAAACCAGACACAATCCTTTCAATCTTGCCTCATATGCAAGTCTCTTCATGCCTTCAATGATTTTCTTAGCCATTTTTAAAGACTACATATTTTGGTTAACAGCTCTGCCACTTCACTCTTAAATTCCATCAAAACTCTTGACAACATCTCTGTCCAGGTCACAGTTGCTCTTTAATTTATCAATCTGTTCCAGAATCTCTTCTTTCATTATTTCAATCTGTCCCCAGTCAACAGCAGAGAGACTATATCTATGAAAATATATAGACCCCATTTTTTAATCTACAAGATGCTGGAGCCTATAGAACTTTATCGTATAGGTAAAATAGACCATACAAAATATGAGCCAGTTATGTGCTAATTCAAACTTCTTTACTTTGATACTAATATACAGCTCTTATTTAACAACAACAAATCTACAAACGAAAAATGACACCCAAACACAGAAAAAGGGTGAAAAAAACCATATGTCTTCGATTACCTAACACGGCCCAACCATGCCTGCCTGTGCACCATAGCACAGAAAGTCCTCTAACACAGCATTCTACATTAAACATCCTGTATAGTTCTTTATGAGTATACTGTAATACGTTGTACACCAAAGAGTGCACAAAACAGTTCAAAAGACCAAAGAGGATCGGAGAGTATGGGGTTGAGAGTGGGGTTGATTGTTTTTTTAACATTACATTATTTTGATTCGGAGCTTGGCAAACAGCATCTCAAAAAAGAACCAAAATTATGCATTTTTATAACAAAAAAGTAAATTAAGAGATATTTTACTATTTAAACAACTACCACCCATGCACACAAACAGGCAGCCCACATTTCAGCCACTTGCAATTTTAAAGGGTTGAATTACTAAACTCCAAAAATTTAAGGTTTATATTTATTCAACCTTTCCTTCAACAGTATTAGTGTCCTTGCTATAACTACTAATTATACAGATGGTTTCACACAGCGGTTCTCAAACTGTGGGTCATGACCCCATTTTAATGGGGTCACCAAAGCTGGGGTTAGACTGGCTGAGGCCCAGGGCCAAAGTCCAAGCCCAAGCCCCACCACCCTGGGCAGTGGGGCTCAGGCTTCGGCTTCAGCTCTAGGTGACAGGGCTCAGGTTACAAGCCCTTCACCCAGGGCTGAAGCCCTTAGGCTTCGGCTTTAGCCCCCCTGTCTGGGGCAGTGGGGCTCGGGGTTCAGCTTTGCCGCCCCCACACACCCAGGGCTGTGGTGGGACTTGGGCAGGCTCAGGCTTCAGTCCCCACTTCTGACGTTGTGTAGTAATCTTTGTTGTCAGAAGGAGGTCGCAGTGCAATGCAGTTTGAAAACCCCTCGTTTCATATGCTCTTACTTGTTCTTTTCTGTTCTATTTTAACAATACATTTTGGTGACATACTCTAGTGCTGATGGATTTTTCTGCTGTGCGTGCTAGATATGAGCTAAATAGAGTCTTGTGATCACAATTACATATACAAATATTTACATTTCAAAAGAAAATTATATAGGAAAGTAATCCCAGCTCCCACTGTGAATTCCAGTATTAATACAAATCATATACAAACCTAAAACTTAAACCATATACTATTTAATAACAGTTTTCCCAAAGATTTAAGTGTAGCAATATGAGGCAGGTAGAAAATTAAACTGTAGTGGAAAAAACCCTTCATAGTATAATATACAGTGTCTCTGTTGAAATACATACCTCAGTCAGGCTAAAATGTCTATATTCATAAATTTCATGTTTGCAAAGTTCAAATATGATCAGAAAAATGTCAGCTCTTGTTTCGTAGTTTTCCTTTTTAATGGATTTAGCACTCCTAAAATGAACAATATTGACAGCCCTAGATAACAAAGTCTTTTATGCATGGAACGGGCACATCACAGATAGCAGCATGTTCCTTATACTGCCTTGTATAAATGCTTCCAGCCTGAGCGACCACCTCTAGGGATTAGAGTATAGGTCAATCTCCCGCCTATTTAATTTTTTTTTGGCCTCTTTACAGAGACTCCCAACCACGTTTCCAATTAGTATCAATTGTGACAAATGTTTAATGATGTGGATGCTCATCCACCAGGAATTGGTTACTGAGACCACCAACTTGTTTCACATATACCACTAAAGAGTCTCCATATGTTAATAACTTAAACATACTATCAATTTAGTACTAAATCATGCTATATCTACACTAAAGTCCATACAGTGTCACAGCTGTACCACTGCAGCTGTGCCACTGTAAGGTCTCCTTTCTAGTCGCTCTGTACCAACAGGAGACAGCTCTCTGATCAGCACAATTAAACTATTCCCAATGAGCTGTGTTAGCTATGTTGCTGTGCTGTACACACCGGCACTTCTGTTGGTGAAACTTATGTCGCTCAGGGGTGTGTTTTTTCACATCTCTGATCAAAACAAAGTTTTATTGACAAAAGAGCTAGTGTAGACATAGCCTCAGTTTCCAAAGAATAAGGTACATGTCACTGCCTCTGAAGCAGCAAGGGAGGGTTCCTTCCCTGTTTCCCCTTGTCTGGGGAGAGAGTAAACTGCATCAGGTCTACACTTACTGCAGTATACAACCCTGAACATACTGGTGATGCTACCGCACTGGGCAAGTTGGAGGGTATGGAGTCAAAGCTCAACACCCTCTCACTCACCTATCTAGGAGGGACATAGCAACTGTATAGGGCCAGTCTCCCCCTACTATGTTGCTACCTGTGATGTGAGCCAATGGCACAAGGGAGTAAGAGACAGCTTTATAGCCATTACTCTCTCAGGATTACTTTACCACCTTAAAAAATCCGACCTTTAGGCTGGATTTTAACCAGGGATTTCAAAGTTGAAGGGCTTTGTATCACACTAAGAATCAACTAAGCCATCAAATCGCCATTAGTGATGTCTGATATTAAATATGTGTGCATATCTCTTAAGTCTTTTGTTTTCTGTTTTGATCAAGATTTGAAGATAGTGTCTCACTTTTAGCCATCAAATATCCAATCAAAAAGTAAAGACATTTTTTTCAAGACAACTTATATATTATATTACCTTTTCTCCTGTCATTATAAAATTACAGGACTGGAAGGGATCTTGAGATGTCACCTAATCCACTCATGGCAGGACTAAATATTATCTAGACCATTCCTGACAGGGGTTTGTCTAATGCGCTCTTTAAAATCTCCAATGATGGAGATTCCACAACCTCCTTAGGCAATTTATTCCAGTGCTTAACCACCCTAACAGTTAGGAAGTTTTTCCTAATGTCCAACCTACACTTCCATTGCTTCAATTTAAGTCCATTGCTTTTTGTCCTATCCTCAGAGGTTAAGAAAACTAATTTTTCTCCCTCCTCCTTTTAACAACCTTTTATGTACTTGAAAACTTATCATGTCCCCTCTCAGTTTTCTCTTTTCCAGATTAAACAAACCCAATTTGTTCCTTCTTCCCTCATAGATCATGTTTTCTAGAACTTAATCATTTTTGTTGCTCTTCTCTGGACTCTCTCCAGTGTGTCCACATCTCTCCTGAAATGTGGCGCCCAGAACTGGACACAGTACTCCATTTGAGGCCTAATCAGCGCAGAGTGGAGCGGAAGAATTACTTCTTGTGTCTTGCTTACAACACTCCTGCTAATATATCTCAGAATGATGTTTGTTTTTTTTGCAACAGCATTACACTGTTGACTCATATTGAGCTTGTGGTCCACTATGAACCCCATATCCCTTTCCGCAATACTCCTTCCCAGTCCGTCGTTTCCCATTTTGTATGTGTGCAACTGATTGTTCCTTTCTAAATGGAGTACTTTGCATTTGTTCTTATTGAATTTCATCCTATTTACTTCAGACCATTTCTCCAGTTTGTCCAGATCATTTTGAATTTTAATCCTATCCTCCAAAGCACTTGCAACACCTCCCATCTTTGTATCGTCCACAAACAATCGTCCACTTATAAGTCTCTCTAGGCCATTATCTAAATCACTGATGAAGATATTGAATAGAACCGGACCCACACATTATGTCCTTCCAGCATGACTGTGAACCACTACTCTCTGGGAATGGTTTTCCAACCAGTTTTGCACCCACCTTATAGTAGCTCGATCTAGGTTGCATCTCCCTAGTTTGTTTACAAGGTCATGCGAGACAGTATCAAAAGCTCTACTTCAGTCAAGATATATCATGTCTACCGCTTCCCCCCATTCACAAGGCTTGTTACTCAAAGAAAGCTATCAGGTTGGTTTGATACAATTTGTTCTTGACAAATACATGCTGCCTCTTACTTGTTACCTTATTATCTTCTGGATGGATTGCTTAAGAGGGATTGTATTTTAGCTTCTTGATAACCAGTAAGGTATTACAGAAGCTATTTTGTTACTCGCTTGGTGAATGTAATTATTAGAATAAACCAACAGTTTTGGGGATCGTCTGCCCTATTCTTTGCAGTTTCCCCTGAACATTCTCAGTGCGGTCCCTTCAGCAACCATGGTCTCACTTTGCTAACGATTAAGAGTGGTAGTAAAACTTTTTAGAGAAAGAGTAGAACTATGCAAATCAAAGAAAACAAACTGGGAAAAAATAAGGAAAAAAGATAATGAATTGAAAATAAAAAGATTCAAGATTAAATTACACTTACTACAATTTACTACCAGATGCTGGTTCCTACTGACAAAAAACAACCCAACAACATATTAACAGTTTTTAAACCATATGCATCTTTTTAAAGGAAAGAGCATATATTCTGAAAAATCTGTAAAGTATACTATGCGTCCGATGAAGTGGACTGTAGCCCACGAAAGCTTATGCTCAAATAAATGTGTTAGTCTCTAAGGTGCCACAAGTATTCCTTTTCTTTTTGCGGATACTGACTAACATGGCTGCTGCTCTGAAAACTATATGCTTTGTTTACTACAGAGAACTAGTTTTGTAAAAGAGAGCACAAAAGCATGTCTTGTGTGGTTATGATTGACAAAAGCAAGCAGCCCAAATAAAGAAAGGGGAAAAAAGCAACCCAGAAGAAAAGCTTTACTTTCTCAAAATAAAATCCTGAAAAGCCTGTGGAATGCTGTTTACTTCAATTCTGTTTTACAATCACTGTTGCATGGGGAATGCATTGACTGAAACATCTCCAGACTGTGACCACCCACATTATGGGAAGCACTATGATTAAAGAAATTTCTGTATTCTAGTATCTGCCAGTGCAGTCTGGTCATGCTGTAATTATTATATTTGCAGTTCTCTTATAATCTGTTGCATGTGTTGTGGCAAGTTCTCCTACATCGTCCAACAAGAAAAACCACTGAACATGAATAGCAAGTTATTTTTAATGTGCACAAATGGCTAGAAAAGTGGATATTTTAAATATTGCTCTTTCAAACTCAAGAAAATGTTTTTGAAATACAGAATAGCCAACACCAAAATGAAAATAGATCTACCATCCAAACATTTGCTTTAACCCTCTTATCATAACGAACAGCCTAGTTTAACACTCTTTACTCCCTCCCTTTCATATAATGAGTTCAGCCATTGCCTTAGGTCTTTAAATTCCTGAAACTACATGAATTATGAATTAAACATTTACCTAGAGAACACTAAAAGACTACATCTGTCACTTTGTTAAGTGATAACACACACTGAACATTAGATGATCCCAAAGATCTGAACATGTCGTCTTCCTTTTTTCCTTAAGAATTTTAAATATTGTAACAGTAATAATAACTTAAAAAAAATAAAAATATTTACTCTGAGCACAAAAATAAAATATAAGTTTTTTTTTACTAAAAACTTAACTTCAGACCTAGATCTTTGCCTGAAGCAATAAAGCCAGTCAATACAATGACATAGTCTGGTGCTTTAACACAATCCATGAGGCAGTACAATGCCAGTTAGTAGCAGAACACACAACTACATACATATATCAGATGTGGGAGTGACTAAAGAGATGGCACTCTTAATCTGTGCAATAATTAGGCAATCAGTGCCTCTTCTGCAATTTTGCCAAAAGCTGGCTGCATAAATGATGATGCTTTTAAAAAAGGCATATTATCTCTGCGAACTGCAGAGATGACGTGGTATATCCCACGGAGTGTGTGAAACTGCCTGAAGAAAGAGAAGATGAGATGAAGTGCAGGCTAAAAATCAAGAAATGGGTGAAAGCCCACTTACCTCCACCCGCACCAGCCCACTTCCTGAGGAAATGTTTTTGACTTTCTTTATTATACACATGGGTTGGAATCCAGGGAAACCCTAACATGGTTGCTTCAACCTCCTGTCACCAAAAAGAAACTAAAGTGGAAGAAAAACTACACAAAAATGAATAGCAAAAATATAAACTAAACAACAAAGACAGACACACATATTTCAATTGCCACCAGTCTTTAATCTGGCAGAGAAATACCATCATATACTGCACCGTTTCACAGTGATCATAGTGCCTGAAGATTATTTGCATAGGTTAAAGGAGAAATGATGACTCCTCTTTTCCATCCATACCAAAAAAGCCATAAAATCCCTAAAACCACAAAACTGAGTCTCAGAAAGTGATTAACAAACTTTGAACTACATGGGCCTCCAGGAGACTTAACATTTTCCATTTCTCTCCTGGAAGCATGCCCCCTAGAACACATGCCTCCCTCTTCAACTGTTGCTGAGGGAAGAAAAAAGAGGGAATGATTCTCCCCTATATCTCCCCTACACACACCCCCAATGCACATCCCCTTCTTATTATGTTGTATTTTACCTGCAGCAAAATGCTACTAAGATAAAAAATGATGTAGAGCATATTCTAGGTATAAATTAAATCCACAATTATTATGAATCAGTTTACTTTGTAGTCAAAATTTTACTTAATGAATTTTACCCCCTTAAAAGGAGGAAACAAAAGTAAAAGACGGTTACTCACCTTTGTAACTGGTTGTTCTTCGAGATGTGTTGCTCAGATCCATTCCAGTTAGGTGTGCGCGTGCTGCGTGCACATTCATCAGAAGACTTTTTACCCTAGCAACACTTGATGGGTCAGCTGGGCGCCCCCTGGAGAGGCGCCGCTATGGCACTGGATATATACCCCAGCCGACCCAGCCACCCTTCAGTTCCTTCTTGCCAGCTACTCCGACAGTGGGGAAGGAGGGCGGGTTTTGGAATGGATATGAGCAACGCATCTCGAAGAACAACAGTTACAAAGGTGAGTAACCATCTTTTCTTCTTCGAGTGATTGCTCATATCCATTCCAGTTAGGTGATTCCCAAGCCTTACCTAGGTGGAGGGGTTGGAGTGAGATGTGGCAGAGTGCAAAACCACTCAGCCAAAGGCTGCATCATCTCTAGACTGTTGGACCAGAGCATAGTGTGAAGCAAAGGTATGGACCGAGGACAGGTAGCTGCGTGACATATCTCCTTGATTGGTACATGGGCCAGGAAGATGGCTGATGAAGCCTGAGCTCTGGTAGAATGTGCAGTGAGATGGCCCAAGGGAACATGAGCCAGGTCATAGCATGTGCGTATGCACGCTGTCACCCAAGAGGAGATCCTCTGGAAGGAGACAGGTAGGCCTTTCATCCAGTCAGCCACTGCCATGAAGAGTTGGGGGGATTTTCGGAAGGGCTTCGTCCGATCGATATAAAAAGCGAGCGCCCTATGGACATCTAAGAAGTGTAACTGCTGTTCCCGTCGAGATGAGTGAGGCTTCAGGAAGAAGACCGGAAGGAAGATGTCCTGATTGGTATGGAAGGCCGACATCACCTTAGGGAGAAACGCCGGATGTGGTTGCAACTGTACCTTGTCCTTGTGAAAGACAGTATACGGTGGGTCCACCGTAAGCGCTCGAAGTTTGGAGACCCGTCTGGCCGATGGAATGGCTACTAGAAAAACTGTCTTCCAGGACAGGTATAGCAGTGAGCAAGTTGCCAACGGCTCGAATGGTAGAAGCATAAGCCTGTTTAGGACTAGGTTGAGGTCCCAGGTAGGGGCAGGGCAGCATACTTGGGGGTAGAGGCGCTCCAGGCCCTTGAGAAATCTAGTAACTAAAGGGTGGGAAAACACGGAGTGGCCACTGTCTCCAGGATGGAATGTGGAGATGGCCGCCAAGTGCACCCTCAAAGAAGATATCGCCAGGACCTGCTGCTCAAGGGACCAGAGGTAGTCCAAGATAATGGGGATCAAGACCTCAGAGGGAGTAGCAGTTTGCATTTCACACCAGCAGGAGAAACGCTTCCACTTGGCCAGATATGTTGACCGAGTGGAAGGCTTTCCGCTACTCAGGAGTATATGTTGTACCAGAGTGGAGCAGAGTAACTCCGATCTGTTTAGCCATGCAGGAGCCATGCCATGAGGTGAAGGGCCTGCAGGTCTGGGTGGTGAAGATTGCCGTGGTCCTGCGTTATGAGGTCCAGGTGGACTGGCAGGGTAATTGGGCTATGGACAGGTTGAGCAGTGTGGTGTACCAGTGCTGTCTGGGCCACGCTGGCGCAATCAGGATTAGGTGCGCTCTGTCCCTGCGGAGTTTTATCAGGACCTTGTGAACCAGCGGGAACGGTGGGAAGTTCACTAGAGCAGCCGTGCAAAAATCCATACATCGAGGAATATGCGTCCGAGATTGATCCCGGTAAAGACCCGTGAAGGAGCCAGAACCTTGCATTCCTGTTCATGTGAGAGGTGAATAGGCTATGTGGGGAAAGCCCCACTTCTGGAAAACCAAATGAATAATGGCTTATCGACCATTCGTGACAGAGGGAAGGAATCTGCTCAGGTGATCCGCTATAGTTGGTTTCGAAACCCCTGGAGAAAGGACAACCCCTACCAGCGTCTAATCGAGTGGCCTTGTACAGAAGTCCCAGAGTTCGGATGTCTCCTGACAGAGGGGGAAATCAAGTCCCTCCCTGTTGTTGATATAATACATGGCCATTGTATTGTCTTAAACACACTGAGACACACACGGCCGTGTAGATGCTGCTGAATTGTCTGCAATCCAGGGCGGACGGTCTTCATTCTCGGACATTAGTGAAGCTACCTCCTGCGATGACCAAAAGGCCCTGGTACAAAGTGTCCGAGGTTGAGCTCCCCATCCGAGAATGACGGTCCGTCGATCAGGACAGTGAGGATTTGCGGATGGAACCTAACCTGCACATACCAGGAGGGTTAGCCCACCAGCGAGGGGAGCATAGGAGTACTCGGTGGAATGGTGACTATGTGTTCTATTGTCCCATGCCGGACGGTAGACCGAATTGGCACGTTGGAGGTCCTGAGCGGAGCCTGGCATATTTGCGTCACATAATACCAGGAAGCCATGTGACCTAGGAGGGACCGAGAACAGGTGCGAGCCGAGCTCGGCGCGAAGTTCTGCAGGCCTCGAATTAGTCGTTGCAATTGCCCGGAATCGCGGCTGGGGTAGGTAGGCCTTAGGCACTAAATGGAAGTCCAGCGGCAAGCTCCTATGAAGTTCTGCCTTTGTGTGGGACCAGTTGGGATTCTCCGTATTTGAAGCATTCAGGTCTAAGCGGGAATAGGTCCCTGACAATGCCTACAGCTGCCTGACCTGTGTCTCGGATCCTGACTGAGCCAGTCCATCCAGATATGGGAATACGTGTATCTAGTTGTGGAGGTGTGTTGGCGACTACACCATACCTTTGTAAACACCCTTAGACCGTGGAAGAGCCAAGGGAGGACCGTAAATTGACGTGCTTGGTTGGCTACAAAGCGAAGATACCTCCTGTGTGGAGGAAAAATGGCGATGTGAAAGTACGCGTCCTTCATATCGAGGGCAGCATACCAGTCTCTAGGATCCAAGGACGAGATAATGGCATCGTGAATGGCTTCGGGAGGCATGGTGCCTGGAGTGGTGCCGAGAACTGGAGCAGTCCCGTGGGCAGTGAGCCAGTGAACTGGAGTCCAATCGGTGCCGTGAGTTATAGAATTATAACCATATACATGATAACGAACGCGAAACTACAAGTAGCTAGGGGAATGGAGGTCAGCTACGCCACACTCCACTGTTCCAACAACCGACACGGGCGGTAAGAAGGAACTGAAGGGTGGCTGGGTCGGCTGGGGTATATATCCGGTGCCATAGCGGCACCACTCCAGGGGGCGCCCAGCCGACCCACCGAGTGTTGCTAGGGTAAAAAGTCTTCTAATGAACATGCACACGGCGTGCACACACCTAACTGGAATGGATATGAGCAATCACTCGAAGAAGAATAATTGTTTCAAATAATTTATTTATGTGCATTAAAATACAAATCCTATATTTTGTGACAGTTTCTCTTTTTAACTACACAAATAACATAACAGGTAAAGTGTGTTTATGATTTAGACTCAAATATTTCAGTTTAGCTCGTAATCTCCCTCTTTTAAAAACTGTCTAGATAATAGGGGAAAACAACTAATTTCTTAGTATGACCTCTAGCAATTCATAAGCCTTTTAACAAACATGTTATCCATATATGTCATTAATATATTAATGTTATCTTATCTATACATCATTTACGGTAAATTCAATACATTTTAATCTTTTTTTCTGGACCCTATGTCCATGGGGCCCATGTGTCCCCATATGGTTTAGTTACTAGATTAATAAAACAGCTTGACGAATAACCCTTATAACTCGGTGTAATTTATGCACTAAATATCTTCTTTCACATCTAAAATTTGTGCCAAAGATATGAATACTTAACCCAACATAAAACACATTTTGGATGATCACTACAGTAACACCTACATACTCTAGTTATTACATAAAAATAAAATTCTGAGAGCCTACTCCTGTAATAACTATTCAGATAACACTCTTGCTGATATCCACAGTAGTTATATCTACATAAGGAATGCAGGATTTGGCTCTGAATTAACAACATGCTAAAACATAAGGTTTTTAAATGTCAGACAAGGAGATTCTAATACTCTGTCTATTAAACTTCCCATTGACCCACATTATCTAGACAGATCATCTCTCAACTATTAACACCAACGACCCACTATCATCATCACCACCAATTATAGACACAGACATGCACACATATCCAAAGGTTTCATATATGATAAACAGAAAAAAAAAATCCCTTCTAAGAACATGTCCTCCAAAACCTATAAAACAGAACTTTTGCAGTGTAGTTGTAGTCATGTTGGTCCCAGGATATTAGGGAGACAAGCTGAGTGAGGTAATATCTTTTATTGCACCAACAGTGTCTTTTTCACCAACAGAAGTTGGTCCAATAAAAGATGTTACCTCACTCAACTTGTTTCTCTAATGTAAATATGTTTTGTCTTCTTCCTGGTTTCTCTTCCCCAGGGCTGATAAGGCTGTGGGGCCAAAACAGCCAGCTCATGGGTGGAATCAAACAGCAGCAACATCTGCAGATGACTAAGGAACTGAAGTAAGATTGCAAAGGGAGTCTGCAAAGAGGATCAGTGACCTCATACTGGCTTTTGGTTATCCAGACCACAGCTTACCCTCTGACTCTCCAATGAATACACACACTCCTTCTGCTTCAAATAACATTCCCCTTCTCATGGTCTGTTTATAAAAACATAACAGATAACCATCATGTCTCCTCTAACTGAGAGGATTAGTTCTGAAAATGTGAGCCAGGTTAAAAATCTTGGCATTACTTTTGACCATGCCCTATTCAAGGAGAGCTATATCTGGACATGATTTGGAAATGGGTTTTTAGCTAGGCAATTTTGATAGGCTGTACCCTTATTTATCTTGTGACCACAGCAACGCATGCCCTTGTGACCTCCAGGCTCGATTATTGTAATTCTGTCTAACCGACAGGTTATCAGGGAGGCTCATCCACCATTTACAGAATGCAGCAGCATGATTGCTAATGGGTTTGAGCTGTCCTGATCATAATCAGTCTACTGTGTATTCTTTGCATTAGCTGCCTATGAAGTGGCAGATTTAGTTTAAATTAGCCCTACTGGTTTATAAAGCTCTGCTTGGGTCTGGCACTGATTTTATTTCAGACCTCATCCTTGAGCCTCCACTTGACAGGTTTATGCACTCACAAACTGACCCATATTTAAAGGTTCCAGCATCATGCCTGAAGCCACCTAGCAATCAAGCATTTCCTGTGGCAGACCTGATGGCATGAAATTCGCTCTCTCCTGAAATCTGGCTCATTTCATCTGTCTCCATTTTTAAAAAACATCTAAAAAATTATTTTAAGGTGTTTTTCAATTACTATCACTGTTGCTTGTTTTATTGCTCTATTCTTATTGTGTTTTTTTTTACTCATCTTGTTTGTAATTTTGTTGAGGCTGAGGTGTTCCTTTTATTAGTTAATGAAAATGGTTTTTATTACTGTTCAGCACTCCCAGTTTTGTGGGGGTGGATGGGTGCTTTATAAATTACTATTAATAGTACACCTCTACCCCGATATAACGCAGTCCTCGGGAGCCAAAAAATCTTACCGCGTTATAGGTGAAACCGTGTTATATCGAACTTGCTTTGGCCTCGAGCATTTCCATTATTAATAGTCAGCAAATCATTTTTGTTAGAACTAAGCTGGTGTATGTACTAAATAAATCTGTTCTATGATGGTTAAATTGTATCTCCTTTCTTTAATTACAACAATTATTTTATAAGCTTACTTAAAAGACACAGTGTATTAACAACACAGGTACCAAACACTGTTAAATGCAACCATGTGGGCTAGGTTTCATCATACATCAATTGTTTGGTCTGCGTGTAATGCTTAGGAAAATGCAAAATTCACCTAAAATATCAGAAAACGTTTTTAATTATACATCCTTACAAATTGCTATAAAAAAGAATATAGGTATTTTAGCAAATAGGAGCATGGGCCACTTTGTTAACTATTAAATAGTTTGAAAACATTTTGGAGATGGGAGTTTTTACTTAAAGAAAAGGTTAAAATGAAGCCTTAAAAGGTAAAGTAATCAAGTTTTAGAGACATTGATAAAATGCTAAATGCCTTTTTGAGGGCTACAAGATGCTCTCTCATTTAAGAGGCACCCCTTAACATTTTTTATTTTTAAAAAAAAACTTGTTATACTTTGTTGTTTCATGCTACTGTGAGCCAGGTCAATTACGGTTTTTAACTGCAGTATTTGTAGTCTATCCACATCCTGGCTTTCTAGCCACTTAAGACCAGTCTCTAACCCTACAACCACATCAGCAACTTTGGGCAGTGGCTCTGAGGTTCTTCGTCACTATCCTCTGGGTTAGACACATCTTCCGAGGCACCAGATGGTGAGGGGCAACATTATGAACTATACGTACATCTGTAAGTCGTTCAAAGGGTTGGACACATAGCATCCACCTCCATCCACTCTTGAACATCAGCTATCTCACTTTGAGCCGGTAGACTCGTTCTGCCTCCATGGCCTCTTCTTCCGTAAAACTTTCAAAGTTGTTCTCATCTTCATTTTCTTCTTCATCTTGGTTGTCATCGCTTTCAGTGACAAAAGCATTTTTGAGGCCACGATACCAACATTCCTCTATCATTGACAGAGGGATTCCTAGCCAAGCTGTCTCGCCTAAGTTAAGTACATCCAGCAAATTCAATTACATCCGTTATGCTACTGTTGTCCTCAACAATTTTCTTTACTAAGGCTTTATAACAGTTCATTTTAAATGTGGCTATAATGCCTTGATCGAGGGGTTGTATTTCGGACATCGTGTTCTAAGGAAGGTAGCTTACCTTTATCTTCCCGTCTTTGCTGGTTAAGGTCTCAACTGGGAGGTGGGCAGGACAGTTGTCAAGAAGGAGAAATGCCTTTGGCTCCAGGTTTTGTCTGCGTAGGTGGCTCCGGACACCTGGTACAAAATATTTCTTAAACAAGGCATTTTTTGAATGGCGATAAATGAATGAAAGCGAATCCATGTTCTCATGGTGGAAAGCCCCAGATGACCTGGATTTGCCTATGCACAGAGGTTTAAGTTTATGTGAACTGGTTTTATTCATGCAGAAAAGTATTGTTACTCTCTCTTTTATCACCTTAAATCCTTCAGCCTTTTGTTCTTCAGTCCTAGAAGCAAGTGTTCTATTCAGCAGCTTACGGTAACATAAGCCGGTTTCATCAGCGTTATAGATTTGCTCCAGAGCATAGCCACCCTCGATGGTGATCTCTTGTAACTTTAGCGAGTATTCGTCGCAAGCTTTTATATCTGTAGAGCGCGTCTCTCCTGAAATTGTGACTTGCTGAATGCCATGACATTTTTTAGAACAATTAAGCCATCCACTGCTAGCTTTAAATTCGTTACCTTGATGCGCAAAAGCATCCTCGCCCAAGCGTCTAAAATCAAGATCCTTCTTCAATTTCTCCACTTGTTTCCTTACAATGTCACTGGAAACTGGCATGCCATCCGAGCGTTCTTGGGTAAACCACGTAAATACTGCTCTTTCTAGTTGATTATCCTGGGCACTTTTTAGGCGCTTCCTTTCCAAGCCTTCACTTTCATCCAGTTAAACTAGCACTGATCGTAATTCTTCCTCATCTCTAATCCACCCTCTTAACGTTGATTCCCCCACTTCTAGTTCTTTTGAGACTTTCGCTTGGCTCATTTCTGATTTCAGACTGTCCAAAGCTTCCAATTTTTCTTTGACTGTCCGTGCCTTCCGTTTCCACGGCTGTGAACTACTTGCTATCACGTCAATGGTATTTTAATACTGTATTAATGCTAACAATTTTTTTAAATTATTTAGAAAATGTTTCCAAAATACAACTAGTGAGACAACTTAAGCTTAGTCTATACTGTACACAATTTAGAAACAAGATTAAAATAGGCGGGAAAGATGAGAACATTTAATGCAGGGTGGGCAAATTTTTTGGCCTGAGGGCAACATCGGGGTTCAAAATTGTATGAAGGGCTGGGTAGGGAAGCCTGTGCCTCCCCAAACAGCGTGGCCCACCCCCTATCCAACTCCCACCTACTTCCCACCCCTGACTGATCCCTCAGAACCCTGTCCCCTGACTACCTCCTCCAGAGACCCTCCACCCCAATGACCCCTCCCAAGACCCCACCCCCTATTTAAGCCCCCCTGCTCCTTGTCCCCTCATCGCCCCCTCCAAAGACCCCCACATCCCTAATCACCCCCAGGACTCCCACAGCCTATCCAACACCCCTATTCCCCATCCCCTGACTGCCCTGTCCCCAGAATCTCCAAACCATCCAACCCCTCTGCTCCCTGTCTCCTGACTGCCCCCCAAGACCCTCTGCCCCTTATCCAATCCCTTGGCCCCGGCCTGGCACCCTTAACACACCGCTTAGAGCAGCATGTCGGAGCCAGATATGCTGACATGCTGATCCACCAGAGCGCGCAGCCCTGCCCCCAGAGTGCTGCTTTACCATGTTATATCCAAATTCGCGATATATCGGGGTAGAGGTGTATCATCATCAACAAACTGATTCTTTAGCCCTCCAGACCACACAGTTTCTTCCCTGGGCTGCTGAGTTTCACAAAAATTCTATCAATTTTACCCTTCCAGACTTAGTTTTATCTGCTTCAGAGTGCTAGACTCTGTAGACAGCCCTCCTTTCCTCAGTGCAGTGCTGTCCATTTGCCCCCTGGGGAAGGCACAGACAAAGCAGATGGAAAACTCTCAACACTTTCTTAGGCCTTCTCTGATCCTCTTCAGGCTGAGCCTTTTGAAGGTTCTGCTCTAGATGTTAACTCTGAAATCTAAGTCAGTCAATTTAAATGTCAACACCACTGAAGCTTTCACTGTCCTACAGACACCTATTCCAGCCACTCTTAGTCAATTTCCTTATTAAGTAGAGAGAGAAGATTAAGTTAAAACAAAACAAAATGTCTGTATAATATACGTAATCTTAAACTTTGTAAAATGCTTTGAGATCTACTTATGAAAAGTGCTGTAAAGAACTGAGTATTATTATTGATATATAACAAAATAGTAAGATTAGAATCTATGGCAAGAGTACTAGACCAATGTGATAATAGAAGCAACTCAACTTTACAGCTAATTTGCAATCAACTAATTATTGGCTCTAATGAGTCAGTAACGTGAGGGAGACTTTACAGATGGTGGATTTGGTCCAACTGCCACAGGTCCTCAAAGGTTGATTTGCCACCTGTACAATTCAACACAACACCTACATCTAAACAAATCAACATAGACACCCACACAACCTGCATGCACACAACCCCAAAACACTCACAGCTCCTCACAGCAGCATGCACCCCTCATTCGCCACCTGCACAAATCAATACAGACCTCCAGCTCAACCCTTCCAAATATAACTCAACACAAATCTCCTGGCATAACACAAACCTACACACAAATCAACACAACCAACCACCCACCCAATAACCCCAAACTAACACAGCTCCTCACCACAGCACACACTCCTTATTCAACCCCTACAACTCAATGTCACAGCACAACACAGACATTCACCCACCCTCACTCATACTTACCACAAAACCATACAATTAAATGGCAAACCACAAGCCACCATAGTTATTATTATGATGCTTGGAAAAGTTAACCTAGGTGCATACAATGTGTCACTACAGTAAGGAAACAATATTCCATGTTTATGAAAAACACACCCTCACTGATCAACTTATCCCTTTCCCCCCTCTAACTCTTTTCCCTGGGTAACCTATCAGTTAGCCTCTCCTCTTCAACACTGATTACATCCTTCCTTATTTCTTCTTAAGTCACAGCAGTGTTACACTTTTCAGATTTCTTTAAGGTAACTAGCTTATTATCGTATTAGACATGGCTCAAGAACAGATTTCCCCCACCCCCAAATGTCTCTGCAAAATATCATTGGAGCCTAGAGCTGAGGCAGAATTCATAATTGGATTACATATGTATATGGATGTTGAGAACATTGAGATACAGTACATGGCTAAAAAACATTTTAAGCAGTGATAAATCCTCATGCTTCAAGGCTTCAGCAAACCACAAAATGACAAGAATAAGGAAGAAACTGTCCCCAGGGACCAGTTATTCTGTAATTCTCCACTCTATGGGTTCTTGCACCTTCTTCTGAAGCATCTGGTACTAGCCACTGTCAGAAACAGGATATTGAACTAGATGGACCACTGGTTCTGATCCCACATGTTCCTTTGTTTTTCAGCAAAGTTGCTCTCACTGTACAAAAGTTGCTCTCACTGTAATTACTGCACTGTACAAAATGTGTAGGTTTCAGTTTTTCTGCACGTTCCATAACTTAAACATGTCTTTCCAAGGTCTAGCCACAACAGCTGTTTTTCAGTCCACTTTCACTTCTTGTTGTCTAATTAGGCATCCCTAACTCCAGGGGCTGTCTGCCTTTTTTTCTGCTTAATCATGCTATTATATGTTCATGGTCTGGCCTGGAGGAGTCAGGCTGATCCAACTTGGTCTTTCTTTAAAAGAGACAATGCTTATTTTTTTCCTTGTTATTCTCTCTGAATTCTATATCAAACAATAACTTTTGACAGATTAAAGGCAGCCTGACACACTCTGCTAATCATCTTAATAACAAAAACACCAAACTACTCTGGGACAGTGGGTGGAACTTGGGTGACAGCTTGCCACTTTATTACCACCAGTCTGATCCCTGGCAATAACCAAATTATTCTTGCTACAAGAATGATATATACAAGTTGTGTGTGAGTGGATGTGTGCACATGCATGCATGTGCATGTACATGTAATTAGTTAAAAAAGAGAGCCACCTACTGGCACTTAATATATAGCATCATTCATAAGTTAGGTCAATAAAGTTTCTGTGGTAATGCACTGCATATGGCTTCCTCACCTGACAACGTGTCAGAACTAAAAGCATGATAGTTTAGCTGTGTCTGATACTGCACATGGATTCAACTGCCTATAGCAAATAAACTTTTGAACTCAGCAATAGCAGAAAAGATGACAGAACAAATTAAGCAGTGGGAACAACAAGCCAAATAGTCCTATGACACATGCACCAAAAATTCTCTTAAGTACAGATAGGACAACCAGTAAAAAAGTATAAGAAGCATTATTGATAGAGACAAGAGATGTAGGGTAGGGAGCTGTTCATTGCATATAAGGTCATACATCATACAATTATGATTTGTATTGCAACTGGAGAAGGGGGAAGTTGGCTGTTATGTGCAGGGGAAATTGGAAGAAACTGCACTGTAATTTACAAAATCTGTAGTTCTGGCAAGTTTTTGTGGTTGTTGGTGGTAGTGGTCTAGATCTGTTTACCTGACCTGTCCTTGTGATTGTAAGCTCTGGTAACCAGTGATGGTCTTCTATTCTGTGCATGTATAATGCCTAATATGATGGAACCAGGAGCTAGGTAGAACCTTTAGGTTCTTCCGGAAAATAAGATGACGAATTAATCATCAATATAACAAACAGAAGCCTAACTATAGCTCTACCACTACAATAATTTCCTAAGAACAACCAAGGAACAATTATCATCACGGAAAGAAACAAATGAGTCCTACCACATGGATTCAGACAAAGGGGAAACTAGCAATAATTGTGAAATTAGTTCTCCTACTAGTGACTCTCCTGAATTGCCACAGATGATACCAGAAAAATCTGCCAGCACAGAAACTCCTGAGAGCAAATATCAACAGAATGTAGGGACTCAAAATAATACCACGCAAATTGGAAGAATAGTAAAGGTGTCTCACAATTTCAGACTATATAATTAATGGAAATTATTCCGTTTCTATTACTGGGATGAGAGATGTTACCAGAATGCTATATAAAAGAGGTATATCTGTACACATATAGATAATATAAAGAATGCCATCTACTTACGTATAAGAATATGCAATATTGTTGATAAATTAGTAGATATCAATCATTGCTCACCAGCCAGCAATATAGCTGCTGTGAGTTCCTGATTCCATCTCTTTACAATTTTCTCTTTTTCATATGTACTTAACATATTGTGTTATGAGAAAAACAGAATATTAATCCCTCTCCTCTCAAAATAAATTTTTTCCACGTAGAAACTGAAAAACAAATGGGGAAATATAATAAATACTGAGCAGCTTATTCTTCCTATTTTTATCTCCCAGCAGCTATTTTGGACAATACATAAAAAGGGGAAGTGCCCTATATTTCTTCCAAGTGGCGCTCTGTACTCTCTCTTTTATTATTTATTTGTATTACAGTAGAAACCTAACGGTCCCAGCCCCTTTGTGCTGTCATTTTACAAAAACAATAAAAAAAATTATCCTTGCACTAAAGAGTACATAATCCAAGCACAATCTGAAACAGGTGGATTTGACATTTTGTTTCATCCATTACATCATTTTCTTTATACCTCTTCTTTCCTATTTTCTTTCTCAGCTGCTTTTTTCTACTAATCTCCCTGCTGGGGTTCCTACCATTATCATTCTCTGTCCTATCTTTTAATTTTTCTCTTCTACTATTTTCACGGTATATTAATGTGCATGGTACATTCTCATTTGTAAAGTCTCATCTGAACAAACTGGAAAATTTCAGGAACCACATCCTCTTGGATTGCAGAATTTTTTGTATACCTTCTTATCTCTGAATACTACTGTCTATGTCTAATCAAAACAGATTTGACTGGAACAAACACTTCCTGAGAATGACAAATATACGGAAGACTGGTAAGACAGAGCTGGACAGTTCAAAATGCCAATTCACAAACAATGTAGGAAAAAAAGAGGAAAAAGGACCCCCACAAAATTCAATGTTCCAATTGTTGGAGGCAACTGAACCTCTCAGTGCAGGTGCAGTTGCTATGCAGAAATACATAGCTGAGGCTCTTTTTTTTTGTCCATCATTCAGAAACTATCTTTTCCAATGTGTGAGTTAATGCATCTTCAGAGTGGTTTAGCCAAAGACATCCTTACTGAGATAAGAATAGCATTCAAATTGAATTACAGTAAGCAAGTTCTCCAGCATTATATAGAATGCTATTTGTCCACTGCATAAAAGAAAAGCCCTTAAAACTCATTTAACATAAGACTTTGGCTTGGGTGTGCTATCCAAGGTGAAAGGTCAGTGTTTCATTAACTGAGTCAATGCAATTACAATTGTAGTTTAATGAAAAAGTCAAGATGATCATTAAAAAACCCAGGTCATCCGGAGAACATCACTAAAAATCTCAAACATCCTGTGCTTAATTGGCAGTAAATTTCTTGATTTGGTCTATTTCAATAGTGGCAACCTGCTCCAAAACACTCTCATGCAATTCATAGATACAATATACAGAACTCCATCAAAGTAAGCTAAATAAACAAACATAACTTTGGAGTTACTACAAACAGGCTGGTATACAGAACCCTGGTATATTTCTTTCTTTTCTGGAAGGAAAACAGATTTTTCATTCTGGTGATTTAAAATGTTCTTTATACTCACTCTAGTGAGTCAAAGTGGGCTATTACTGGGGTTAGGAGAGAAATATAGGACAGCAAAAAATCTTCAGGCTTAGGTTTTAAACATTTAGGATTAAAAAGGCTTAGACAAATGTGGTTCTCAAACATCTTCTAATGAAAAGTAGGGCTGTGCAAAAAAATTCTCACTGCCATCAAAATTAGTGGTAAAACAAGCTTATTTTGTTTATTGAACTCTCAAAACATTTTGCAAAATCACCTCAATTTTTTTTTGCTAGTTTCTTAAAAAATTAAGGAAGTCCCCATAGGCAGAAACTGCTATTTTCCTGTAAACATGGTACTATCTGACAAAATAGTGGTGCTGTTCCCATTGTGTGAAGTTATCATGTTTACAGTCCAAACTGGCACTCGGAAACATATTTTGAGAGCTGATGATGTTCTCTGCTGTACAAGGGAAAGAGAGAGTCCCTTTCCAACAGAGAGTACATTCTAAACCCTTAATCTTGCAATCAGCAGATGCTTGCCCTCAAAAAAGAGCCTTAATAACTTCAACACATGCAAGCCAAACTTATGTGCAGGTAAAAGATACCCGTTGCAGTATCAAGCCCCAAAACTGACAGAATTGTACATGTTTGAGTTAGATAGCAGATATACTGCCCAAATTCATTTTTTATGGGATTTTAGATGTTCCACAGATCTGTTTAGGAACTTTAAAATTCCTTGGACACAAACAAAATTACCTAAATCACAATTTTAACATTGAAATATGAGTCTCAAAATTGGCAACTCACATAATCCTCAGATAAAAACTGATGTGGGATAACAAAGGTAACAAGAAAATGTTTCTGGGCTCTTTGGGATAACAAATATATTGGAACCCAACACAGGTCAGAATGTATTAGTCCAGTGGTTTTCAACCTGTGGTCTGCGGACTTCTGGGGGTCCACAGACTATGCCTATGATTTCCAAATGGGTTTGCACCTCCATCTGAAATATTTTAGGGGTCCACAAGTGAAAAAATGTTGAAAATCACTATATTAGTAAATTGCTACAGAAATATTACTTAAATCCTTTTATCAATGTAACACCTTTAAATAAATATCTTTATGCAAGATACTAAGATACTACACTTACAAGGCAGTTAACAGAATGTGGCCTGTGTGTGTAGGTATCCAGAAGAACTGCACGTTTCCATAATAGGAATCCCAGCCATATACAAGGTCATCAAAATTAAATCTTACTGTTGATAGGTATCCCTATACTTATGTTTACTGTATCCCACTGTATCCATGCTAATCATTATAAGGAAGCAAAGCATCAAGAGAAGGTACCTTGCACAAAGAAAAAAACAGGAAAGATTGATATGATTTGGGAGCTACATTACGTATTTTTTTCCCATTGCTTTTTCCAACACAATGAATTCTTAATAAGTGCGCACAGCTTTACTAAATAATACAACAAAAATTGATAACAGGCTACTAATCCTTATGAATATAATAACAAATCTGGTTTTACATTTATAAATCTAATTTATAAACCTCAATGAGAAATAAAAGCCTGCCTGGAGGAGTGAAGAGATTAACGATATGTAAGAGCATTACAAAACTGGTCTTTTGTTTCTGAAACACCAGTTCAAAACTAACCTGCAGTATGACTGAAAGGAGCCTGGTGATTCTGCTTCAGTCATACTGGGCAGCAGCCCATATTACAACATAACCACACATTGCCTGGCTCAGCAAACTCTCCCCAGAGCAGGCCAGATGTCAACTAATGTGAAAACTAAACCGTTTTCATTCTTAGAGAGGGGTTTCACCAAATCATTTTGTAAGATGACTTACAAAGAGATAAAATTAAGCAAAAGTCTGCAAGATCAGGGTTCTCAAACTTATTCATAGTGCATCTTTCTTTAGAGACTGTCTATAAACACCTCCCCTCTTAGTTGTGATGTACACATCTCCTCACCTCCCTGTCAGAATAACACAACATCCCTATAGCAAATGTGTTTATAGAAAGTATTTGATGTATTTTTAGGATTTATTTAATGAAATCTAGTAGCTGGAAATAAAGCAGATAACTAACATCATGTGACCACCAATAATAGTTTGCAGATCACTGAATACCCTCAACTATTATTTTAGATGACAAAGGCAGATATTAGTCATAGAATATCAGGGTTGAAAGGGACCTCAGGAGGTCATCTAGTTCAACCCCCTGCTCAAAGCAGGACCAATCCCCAACTAAATCATCCCAGCCAGGGCTTTGTCAAGCCTGACCTTAAAAACCTCTAAGAAAGGAGATTCCACGATCTCTTTAGGTAACCCATTCCAGTGCTTCACCACCCTCCTAGTGAAACCATTTTTCCTAATATCCAACCTAAACCTCCCCCACTGCAACTTGAGACCGTTACTCCTTGTTCTGTCATCTGCTACCACTGAGAACAGACTAGATCCATCCTCTTTGGAACCCCCATTCAGGCAGTTGAAAGCAGCTATCAAATACCCCCGTCCTTCTTCCCTTCTGCAGACTAAACAATTCCAGTTCCCTCAGCCTCTCCTCATAAGTCATGTAACTCCAGCCCCCTAATCATTTTTTTTGCCCTCCGCTGGACTCTTTCCAATTTTTCCACATCCTTCTTGTAGCGTGGGGTCCAAAACTAGATACAGTACTCCAGAGGAGGCCTCACCAATGTCGAATAGAGGGGAATGATCACATCCCTCAATCTGCTGGCAATGCCCCTACTTATACAGTCCAAAATGCTGTTAGCCTTCTTGGCAACAAGGGTACACTGTTGACTCATATCCAGCTTCTGGTCTACTGTAACCCCTAGGTTCTTTTCTGCAGAACTGCTGCCTACCCACTCGGTCCCTAGTCTGCAGCAGTGCATGGGATTCTTCCGTCCTAAATGCAGAACTCTGTATTTGTCCCTGTTAAACCTCATCAGATTTCTTTTGGCCCAATCCTCTAATTTGTCTAGGTCCCTCTGTATCCTATCCCTACCCTCCAGCATATCTACCACTCCTCCCAGGTTAGTGTCATCTGCAAACTTGCTGAGGGTACAGTCCACGCCATCCTCCAGATCATATTTAAAAGTGACCTGCAATTAAGCTTAACAAAAATTCAGCAATTTAATATTCCATATCTACGGCTTGGTCTACACTACAGCATTAGGTCAACATAAGGCAGCTTATGTCAACCTAATTACATCAGCGTACACACTACAGCCTTGCTCCCACTGATGTGGGTGCCCTACAACACCGACATAATAATTCCACCTCCACAAGAGGTACAGGGCTTATGTCAGTGTAATTAGGGTGGCACAGTGTCCATCTGGAGGTTACAGGTTACTAACATTGGCTGTTGACTGTCATTCTTGTCAATTTCATAGCTCCATGCTAGAGCCATGAAATTGACAAGAACGCTGGATGAATGGGAAGCTTCAGCTAGAAGCCAGCTGCCCCACGCACCCACCCGGGTTGCACTCATCAGACTCTCCGCTCCGAACGGGCTGTGCCCCAGTTCCTTGCTCCCCTCTCCCAGCTGGGCAGTCACCAAGGCTCTCAGCTCCCCCACTTTTAGTGTATCATACAGCAAACAGTGAACAAGATATATACAGGTAAAATTATTCATTCCCTCATCTTTATCAGTATGATTTGATACACTTTCAAAGAAGTCAGTCTGTGCTGGTAAGTTCCTAAAATTAAAAGAACAGGAGTACTTGTGGCACCTTAGAGACTAACAAATTTAAGTACTCCTGTTCTTTTTGCGGATACAGACTAACACGGCTGCTACTCTGAACCCTAAATTTAAAAGGGTAGTGGTTTCCAGCTTCTTATTTAAGTCACTAAGAATTTCAGCATAGATACAATTTGGTTTTGACATTTTACTGATATTATACGTTTTCCAAGAAGCAATTTACACTTTTTGCTACTCAACAAAAAAAAAAAAAAAAAAAAACAAGCAGAAAAAACAAAATTCAGGCAATATTATTTTATAGAATTCAAAAACAAGAGACAAAGTTCAAAATTACACTTCCCATAGCAAATATATTTCAGTCTTTTTTTACATACTGTATGTATGTTTATATAGTTCTGTATCCTATTAGTATATAGTCTAAATGTGGCCAAGTTACCACTGCTGCAGGAAACAACTTCTAATGCACTATATGTGGGTTCAAAAAACCCATCTGCTTCAGAATTCTTTATTTAAAAAATGTTTTAATAAAAAAACAATTTAAAAAATAAAAATATGCCAGCTGTCACAAGCAAACCTACAGTGACAAATTGGTTTTCACATGCAACTGAGTGTGAAAATGGCAAAACTAACTAACTTCTGGTTCAAGTTTTCAAATGGGGAGTTATATGGTCCTAATTACATCACATTGATTGAAATTATGATACCATCTACAAAGGACAATGGTGGAATAAAACAATTTACCTTAACTAGGTACCTTTAGGAAAAACAGTTGAGAACATTTTAAGATGAAAGTAAGGTGCACAGTACAGAAACAGTGAGAGAAAGAGGATTTAACCATTCGGGGAAAATACTACTGATGCTTGAAAGGATACGGTCAAAGTAACACTTGTAAAGTATCTTTTAATCTCAAATTTTTGTCTGAGTTTGTGCACCATCCAATCTTACTCACTAATCCCATCCCCAAAAATCATTTATTTCCATTTATCTTCCTCTCACCATCCCCAAATTCTAAGATACTAAATTTTATCTATTTTAATTAACTTACAAGATGAACGTGTAACAATTAGAATATCTCACCACTAGTTAAATTCATGCCTTCCATCTTCCCACACCCACTTCATTACCCTTTTGTGATCAACCTCTGCTACGTTACATCTAATTTAGGGTCTGATCCAAAGCCCATTCAAGTCAATGGAAAAGTCCCATGTGTTACAGTGGGCCTTGGATCAGGAGCATAGACTGCAAACCTCTCAGAGCAGAGAATGTTCATTTTTAATTGTCTTTAAAAAACTATGAACACAAACGGCACTGTGCAAATAAAGAAATAAGATCAAATAATAGATCACAACTAATCTCCTAGCTATAAAGTCACTTTTGGCTGATTTTACTTGATTAATGACAACTTGCTAGGGTTGAAAATAAAATTAATGACTTGAAGCTACACATAAAGCAAATTCTCCTCTGTGTTGCAGTAAGGTTAACGGCAGGTGGAAGTAACAGCACAGGATCTTACAATAGCACTATGGATCTGATCCAAACTTCAGTGGGCTTTGAATCAGGCCTCAAGAAAGTATTCAAAGAATAGTTAGGATGCTGACAGGTATGTACATTATCTAAAAACAACACATGCAAATGGATATGGTAGATAAAAGTCTATGTCTAGCCTTCCCTTAGCTGGCTAATAGGTATGTTACAATCTGCAACAAGTGCTACGAAGCAGCATGAATTTTGCTCCTGGTCAGATCAGCAGTTAACTGCATGCCACAGCGTGCCTCCATAGCTCATTATGGAGAATCTTGCCCAAACCAACAGGAGGACTTCTACAAAGACAGAATCTCTGCATCATTTTGTTGTGGTGCCTAGGTAAAGATTTAGCCCTTAGAAACTGTGAGAGTAAAGACGATACAGAATGAATACACACTGATTTTTTTCCCATCACAATCCATTTACATACGGAGAACAGACTTGTTTCTTTTTGTCACAAAAAATAGAACTAGTATCTTTTGCACAGGAACAAAACAGCAGAAAAAAATGCACACTGGCCTTGATACATTATCATTTCTATGTATATTCAGTTTGTGTAGTTAAAATACATTTTCTTTCTTTATTTAGCCACTATTTTTTCTTCTTTTCATTGTTTTAAAAGAAAAGCTGCTCTGTACTAATACAATTGCTTAGTAAGGAAACTGCTTCTGATTTCCATTTGAGGAATCAGTCTACACTGCTGTCCCACAGGTAGCTAAATCAAGGTAAGTTGTTTTATTCCTCCGTCTATTTCGCAGATTGTCTATTAACTTCAGGCAACAGTGAATATTTATTAAAGATGGCCTGCAGAATAGACTTGTGACCTTTTGGGGTTTTAAGGTGTACAAAGAAGGCCTGAAAAAAAATAATTTCTGCTTGTTTTTTACATTAGAAACTCAGGTTTCATGTAACCAGGAAGACTCTGTAAAGACTGGTGAACTTGTGAAATGATGACATCCCAAGAGTCAAGAGAGTGAAAGGTAAAATAAGAAGAGAAAGGATTTTTACTCAGACTGTTTTCAAATACTTTGGGCAGTTTTTTGTGTCTTTTGTCAACAGCTCTTTAACTTGAATATCTAATTAGCATTTGGGAAAAAGGATCTCTTTGTTAAAGATTCAACACACTTACCAAGAGTTTCTCCAGCAAAATCAGGAAAGATGAGACTTAATAATCTGATATATTTAAGGTAAAATGTATGAATAAAGCCAGCTTTTCACCTCACTCCACATATTAAAAAATAATTACATTCTTTAGACATCATAAAGACACAAAGAAGGACACAAGCACATTTAAAAAAATAAGTCCTTTGCAGTGCATCCTTAACTAAAACCATAGTTAACTCTACAGCACAGTGAATCCCAAGCATATTGACCTTCAGGACAAGTTCTGAGGCCTATCAGTTTTTTCAGATTCTCAAGAAAGGAGTGGGATAAGAAAGGGGTTAGAGAAACCAAGAAGGGTGACTTTGGTTAACCCTGAATTATGAAGGCTAGGTCTACACTTGGAGCAGGGGGGTTGACCTAAGATACCCAACTTCAGCTACGCGAATAACGTAGCTGAAGTCGGCGTATCATAGGTCGATTTACCTGGCTATGAGTACGGCAGCAAGTCGACCGCTGCCGCTCCCCCATCAACTCCACTTCTGCCTACACTAGACATGATAAATCGATCCCCAATAGATCGATCACTACCGCTGGTCCAGCGGGTAGTGTAGACATACCCTAAGGAGTTCATGATTTCAGCTCCCTTCCAGCAAATGTTTATGCATGTGAGTGACCTTACTGATGTAGGAAGTTATTTACCTGCATACATATTTGCAGTATCAGGCCCTTATTTTTTTAAGATTAGTAATTTTTTACTATAGAATCTAGAGATGGATACATATGAATTGAAATATATAATCAACAAACAAATTGCCTTGATAACCTCAAAAATGCTGCAACATTAGCAAAGATTTCAGCTAATAGATCAGGGGTGGGCAAACTTTTTGGCTCAAGGGCCACATCGGGATTGCAAAACTGTATGGAGGGCCGGGTAGGAAAGGCTGTGCCTTCCCAAACAACCTGGCCCCTACCCTCTATCCGACCCCCTCCCACTTCCCGCCCCCTGACTGCCCCCCTCAGAACCCCCAATCCATCCAACCTCCCCCGCTTGTCCCCTGACCACCCCTTCCCAAGACCCCCCTGACCCTGATCACCCCCCCAGGACCCCACTCCCTATCCAATGCCCCCTGCTCCCTATCCCCTGACTGCCCCAACCCCTATCCACACCCTTGCCCCTGACAGGCCCCCCCGGACTCCCACACCTATCCCACCCCCCTTGTTCCCCATCCCCTGACCATCGCCCCGCCCAGAACCTCTGCCCTATCAAAGTGCCCCCTGCCCCTTATCCAATCTGACTGCCCCCTGGGACTCCCTGCCCCTTATCCAATCTGCCCGGCCCATTTACCATGCTGCTCAGAGCGGCATGTCTGGCAGCCGCACTGCCCGGCCAGAGCCAGACATGCTGCCATGCTGCCCTGCTGGAGCACATGGCGGTGTGGCTGCAAGGAAGGGGCTGGGGGCTAGCCTCCCCGCCAGGAGCTAAGGGGCCGGGCAGGACAATCCCACAGGCCAGATCTGGCCCGTGGGCCATAGTTTGCCCACCTCTGTAATAGATTATATCAGCTCAATTACTTATTATCCTGAAAGCCTACATATTTGAGACTCTTAACCATTCCATCAATATTTTTATCAACTCTTGTTTTAGGTGAAAGTCAATCCAATGAAATTACACTAATCTAACTAGATGTGCTTTAAGTCCCCAATTTAGCAAATCACTTAAGCACATGCCTAACTTTAAGCACTCGTAAATTGTGCTTTTTTGGCTCAGGGAGTAAGTGCATAAAATGTGAACAACAGATGTGCCTACATTAACCCTGAATGGGGCATTAAAGTGGTTTAAGTATTCATTATTTCTTACAGCTCATTAAATATAAACCTGCACACAAGTATTTTCTTTCACTAACTGTCTCTAAAGAAAGTTTGGATACAATTAGCTTCTCCATAGGCAAGAGAGATTAAACAAAAACAAAGCAACAGAAAAGACCTAAATTACAGAGCAAACATAAATTGTTTTCAAAACAATGGCATGTCTCCAGATTATTTTATTCTACCCTAATTGAAAGGTTCTCTTTTATAGCACTTTCTTCCTTTCTGATTTCTGGTCTTTGTTCTGACTTGCAGTTACTAGATTTAGGGCTCCACTGCATAAAGGTCATTAAAACTACCCTAATTTGAGCACCATATCTTTTTAACATTCAAAATGACAGGCTAGCACAGATTATGTTATAATTAGAGTGGAACATATTTCAACACAACATGTATGTAGGTTGTCTTTGGAGTGGTTTCTGAAATTACACACTGTCTCTATGCTATAGATGTAGCACCTTTAAATAATCAATTTAATTCAAAGCAGTCAAGGGGAGGATTCATTTGCTTACCAGTATCCAGCTGTTAGCCTTCAATTCCACAGGGTTCTGTGGTTCATTGCTGTACAGATAACATAAGCACCACATTAGAGTTTTCTGGCTCTCATCTGAAGAAACAAAAGCAAATAAAGATACATTAAAAAAATAAAGTAAAAATATAGACTAAACATATACACAGCAATCTTCTATCCTTGTTAAAATATCCAACCCAAGGCCCAAATGTCAATCTTAACTTTAAAGACATCTATTCCATCAGATACACATCACAACCTTAATATTATTCACATGTAGTTCTTGTGTGTTCATTTCCTTCAATAGTAATTTAAAAAAACATGTAAAAGCATAGAACACAATGAACTGGACAGATTATATTAAAAATATTGAAGCCTATACAGTATTCAGATCATCTTTAAAATCATGCATAGCAGTGACTCTTTTAAATTAGTAATTACAGTTAATGTGCAGTTTAAATCTCTTTGTATTTTTCTTTAACATCATTAGCCATAATTATAAGCCATTGTTAGACAAGATTTATTACTATTCTATCATAACCATACCTACATATACACACACAGAAGTAAATGAACTTTATCTCTGCAAATTTCAATTATGGATTGTAAAAGTAATTCATAACATGGGTGAAAATCTTGGGGCCCTGTAGATGGATGTATTAGACACCACATGCTATGGCAATGTGACAGTTCTGCTGCACAGTGGAGCCAGGCCACATGGCGCATAAAAAGACTCCGCAAACACCTAAACACTGCACAACCAAGCTCCATTGTGGCTTTCTCTTCAGGACCACAGAAGGGTAGATTAGTGAATGGATCAAAGGAAATGAATGGATAGCCAGCAGGTTCATGCACTACATAGTTCTACTAGCCCATAACCCATGTATGTAAGAAACAACAGGCCATGTCCGGTACTCCACCATATCCTACAAAAGAACCCCTGTCCATGTAAACACAGACAATTAGAAAGTTGGAGCTGAGGATTCTGATTCTAATGTCTTTTGAGCAAGTCTGTGTGCCTGCATAGCCAGTTTACTCAGGCTTGTGGACTCTTTCCCAAAATTTAGTTCTGAATAGGAGTACAATTATATATTTTTTAAAATGTTTTAAATATTGCTCTTTACCAGAGGCTAAGCTTATATCTCAAATTTCAGCCCAGAGTAAAATTTTATGGTTATACTGTAAACCTACAAAAACTGGGTTTAACAGTAGAGAAGCTCTGATACAACATTAGCTTACTAAGTGCTATTATTCTTAATAATAATATAAAACACTATTACTCAAAGGGTTTTATGAATGGTAGGAGAAGAAATTATAGCATTAAAACGATCCCCTACAATGACTTTTGCTGTTCTCAATATACTTGTCATCCAGGATGTAATAAACAGTATCATTTATAAGTACTTTGTTGGCAAAGCCTGCAGACAAGAAATACAAGCTTCGTTAAGTAACTTCTGTATTTTCATCAGGTGATCAAAGATGTTACTATTGATTTAAACCAGTATTCTTCAATAAATGTCCAACAAGCCCGTAGGCCTTCACTGGCCTCCCACTGACTAACATCTCTGTAAAGAAATTGTTATCAAACACACATATTTAAGTAACTACAGTTTTGTTGTTATGTGCATTGGGATCTTTTTAATATACATTTTTATGAGCCTGAACAATTTCCTAGTTTGTTTAAGATCAATGTAAAAGAGGTATCTTGTGAATCATTCACTAGAAATTCTAAATGTCCCAGTTCTGGTTTGTGCTTTCAATGTTCACTCAATACGCACAATTAGAA
Source organism: Chelonoidis abingdonii (assembly GCF_003597395.2). NCBI lineage: Eukaryota > Metazoa > Chordata > Testudines > Testudinidae > Chelonoidis > Chelonoidis abingdonii. The sequence goes on along the minus strand of NC_133774.1, from coordinate 90,640,020 downwards.
TTCAGCTGTTTGCACACTTTGCATTTTAACAATTTTATCATCTTCAAAAGCACCATTTCAATTAAAAAATTCCCAGTATGAAATTATTTAGGAGAGAAATTAAACAAATAATTATTTCTTGCTCCAATCAACCCTATTACAGTCCCATACTTTTGGGAGTCAAAATTTTTAAATTTTATTAAAAACACCACCGTTACATGTGATTAAAATTATCTCAAAATTGTTACATTGCTAATGCAAAACCAAAAATATTTAAGTAATAAGCAGTAAAGATGCTTTATACAAACAAAAGAACACAAGTCCATACATCCTACACAAAACAGAATCTAGTTCAACTATTTTCAAACCTGTCTCTGTCTTTCCCCTGCTTATGCACACACATTTACATTTACAGTATGCCAGACAGAAGTTCTTAATAAAAAATACGGAATTTCATAATTCACACAATCAAAACTTTATTCAGCGAGAGGGAGAAGAAAAAGCAGAAGTGATAGGGGCAAAAGATTACATTGTATTATAACTGTTTAATCAGGGACTCACAGACTATAAAGAACAGTTACTTACCCTACAGCAACTGTAGTTCTTCAAGATGTTATAGTCAGCGTGGATCAACTGTAGGTGGACATATGTTTCATGCATACAAGACTGGATTTTCTTGACTAGTAGTGTCAATTGGGGCTAAGCATGTGCTCTGTGCCTCCTTGTGCTCCAATATGAGGACACGAAGGGGGGGATGGCTGCAACCCTCCCTCAGTTCCCTTGCAGTTCAAAACCTGAGTTGCTGAAGACTCCATAAGCAGGAACAGAGGACAGGTTGTGGAATTCACACTGACTACATCATCTGAAAGAACCACAATTACTGTAGGGTAGGTAACTATTCTTTCTTTGAGCATGTATCAGTGTGGATCCCGCTCTAGGTGACTGGCAAGTAGCATCTTCTCTGATCAGCAGGAATGAGGATTTTCAGCGGTGTCAGTCAAACAGTGATTGCAATACTCTTCTACTGAATCTGGCATCAAACCAGGGTACCATATCAAAGGCATAATGTTTAACAAAAGTGAGTGAGTTGCTTCTCATGACTTTCTTGCAGATCTCAAAGACTGGCACATATCTGAAGCAGGCAGAAGATGCTGTCTGTACCCTCTCAGTGGGAGAGGTTCACCAACCAGCTAACAGCCAGTGGAAATACACTGTATGACCCACTGTGAAAGTCTCTCCAACAAGATGGCTTGACCTCCTGACAAGCTGATATGGCTACAGAGAGGCAAGGGGAGAGAACCTGAATGGCGTAGTCCTATTGAGGTAGTAAAGCAAGGTCCTGGAAACATCCAAATACAAGGCATCTTTTCTCTCAGTGAAGAGAGATGCTTCAGGAAGAAGAGTGGTACGGTGACAGATGATTCAGGTGGAATTCTTATACCACTTTGGGGATGAACTTAGGAAAAGGTCTCATTCACCAACCTGTTCCTCTAAAAGGACATGTTCGGTGGGCCTGTCATAATTGTTAAGGCTGATTCCCCACTCTGGAACTTCAAGTGCAGAAGGTGGGGGCTCACAAGAATTCTAAAAATGAATACGGGCCACTCGAGGCTTGTATTTAACTACCAAGGTTATAGCTTTTCTCTGATCTTGGATGGGTAGAAGCTGCCAGCACCCAAGTGCAAAAACCCCTTTGAGAACTCTGGAAGGTGCACGTGGGAATTCCTTCCTATGGGGTTCCCTCAAGCCCTTTCACACACACCCACACGCCCAGGGGGAAAAGCTGAGAAAGAAAACAAAGGAAATCAGCTGTTGCCACTAGCTAATTACATAACGTGCACAAACCTCTTAAGACACAAAACTCCAATCCTGTTCTTAAAAAAGGTAAACTTTATTTAAAAAAAAAAGAAAAAAGAAAAAAATACATCTAAAAACTCAGGCTACAGTAGATTTAAAAAGAGCAAATACAAAAATTAAGCAAGAATAGCTTTCTAGAGTTCCAGCTTAAAGGTTACAAGCAAAACAAAAGCACCTGGGGTTAGCACAGAGAAGTTCACAAGCCATAAAGAAATAAAAGAGATGAACCTAATCGTGTCTTCATAGACATTTCCTGATCTACTTACATAGCTGGGGTTCCAAATGGGTAGTTTCTAAGTATGATTCATACCTGGCCCAAGCTTTTACAGCATAATGCCAGTACTGTCTTTGCTCTCCAGGAGAGCAACATAGACCGACAAAGGAGAAGTTTTTTCCCAATTTTTAAAAGATCTAGCCTTCCCATTGGCTCTTTTGGTCAGGTGCCCACTCCCTTCCTTTTACCTATGGACTTTTTAACTCTTTACAGGTAAAGCAAGTAAAAAACAGCTACTAAGAGGAATTTTATAGCTAATTGGCTGGCTGGGTGGTGTCCATAAAAGGGAACTACTCTCCCCTTCATTTGTCACATGAGTGGTAACAACTAATTTATACTCTATAATTTTATATGTATAGTTGAGATTATGCTTTCCCATGTGCATTACTCTGCATTTATCAACACTAAATGTCATCTGCCATTTTGTTGCCCAGTCACCCAGTGTTGTGAGATCCCTTTGTAACTCTTCGCAGCCTGCTTTGGACTTAACTACCTTTAGTAGTTTTGTATTATCTGCAAATTTTGTCACCTCACTGTTTACGCCTTTTTCCAGATCATTTATGAATATGATGAACAGTACTGGTCCCAGTACAGACCCCTGAGAGATTAACCTCTCTCCATTCTGAAAACAAACCATTTATTGCTACCCTTTGTTTCCCATCTTTTATCCAGTTACCAATCCATGAGAGAATCTTCCCTCTTATCCTGTGACAGCTTACTTTGCTTAACAGCCTTTGGTGAAGGACCTTATCAAAGGCTTTCTGAAAATCTAAGTACACAATATCCACTGGATTCCTCCTTATCCACATGCTTGTTGACTCCCTCAAGGAATTCTAGTAGATAGGTTAGGCATGATTTCCTTTTACAAAAACCATGTTGACTCTTCCCCAACAAATCGTGCTCATCTATGTGTCTGATAATTCTGTTCTTTATTCTAGTTTCAACCAATTTGCCTGGTACTGAAGTTAGGCTTACCAGCCTGTAATTGTTGGGAACACCTCTGGAGCCTTTTTAAAAAATTGGTGTCACATTAGCTATCCTCCAGTCATCTGGTACAGAAGCTGATTTAAATGATAGGTTACATACCAGTTCGTAGTTCTGCAATTTCATATTTGAGTTCCTTCAGAACTCTTGGGTGAATACTACTTGGTACTGGTGACTTATTACTGTTTCATTTATCAACTTGTTCCAAAACCTCCTCTAATGACACCTCAATCTGGGACAGTTCCTGAGATTTGTCACCTAAAAAGAAAGGCTCAGGTTTGTGAATCTCCCTCACATCCTCAGCCATGGATCTGATGCAAAGTATTAATTTAGTTTCTCTGCAATGGCCTCACTGGTTATTTAGCAGGCTTCCTGCTTCTGATCTACTTAAAAAATTGTTTGCTATTACTTTGAGTCTTTGGCTAGCTGTTCTTCACATTCTTTTTTGGCCTTCCTAATTATATTTTTACATTTCACTTGCCAGAGTTTATGCTCCTTTCTATTTTCCTCAATAGAATTTAACTTCCATTTTTAAAGGATGCCTTTTTGCCTCTACCTGCTTCTTTTACTTTGTTGTTCAGCGATGGTGGCACTTTTTTGGTCCTTTTACTATGTTTTTTAATTTGGGATATCCATTTAAATTGAGCGCCTCTGTTACAGTGTCTTTAAAAAGTTTCCATGCAGCTTGAAGGGATTTCAGTTTTGGCAACCGTACCTTTTAATTTTTGTTTAACTAACTTCTTCGTGTTTGTGTAGTTCCCTTTTCTGAAATTAAATGCTACCATTGTGGGCTGCTTTGGTGTTTTCCCCCCTATAGAGATGTTAAATTTTATTATGTTATGGTCACTATTACCAAGTGGTTCAACTATATTCACCTCTTGGACCAGATCTTGTGCTCCATTAAGGACAAAATAAAGCACTGCCTTTCCTCTTGTGGGTTTCAGGACTAGCTGCTCCAACAAGCAGTCATTTAAGATGTCATGAAACTTTATCTCTGCATCCTGTCCTAAGGTGACATGTACCCAGCCAATATGGAGATAGTTGAAATCCCCCATTATTAAGACTACAATTTAGTCATGGGTATTTTTAGTAAAAGTCACAGACTGGTCACGGGCAATAAACAAAAATTAACAGCCCGTGACCTGTCTATGACTTATACTATAAATTACTATAAATACCCCTGACTCAATCTTGGGGGGGATTTACAAGTTGAAAAACAAAATTTTTTGACTTAAAACAGCCTTGCCTGGTTCCCCCCTTTACTTACAAGTTTGAAAATGAGAGACCTATTCAAAAGATTTGGAGAGCCTGGATGATTTTCCCCCCTCTCATCCCAAGAGTTGGTAAAACAACCCCAAAATTAAGAGGTGGGGGAACAAACAAACGAGCACTTTTGTTCCACCCAAGATTTAGAAAGTATCTTGCCCCTATTGGTCCTCTGGTCAGGTGTCAGGTCATTGAAAAAAAACTGGTGTTCTTAACCCTTTTAGCGGGTCAAAAGAAATTAAAATTAAAAAGACTATTTTTGAAAGGCAGTTACATTTAAGTTGAGCCTCTTTTATATGGGTTTCTTTAAAAGTTTCCATGCAGCAGCTTTCAGAAATTTTCACTTTTGGTCCCCTTTTAATTTCTGTTTAAAAGCTAACCTCCTCATTTTTTCTAGTTTCCTTTTCTGAAATTAAATGCGTACAGTGTGGGTCAAAAACCCCCCAGTGTTTCCTTTTTTCCAAGGGATGTTAAATTTATTATTTGGTCACTTATTACCAAGCGGTCCAGGGGGGGGGGGGGGTGGCTGCTGCTGGGGGAGAGGGCCCAGCAGCATAGGCTGCCGGAGGCCACTGAGCAGCGGTTGCTCCAGCCACTCCAGAAACCGCTGCTCAGAGCTTGAGCAGCCCTTGGATCAGCCACACGGGCCGCTGAAGAAGTCACGGAAGTTGCGGAAAGTCATGGACTCCCTGACTTCTGCAACCAGCATGACAGACACGGAGCCCTACCCGTTATTATTGAGTTTTTTATTTTTATAACTTGTCTAATCTCCCTAAGCATTTCACAGTCACTATCAACATCCTGGTCAGGTGGTCGGTAATATATCCCTACTGCTATATTCCTGTTATTCAAGCATGGAATTACTATCCATAGAGGTTCTATGGCACAAGTTTAGTTCATTTAAGATTTTTACTTCATGTGACTCTATGCTTTCTTTCACATGTAGTGCCACTCCCCCACGTACAACCTATTCTATCCTTCCAATATATTCTGCACCCTGATATTACTGTGGTCCATTGATTATCCTCATTCCACCAAGTTTCTGTGATGCCTATTATATCAATATCCTCATTTAATATGAGGTACTGAAGTTCACCCATCTTACTATTTAGACCTTTAGCATTTATATATACAAGCACTTAAAAAATTGTCATCTTTTAGCTGTCTGACATTATCGGATGTAATTGAATGGGACTATTTTTCATTTGACTGTTTCTCATCTGATCCTACCCATATTTTATCATCTTCCGTCCTCTTCTCCTTACTAGGATATAGAGAATCTCCATTAATAGATCCTCCCCTAACGGATGTCTCTGTCCAAACCACAAGCTCCTCCACACCTGTCAGCTTTCATCCTTCTGAAGAGGGGAAGGGCAGTGCCAACAACATAGAGATTCTTTTACTAAGAAGAGATTTTGCATTTTCCTCTAACAAGTCTCTGGGAATAGTGGAAGGAGTTTGAGAGTTAGGCTTCCAGAAACCCTACAAAGGATTTTTAAATAACTGATGCGAGGAGAGGTGAGAGCCTCCTGATAAAATTTTACAACCAGGAAGAATTCATTCAAGCTCTTTGGGGAAGGTTCTGAGAAAAAAGAGGCAGGTAATCACTGAGACCCCTTATTTTGCAGATGTCTTGAAGAACCTCTTACTTATTCAAGGGAAGAGGGAGTGGATGGATTTTAGAACAAAGTTGAGACTATGGAACAAGTACTATAGTTTCTGATCAATAACATAATTCAAAACAAACTATCTGCATTCTCATGTTTTTATGAACTATCAAAATATGTGCCCAGAAATTTAAAAAACACAGTTTGAAAGGAAAATTCTAGAAACTCTTGCAGAAAGCTAGTTTCAAGTTCTTACCATATCCAACAACAAAGGGATTCCAACAAAGTCTTCCTAGTAATTGACCAATTAAAGGGAACCTCTGAAGTGCAGTAGTGGAATTCTGTAAACAAAAACATAATGTACTGAACACCAAAAATACTTGATTATCATTAATTACCTAGATAACTGTAAATTACATTCTTATTTTGCTAAAAGTACACATCAGGGAGCAGAAGACCTTCAGATATTTAATAAAAGCAAAGCTTTCAGGCCACAGCTGTAACTTAATACTTCATCCAGGTCAGCTAAACCTGAGCTATATTTCCCTTAGGGTAATGTTTAATTATGTTTGAAAATTAACTTCATTTTCCTTATGTGGAGTAGTCAGGAAAGGCTATAATATTTGTAAATAACACAAATTTCCAGGTAGTAAAATACAATTAAAGTAGTCTGTTGATTCCTACAGTTTTCTTACATTATGCCATGGAGTTTGTGAAGAAATGAATAGAAGCTGTGGCATAAAGATAAGTTTCTACATATTACTACTCCTGCTTACTGCATGGCAAATGACATCATAACGAGTCAGTCACAACGTAAAATTTAACAGACTCTGAACCTACCAAAAAAATAAGGAAAATTTAACCAAATAGAAAGCAGCTTCACTATAAAAAGTAGTAGATAGTGGGGTTTATATAGACCCTTATGCAATCAGCCTATTTTTCAGTATTTGTAGCTTTACTGTCTAATAAATGAAGGCTTTAAAAATGGTAGTGTGCTGAGATAATGTGCAAGTAGCAGAAACAATAACCATCTCCTGCTGCTGCAATAAATTCCTCAGATTTGTCTCAGATTGGGGCTGGTCCTAGACTTTCTGGGGCCATATATAGAAGGTCCATTTGAGGCCATATCTCAGAAAGTACTCACCGAAGTAGCAACATTAAAAAAAAACAGATTTTATTTTTATTCTCATATAAAAATTTCTATTCTTAAAGTATACATACACACAAAAATTCTCAACATTCAAAAACGAATTTGAAAACTGCACTTTAACTTCAGAAAAAAAATAATACTTTTCTTTTGTTAATCTTTTCATGAGGTGAAGAGCATTTTAACCTCACAACTCGATATTGTATTATTGAAAACTGCTATGCTGAATCAATGCACACAAAAGTTACAACAAACACCACCTAAAGTTTACCTGACTGAAAGAAAGAAAAGAAAGAAAGAAAGAAAATACTCAAATTACTACCCAGAATAGTTAGTAACATTTGCCAGTGATCCAACCATAGTGCTGGAAATCACTATATGTGCCACAGCACTGGGTTTAGCATGTCAACAGACTTTAGGATTTAAGGGATCAGTTACAATTTTGCATGTAAAGGCCTTTAAATAATCCAATTTATGACCTGACAACATGAATCAAATTTGTGTTTATTATAAAGAGTTTTTAAAAGTCTCTACTCAATTGGCTAGGAAATCTCATGTGACAACATAACCAATCAAAAAAAAAAAAGCTCCTTTCACAATAAATCAGGGACACAGGAAACACATTCCTGTTTGCATTACCTGTGGCTGTTTCCCCAATTTGCCTCTTTTATCCAGCAATACATTAGGTCAATACCACAAGCCTCTCTGCTACCATTCACTTTTTGGTTTTGTCAAAACATGGGGTTCAGGTTGTTTGAGGCAGTCTTCAAAACAGTTCATTCTTCCTGCTAAATTACGTACCATATGTTTCAAGGATTCATAAATCTGCTGTAGAAACTCCTGTAATTTAGGCAACTGAAGGCAGACATCTTGCTGGGATTCCAAAGTGGTAGTTTGACCCCACTCAACAGCTTTATCCAGCCAATACTGAAAGCTCAATTTAGGGACAGCAGTATGTTGGGCCATCCCCTCCCCCTAAAAAAGATTAGAACTATAATCAGACATATCTAAACATACAATGAGAAAAAAGTTTGCTAATATCTCATCTGTGAAGTGGGAGGAAATTAAGAGAATCTTTTTTCAGTCTGTAGATGCTCCATAAAGCAGTAAAGTGGTTTCTATAGTTATAAGAGGGTAAAATAATGACCCCTTTATGTCAAAATAGCAGTGATTGAATAGTAATCAGTACTTTAAAATATATCACCCAGCTGGGGCTCAGATTTTTACTATCTGAATTTGTCATCACCAATATTTCATTAGAAGAGTAGTAAAATAAAGTGTGGGGGTATGTATACACAAATGCAGCTGTGCTGTGTGCAAAGTATTGTTTGTGAAATTTCACTATCCATCACCTGTAGTATCTTATTTTTACAAGAAGATAACATATATTCTCAAAATGATGCTTATTTAGAATTTATTTCATACCATGAGAAATCTAAAATATATCCAGTTTTCAAAGTAGTATGAAAGTTTTAAAATAGCTTGTTATCAAAAGTGAGGAAATGTTTTAAAACTTGACATCTGTTAGTATCCTTTAGCTTTGTGGGCAAGAAAAGTTATTTCCTTAAAAGTTGTCTAATGAATTTAATCCCCTATTTTCGGTCTTTTCCCCTTCATTTCTTATTAAACACAGAAAAAAGAAAATATTATTACAATCTTATTTATAAACCTGTTTTAATTAAAATTGTACGACACACTATATATTTGGAATTCAGTATTTCCAAGAAGCAGCATGCCTAGGGCCAGATCAGTATGAGGAACGCCAAACATTCAAAAATCATGAGCTAAAACCGAAGTAAAATACTTCAAAAATTAAATTGGCTTAAAATCATGATTTTTAATCACATTTTTTACCTGCTTTCTGATTTTTCTTCACCTTTTGAGGAAGCCACCTGTGATCATCTCAGGGTCAGAACTGAACACCCCCCACACACACCCTCTCTAGTCACTACTCAGATGACACTCGTCTTACCCTCTCCTAACCCTTGAGTTGTGGGGAGTTGCTGTCCTACCCATCTCTAATCCTCTCCCTGTCTAGACAGGATAGGCAGCTGTCTTACTCATGTACTCCCCACCTGCTCCTCCAGCCGCCTGTCTCCCATCCAGCCGCCTGTCTTCCCTCATTTACTTTCCCCCTTATATTCTCATCAGTCTGTTACCTATCTCATTCTCCCTCTCTGCTGCCTCTCCCTCAGTCTGTCCCTGGACCTTCCAACACTCCTTCAGTTCTTTAGTTACCTAACTCACTTATTTTTCGTGTTCTCTTCCCCGACTACCACTAGTGTCATTCACTGCACCGCCACATTCTCCTGCCTCCATTTGGTCCTCATACAGCAGTCTGGCTGCAGCCCCATTGGAAACGATAGGAGAGATCATCCATCTTTGTTAGCAGAAGCCCCACTTTTATCTACATAGGTTATGGAGACATGGTGGCCATCTTTCTGAGAGCAGTCTATGGTTTAGTTCCATTGACCATGAGTAATGGGAGCTGGTGAACATACTAGATAAGGACAAAACTTCAAAAGCTGGTAGGCAAAAACGAGAAATTCAAGAGAACCTTTAAAAAAAAATATTGTGAGAGTTGGAAACACTTCAAGAATATAAAAAGCCCTCCTATCTAAAATTCTACCAAATGTCCTAATCTTCCACCCCAATAAAAAAAGCACTTAGAAAACCAGAAGGAAAAGATTCAATAAAGTCTTGTTCATCATGTTTTTCATTTGAAAATAATATTCTCTAGTTAAAATGAAAACTTTAAACAAAGATCTCAGTGAATCTAATTCTCATAAAAAATCCTAGAGGGTGACCAGTGGAGAATGAGTTCCTCCGTTTAGCCACAAGATACATACAACAGTATGGACAGTGGAACAGAAGACTTTCCACAATGTGGAAAGATGCCCTGAGGGGAAGACCTCTAGGGCTGAGACTATTCAGTGCCCGTGTCCATCCAATCATTGTCCTTTCTGTCAAGAATGCTAAGGCAGCTGTCAATTAGTGCCAAATGTGGTGGCAATTCCATGATACGGACTTTTGTTCACTGGGAGCTGAACTCAGACAATAACAGAAGCAACTGGAGCCAGTGGATACTGACCCTAGTATGCGACAGGGTACAACCTTTTGTAACCTTGACCTATGTGCCATGTCATGTGGGCCAAGACAAAGTTCAGTCAGTTGCAGTACTCCTACAAGTCACAACTGCCTGACGCAGACCACCATGATCTCTTTTCACACAGGCTAAATAACACCCAAGAGATGCTTACCAATTCGGCACAATACTAACCCAGGCCAGATTTTTAAAAAAATTTCACCATCACTTTTAAACAGTAATAAATAAATAGATAAATAAACAATGAACCATAGTATTGTTCAGACTATTACAGGGCTTTGGACCCCAACCAATAAGAAAACATTTTAATAAGTAAGGTACACCAGTTGGATGGCTCGTATTTAGAGCATGTTTGTTTTAAAAAGTGATCAAAGGAAATGTAAACAAAGCCCATATTTTTTTTCATTAGTTACTAAATCCACACTTACATTTTTTGTTGTTGCTGTCATTTGAACACTTATGGAACAGTGTATCAAACTACCTATTAATCCACCAATGTCCTGTCTTATTAGCCAATAAGTATTTAAAAAAATAGATAATGAATAAGGACTATAACAATTAGTTACATCTGGATGTATGATTTTCAGGGGGTAAATTAAGCCTTTATAGTATTTCAATGGGTGAAATGCATCCTGGTGAAGAAGGTCTACAAAAAGCCCCTCCACACTGCTTAAAATGAGACTTGCTACCAGAGTGACTGTTCAGAAGAATCCTCTGCACTGCCTGAATATTGCAAAGAGGGTCTTTGTGTCAACAGCATATAGGCTTAGACAGAGCAGTGATGAAGGCAGAAATGCAGGACTCAAATCCAGTACATAGACTGGACTGGGAGCCACAGGAGAGGGGCTGGGGCTGTGTAGCAAACTTCTACCCTAGCCCCAAAACAAGAAGTGAATTTTCTCTTCCCTTCTCATATGCTCTTCACCAAATCTGAATAAATTGTATTGCTGGCCTAGGAAAAGCCCCCCAGTAAATTGCTATACAGATCACAGTCAGATGACCTATTTCAGAGCGGTTTACTTACTGTACTCATTGTAGACATGGGCACCTGGACATCATTTTCAGCAAAGCACCTAAACAAGTGCTTAAATCCATTCCTGTTCAAAAAGACGCTTAACCTTCAAGCATGTATTTGCATGTTTTGTTGAATCGTGATCTTGACTCTTCCGGATTGTCACCAAAGAACACATGTGAGCGGCAAATTCTCATTTGTACCTATTCTGTCCCGGGCATCCTGCCTTCTAGGATATATCTCAATGTTTGCTTTTTTCAGAGGCCTAAAACTTTCCTAGTCTAACAGAAACATTTTTGTGTATCTTTTAAACTATGGAATCTAGCCCTGCAAAGGGAACTTTTCCTGAATTATCCTAAGCTTCTCTTTGATTTAGCCACATGAGGAGATATGCCATAGAACTGAAAAAAAATAACAAATGCAAAAATACAAAGTACACACATAGAATACTGACCTGATATATCACTTTAAACTCAAAGTCTTCCATGGGGTGCCCAAACTGATTAACAAAGATACACTTGAGTAACCACTGGACTTGTAATTATAAATAAAATAAAACAAAACCAAACCAATATAATGACTCTGTTGAAATGAAAAAGATTGCTAACAAAATTACAGAAAGGAAACTCTTCTTGGGTAATTTGGTCTATCCCCCCAGAACACGTTTGTTCCCCAGTTTATCTTCAGAGCCAATGGTATTTCTTCAATTAAAAGATTTGCTGTTATAGGCCAGCACTTCACTTCTGCTCTGACTGCCACACTCGAAACCTGATCCTATCTTTCCATTACATTTGACGCAGATCCAGAATTTAAAAAACTGAGTAGTTCACATTTAATATGATTCACCTCAAGTTATTCCCTCTGCCTTCTGGAAGGGAAAATAAATCCTTGCTCCTCTTGCCTCAGACCCTCCCAGTCGAACTCCCGTTGTTCTTCACTTTGAGGCAGTGAGAAGCCCTGCAGAGCTTAGGCATGGGGTATTTGTTACATCCTTCAGAGACTGTGGGCAGCATTTCTAACAAGGAATGGATTAGCTTTATTCTGTTGAGTGAGTTATCTGGATTAGTGTCTGAAATGTAACATATTTAGTCAGTAACTTTTGTTACCAGATTCTCAGGCACAGCTCCATAGTATACCAGAATGTTCCACTTCAAGTGCTAACAGACTTACTGTTAGAATACAGCTGTCACACATCATATCCAAAACATACATGTACAGACTATAATATGAAAGTCTGAATCCATGACTGGAAAAGTACATAAACACAAAATTAACTTATCCTGGGAACTGAAGAATATCAAAATCTCAAAGAAGATATCAAATTAGTTTTCTTAAAACTGGAATGGATTCTGTTTGCTGTAACCATCTCTTTTCCCCAAGTCTAAACAAAAAAACCTTAAATCACACTGTATAAAGGTTATTACCTGCAGTGGGTATAGATTCATATCCTTGGGAAGCATATACATTGACATGGAACTATCTGAGTAACAGGGACTGTTGAGCCTACAAATGTCTCCCAGCAGTTCCAAATGACTGAAATGCAGACTCTGTACTACTGAAGGATGACATAACCTGTTTACTTGATCTATCAGCTAAAATAGGTATGCAGCATCTAACCAGGATTTCTATCATAGTTATTTCTATGAAGGATCTTTTATAGCTCTGACTATCTTCAGATTTGTCTTTCACCAGCTGCTGATAAAGTGGTCACTACTCACCAAAACATTACTGAAAATGAGCCAAGGTACCATACAGCAGCAAATTCAAATTGTTATTTTTTTAAAGAGTAGTTTCCTTCAAAAAGTTGAGGGTTTCTTCATATATAAATAGGAAAATCTGAGATACCATTTAAGTACAACATTATTTCATATTGTAGCATTAGGGGTTTACAAATAAATTAGGTGAAACTACACTGTCTAAAATCCAACAAAAACTTTAAGGTAACCTCTCCCAGCGCCTGCTTCTTCTACAGTGGTGACAATTAGCTCTAAACTCCAACATAACACTTTAATCACTTTCCATTACCCCAGTTTTTCTCAAACAACACCTTCTTATCCGGGGAAGGAAAGCCAATTATATTACAGAAGTGTCCAGAGACCTCAAATAGAATCAAGTCCTCATTGTGTTAGCTGAACATAAAAGACAGCTCCTGTTCCAAAGAACAGCATATTTTCAAAATCTGGAAAATGGTAATTTTTATCTATGTTTTGTTACCACTCTGATGGGTATTAAAGGATAGCTAAGCACCACAGTATGAGGTTTCATATTATAAAGTCATTTCATAATTGCATAATATAACATTATTGGCCCCTTATACCACAATCCAGCTGAGGATGATTTAACAGCCATAATAATCATATTAATTTAAAACAGCAAGAGACTATATGACCCTGAAAATCACAGAGACAGTGAATTTTAATAAGAAGATCAGGCCACAAATTTAATGTCTTACAGATGACAAATGATTTTTAGCTAACACCAAAATAAAAAAAATGATTAGCACAAAATACACTGTCTACTCATTATATTGTTTCTCTATACCAAATATTCCATATCTCCTTGATTGCTTTATAATTTTCCCGCAAATAGATTTTTCCTTTCATTATGACAATTTTTCTCTCAGGTTTTTAGGGTAGGATAATATATCATGAGTTAAGAGTAGTATTTCAGGCAGTTTTAATTCCACTGCTTAAAATACTTACTGTTTATATTATGGAAGAACCCAGAATCATAGATTTGAAGGCCAGAAGCGATCCTTGTGATCATCTAAACTTCTGTATAACACAGGTCATAAAACTTCCGCAAAATAATTCCTAGAGCAATCTTGATTTAAAAATTGGCAGTGACTGTGAATTCCCCATGACCCACTGTAAATTGTTCCAATGATTAATTACCCTCACTGTTAAAAATGTATGCCTTTATCCAGTCTGAATTTGTCAAGCTCCAACTTCCAGCCATTGGATCATGTAATACTTTTCTTTCACAGATTGAAGAGGACATTTTCAGATATTGCTCCCCATCTAGGTAATTATAGGCTGTAATAAAGTTATCCCTTAGCTTTCTCTTTGTTAACTAAGCAGACTGAGCTTTTTGACTATATCCTTTACTCATCTTCATGGCTCTTCTCTGAACCCTCTCCAATTTATCGACATTCTTCTTGAATTGTGGGCACCAGAACTGGACATCCTCAGTATTCCATCAGCAGTTGCATCCGTGCCAAATACAGAGGTAAAATAAACTCTCTATTCTTACTTGAGATTCCCCTGCTTATGTAACTGAGGAGTGCATTAGCCCTTTTGACCACTGTATTGCTCTGGGAGCAGATGTTCAGCTAATTATCCATCATTGCATGACTCTCAAATCCTTTCCAGAGTCACCGCTTCCCAGGATAGGATCCCCCAACCTGTAAGTATGACCTGCATTCTTTGTTCCTACATTTACCCATATTAAAACACATATTGTTTCCTTGTACCCAGCTTACCAAGCAATTCAGAGTGCTCTGTATAAGTGACTAGTCTTCTTCATTAATTACCACGACCCCAATTTTTGTGTCATCTGCAAACTTTATCAGTGATGATTTTATGTTTCCTTCCAGGTCATTGACAAAAATGTTAAGTATCAGAGGGGTAGCCATGTTAGTCTCGATCTGTAAAAGCAGCAGAGAATCCTGTGGCACCTTATAGACTAACAGACGTTTTGGAGCATGAGCTTTCGTGGGTGAATACCCACTTC
>NC_133774.1:90617910-90623108 GCF_003597395.2 Chelonoidis abingdonii | reverse complement strand
GCCCCTCTCTCCCATTTCAAAATCTATCCTGCTGAGCCCCAGCCCTGGCTTATCCCCAACATCTGCTTTCTTTGTTCCTGCTCTCACACTGTGGAGTGATTTTGGTGGAAATCCTGTGATCAGGCTGACTTCACGACATATTTGTTCTCTATTTGAGTTCTGCCATCTTCCTAGCTAATGGTATCTCACGCCCACAATCCCATATGCTCTTTTGCTACCTTTGACCCTATCCTCAAACCCTTTTCTCCTCTGCCTCCACTTCTCTCTCTCTCTCTGATTTCTTCCAAGAGAAAATTTACAAAATATGACGTAACCTTCACCGTCTCCTCAACTTGCCTTCTCCTTTCCTCCTACAAATCTTGCATCCATCACAGATGCAGAAATTTCTTGTTTGCTTTCCTCCTCTAACTCCTCCACTTGTCACAATGACCTCATCCCATCGCCTGATCTCCCTTTTGCCCACTCTCAACCACTCCCTTATTCTTCTCAACTGCTCTATTTCTTCTGGCTCTTTCTCCCTCACAATATATGCATTCTCTAGTCTTTCCGATCTTGGGGGAAAAACCCACCCAATTACCACCCTATCTTTCTTCTTTTCATCTCTAAACTCATTGAATGCACTGTCTACAAGTGCTATCTGGAGTTCCTCTCCTCCAATGCCATCCTAAATCCTCTCCAATCCAGCTTCCTTCTCTTGCATTTCACTGAAACCATTCTTGCCAAAATGTCTACTTACTTCTTCCTAGCTAATGCTTAGGACTAGTACTGCATTCTCATCCTTCTTGACCTGTCAGCCACCTTCAACACATTTAACCATGTTTTGCTTGAAATCTTGTCTTCTGTAACTGTCTTCTCTTGGTTTTCCTCTTACCTCTCTAATCACACTTTCAGTGTCCTTTGGAGGATGTTCTTCTTCCTCCAACTTTCTGTGGGGGTCCCGCAGGGTTCTGTCCTGGGTTCCCTGTTTTTCCCCCCTCTACACCTTATATCTTGGTGACCTCATCTGCAAACAAATTCAGCTACCCTCTACATATGATGACTCACAGATCTACTTCTCTGTTCCAGCACCTATCCCCTTTTGTTCAAACTAAAATCTGGGCCTATCTCTCTGACATCTCTTTATGGATGTCTAGCTTGCGGCTCAAGATAAACAGGGGTAAAACAGAGGTATTAATCTTTTCCCTCAAACCCTTCCCTCTAATCCTTTCTCCATTATTGTGGACAACACCATCAACTTGCCTGTCACTCAGGCCTGTAACCTGGGCATCATCCCTGACTCAGACCTCTGTCCATGTCCTCACATCCAAGCTATGTCTAAGTCTCTAAAAATGGCCTTTTTTATCCATCCACACAGTTAAAACTCTTCTCTGAGCTACTCGATATGCTAAGCACAAGGTGGGATATTAGTTTACATATATTTTTGATGAGATTACAAGTTTGATAAAGGTAATAGTGTTGATGTAATATACTTAGACTTCTAGAAGGCATTTGACTTGGTACCACATACAGTTTTGATTAAAAAACTAGAATGATATAAAATTAATATGGCATACATTAAATGGGTTAAAAACTGGCTAATGGATCTCAAAATATAGTTGTAAATGGGAAATCATCATTGAATGGGTAGGGGTGTTTCTAGTGGAGCTCTGCAGTGGTTGGTTCTTGGCCCTATGGTATTTAACATTTTTGTCCTGTGGCACCTTATAGACTAACAGATGTTTTGGAGCATGAGCTTTCGTGGGTGAATACCCACTTCGTCAGATGCATCTGACGAAGTGGGTATTCACCCACGAAAGCTCATGCTCCAAAACATCTGTTAGTCTATAAGGTGCCACAGGACAAAAATGTTAAATACCATAGGGCCAAGAACCAACCACTGCAGAGCTCCACTAGAAACACCCCTACCCATTCAATGATGATTTCCCATTTACAACTATATTTTGAGATCCATTAGCCAGTTTTTAACCCATTTAATGTATGCCATATTAATTTTATATCATTCTAGTTTTTTAATCAAAACTGTATGTGGTACCAAGTCAAATGCCTTCTAGAAGTCTAAGTATATTACATCAACACTATTACCTTTATCAAACTTGTAATCTCATCAAAAATATATGTAAACTAATATCCCACCTTGTGCTTAGCATATCGAGTAGCTCAGAGAAGAGTTTTAACTGTGTGGATGGATAAAAAAGGCCATTTTTAGAGACTTAGACATAGCTTGGATGTGAGGACATGGACAGAGGTCTGAGTCAGGGATGATGCCCAGGTTACAGGCCTGAGTGACAGGCAAGTTGATGGTGTTGTCCACAATAATGGAGAAAGGATTAGAGGGAAGGGTTTGAGGGAAAAGATTAATACCTCTGTTTTACCCCTGTTTATCTTGAGCCGCAAGCTAGACATCCATAAAGAGATGTCAGAGAGATAGGCCCAGATTTTAGTTTGAACAAAAGGGGATAGGTGCTGGAACAGAGAAGTAGATCTGTGAGTCATCATATGTAGAGGGTAGCTGAATTTGTTTGCAGATGAGGTCACCAAGATATAAGGTGTAGAGGGGGGAAAAACAGGGAACCCAGGACAGAACCCTGCGGGACCCCCACAGAAAGTTGGAGGAAGAAGAACATCCTCCAAAGGACACTGAAAGTGTGATTAGAGAGGTAAGAGGAAAACCAAGAGAAGACAGTTACAGAAGACAAGATTTCAAGCAAAACATGGTTAAATGTGTTGAAGGTGGCTGACAGGTCAAGAAGGATGAGAATGCAGTACTAGTCCTAAGCATTAGCTAGGAAGAAGTAAGTAGACATTTTGGCAAGAATGGTTTCAGTGAAATGCAAGAGAAGGAAGCTGGATTGGAGAGGATTTAGGATGGCATTGGAGGAGAGGAACTCCAGATAGCACTTGTAGACAGTGCATTCAATGAGTTTAGAGATGAAAAGAAGAAAGATAGGGTGGTAATTGGGTGGGTTTTTCCCCCAAGATCGGAAAGACTAGAGAATGCATATATTGTGAGGGAGAAAGAGCCAGAAGAAATAGAGCAGTTGAGAAGAATAAGGGAGTGGTTGAGAGTGGGCAAAAGGGAGATCAGGCGATGGGATGAGGTCATTGTGACAAGTGGAGGAGTTAGAGGAGGAAAGCAAACAAGAAATTTCTGCATCTGTGATGGATGCAAGATTTGTAGGAGGAAAGGAGAAGGCAAGTTGAGGAGACGGTGAAGGTTACGTCATATTTTGTAAATTTTCTCTTGGAAGAAATCAGAGAGAGAGAGAGAAGTGGAGGCAGAGGAGAAAAGGGTTTGAGGATAGGGTCAAAGGTAGCAAAAGAGCATATGGGATTGTGGGCGTGAGATACCATTAGCTAGGAAGATGGCAGAACTCAAATAGAGAACAAATATGTCGTGAAGTCAGCCTGATCACAGGATTTCCACCAAAATCACTCCACAGTGTGAGAGCAGGAACAAAGAAAGCAGATGTTGGGGATAAGCCAGGGCTGGGGCTCAGCAGGATAGATTTTGAAATGGGAGAGAGGGGCAAAAGATTGAAGGGTGGAAGAGAGTGATGGATGGAGAGAGTCAACAATCATGTCAATGGAAGAAAGAAAAGAGTAACAAAGCAATAGCACAGTATATAAAGTACTTCAGAGAAATAGTTTCAGAAAAAATCTAGTTTAGGGAAAGAAAATGAGTAATTTTAGTAAACCTCACAAAATGAGAATTAAGTTTAAGTGGTACGATGGGGCTTACGAAAGTGATTAGAGACAAAAAGCAGGAGTCTCTGAAAGAAAATCTGTACATGGACACAGACCACAAGTATATACAAGGGAAATGGAAGTCTGGATTTAAGCAAAAGAATTGGAAAATGTATCCATGTTTATCTGAAAATTTCCCTTCTTCAAGTAATAAGTTCACAGATCTATTACAATGTCAGCCTGCATGCAGCATAAAGACAGAATTAGACTCGTAAGTCACTGGCAGCAAGGGAATGCCCCAGCTCCTGAATTCCCTCCAGATGAGATAACTTCCAAAGCCAGGATAATTCAGATTTACTTTCTGAAAAGTACAGATTGTTTTAAATATACTTTGAGGAAAAACACAATTTCTTCTACTGCAGAGAATGGTAATGGCAACAAAACCCACATCCTTGGATGTCAGTTTCCATCACTATTCTGGATCCATTTGTCTCCAGAGTGGGCCAGATCTGTGGATATTATTACTTAAAGAAAGGAAATTTTCAGGTAAGCATGAGTAAATTTTCCTACTCTTCTTTGTGCTAAGCTCTACAGATCCATTACAATAAACTGTTCAATGCATCTCTGCGATGTAAGTCTTTATGTTCATCTCTCTCTTGGCAGGCAGTGCACATAGAGATCAGAAACTTTGTTAGGCCCAGGACAAGAGAATTTCTCTCTGGGATAGTGCTGATAGGGTTTTCATAATAACGACAAAAAAACACAAACAGACACTGATTGTCACCAGCAGAATATGTCTGTTACCCTGGAAGGAGCAGTACTCGGAGACCTCACTGAATCATTGTTTTCCATCTGGTAGCTACAGTGTTCTCTTTCTGGTATCCATTCCCTGAACTGAATCAGGCAAATCCTTTAAAAAAACCTGTTTCTCTTCATTCATCAGTATGGGAATTCGGCTATTATATAACTGGGTCCAGCTATCTGCCAATGGATGAGACAGGACAAGATGGGAAGGGGATACCCAGAATTAGTGGTTTCATATCATACGAATTCTGAATCACTGAAATATGCTTATGTATGAGATCAGAATTCCCAGTAGGCTACAATAAGTATCCGATTTTTGTGACACCACTTGTTTTCCATTATGGCAATCTTCACCTTCTCTTAACATTCTTCTAACATAAGACCTTGTACTCATTCTCAGCCCAGCCTTATGATTGACTTTCCTGGTATTGTGTGCCTGTTTGTCTTGAATCCAAGATATTCCAAGAACCATTGCCTCTCCTGGAATTGACACCTCCTCCTCAATTACACTGCTCTACAGCCAAAATGCTTCTGAAATAAATGAAATAAATAAATGAAATAAAAGTTTGAACTTTACTAATTCTGAGTCACTGAGAACGAAAATGATGCTTAAAATTGTTGATTGGCTCTAGTCTAGCTGTTGGGCTCCAGACTACAGCAGTGGAATCTCCTGGCAGGTGATGTTAGGGTTTCCATGTTCCGTGACCGTC
>NC_133774.1:90497618-90614115 GCF_003597395.2 Chelonoidis abingdonii | reverse complement strand
ACATGAAAAGACCTAGGTTTACAATTTATGATTAAAACTCTACTATCTACACAATATACATAGACATAAAATGTAAAAACTTAAATATCTTAGAAACAGTAGCCAATCAGTTGTTTTAATTGTCATATTTGAATTCAGCACATCAAAATACATAATAAATACCACATTTTATCTCTGAAGCAAACGACTTCTGAAAAATTGTAGACCAGTGTTATTGGGAGTGGACTACATCCACCTTGATCAAACTGGCCCTGTCAACACTGATTCTCCACTTGTGAGGTAACTCCTTTCTCTTCATGTGTCAATATATAACGCCTGCATCTGTAATTTTCACTCCATGCATCCGAAGAAGTGTTTTTTCACCCATGAAAGTTTATGCCCAAATAAATCTGTTAGTCTTTAAGGTGCCACCAGACACCTTGTTGTTTTTGCGGATACAGAATAACACGGCTATCCCCTGATTATTATCACTATATGTTTACTTCTGTTTTATATCTGTACAGAACCCTGATGAGAAAAAATGTCCAGGAAAAGATAAATGAATTGCCTTCTTCCCTAAAACCAATATTATTGCTACCACGATCCTAGAGAGAGCCTGGGAACAAAGATCAAATGATAATGATCAAAGTTGGAGGGGGGAAAAAGCCTACCATCCATCTGCAAAACATAAGAACTGTCTGAGGATGGTAAAATGGGAATGTTTTGAAGACAAGCCTCCACTAGGAACTTATTTAGATGTTTCAGGCAGGGCCCTGCTCCATTTGTCCCTGATTCTGAGACTAGAAATTGCTGCACTGCACCCCCACTCCCTGTTCCACCTGATGTAGATGATGGATGATTTCATTTATGTTGTGCCATTAAGTGGGTTGCTATCTGGGGAAGGGACAAAGCTGTTCCTGAAATTCTGGCTTATCACCACAGGGTACCCACCTCTGGTCAATGTCCATTAACCCAGTTGAACAAAGTTATTGGTAGCCTTTTTGCTCCCAATTTGAGAGAGCTTGGCTCCAGTTCATAGAATCACAGAATCATAGGATACCAGGGTTGGAAGGGACCTCAGGAGGTCATCTAGTCCAACCCCCTGCTCAAAGCAGGACCAATTCCTAACTAAATCATCCCATCCAGGGCTCTGTCTAGCCTGACCTTAAAAACCTCTAAGGAAGGGGACTCCACCACCTCCCTAGATAAGCCATTCCAGTGCTTCACCACTCTCTGAGTGAAAAAAGTTTTCCTAATATCCAACCTAAACCTCCCCCACTGCAACTTGAGACCATTGCTCCTTGTTCTCTCATCTGCTACCACTGAGAACAGTCTAGATCCATCCTCTTTGGAACCCTCTTTTAGGTAGTTGAAAGCAGCTATCAAATCCCCCCTCATTCTTCTCTTCTGCAGACTTAACAATCCCAGTTCCCTCAGCCTCTCCTCATAAGTCATGTGCTCCAACCCCCTAAACATTTCTGTTGCCCTCTGCTGGAATCTTTCCAATTTTTCCACATCAGTTCAGAGTTTTCACTCTAGACACAGCTGGTTTAGAGACCTGCAGTTACTTCTGAGGCAACAAAAAGCAACTACTGACTCAGAACTTGCATTAGCTACCACTAGCAAAGAGGTATTTTCTCCTGCTGTACTTCATGGACTTCTTCAACTTGCCATATAATCTATATTTATTTGTATAGTGTCTGGCAGCAGTCAGGATTATAAATCAACTTTTCTGATGATTCTGAAAAATCTCAGATTTCCATAAATATTCCCATTGTATCACTAAGATAAATGGGACATGAACTGTCAGAGTGTCTGATCCCAAGGACCATAGTCCAATATGCCTGTCTGAAAGATAACAAGCCCACTTTGTTTTCTTTCCAGGGAGAATCACTTAGGCCATGTGGTAACCTGCATGGAACTTGGAGGAATGAGTACAATTTTCAGGAGGCAAGAGTTTAGAGGAGGCATCAGGAAAGTCAGTCAGTCTGCACGTGACTGGAAGGCAGTTGCAGAAACTCTGTAAATAGTTCACTTAATACAGAGCAAGTTTAGATTTACAAGCATGGAGTACTTTTATATTATTATCCAGCACCTGGTATACATTGGCAGCAGTTAGTCTAGTGCAGTGGTTGCCAATCTGCGACCAGCGGACCGCTTGCAGTCCAATCAGCACACAGCTGTAACATCCTCAGGGCCATACAGGTAGTATTGAATGCAGTCCACAATAGTAAATAGGTTGAGAATCACTGGTCTAGTGAGGCCTACATCAAGGAAGAGAATGTGATTAACAGACAAACAAAGCAACACCTAGAACCAGAGCAAACAGACAGCATAGAGGACTCAGACTATTGGAAATACTGGATTTCCAGACAAAAAACCTTGCAAAAGAATGGAAGCAAGAATTGAGTCTGTATACAGAGCTGACCATGGGGGATAACACATGATAAAACAAAGATAAAGCTTTCTTACTATCTCCCTGAGGAAAAAGCACAAGTAGTAAGTGAGACTCTGTTGCCAGTAATAATGCCCAAAACTCTAAAACACATATAAGGCCTTGGCTACGCTGGCGCTTTGCAGCGCTGCAAGTTTCTCGCTCGGGGTGTGAAAAAACACACCCCTGAGTGCAGCAAGTTACAGCGCTGCAAAGCGCCAGTGTAAACAGTGCTCCAGCTCCCAGCGCTGCAAGCTAATCCCCACGGGGAGGTGGAGTACCTGCAGCGTTGGGAGAGCTCTCTCCCAGCACTGGCGCCGTGACCATACTCGCACTTCAAAGCACTGCCGCGGGAGCGCTCCTGCGGCAGCGCTTTGGAGTTTCGAGTGTAGCCAAGCCCTAATAAAAGAATTTGATGAGTACTTTGACCCCAGATACAATAAGACTGTACAGACTGGTTTTTGTTTGTTTTTACCCTAAACCAAGGAGCAGAAAACAAATAAAGCCTTTTTTCTCCTCGTTCCCTCTCACAGGACAGATACTTCTTCAGAAGGAACAATTTGAACTTAGATAAGTGTCAGAGTTTGAGGGGGATTTTGGAGAGAGGGGGTATTTTTTTAGAGTTTTTTTTGGGGGGGGAGGGCAAACCACTTGATTAGAGTAAGGGGAAATTACTTACCTGTAAACTTGGTTTCTCTGGAAGTATAATTTGACTGGATTGGGCCTCAGGTTTCCACCACGAGATTGGAAACAGAGAGATCCTGCCTTAGTTTCAACCCTTTAAACCACAAGTAGGGGTGTTTTTCGCACCAGTTAACCACTGGCTTGTCAGTGCCTTCCAGAATGTTCCCTTCCAGGTCTCTGATTAACAGAAAGCAAGAAACTCCTTAATTTATAAGCATAAATTAGTCTGAAATATAAATGACAAATAAAGTTTAGCCTTACTCTGAAAAGACGGGCAAGTATGCAACTAGATTCTGCAGGGAACCAGAGTAACAGGTAAATAATTTTCCTTTCTCTAAAAGATATATTGACTGAATTTCTACCTTGGTTATTAAATCTGGGTGGACTGATTTAAATAAGGTTATTTAAATTCCCATGTGGAAAGGCTCGATTAAAATCAACTCTTAAATAAACTCTTCCATTTGTACTCAGTAATTTTCTTTAAAAAAAAGTGTATTTTCACTGGTTGATATAAACATTAAAACATGTTGATTTACAATTAAATAGAGCCTTTACATTAGAATAGGTATATCTTAGAGTATACTATAACTATATACATTTATTTAAGCAATTATACAGCTTAATATTTTAATACTTGTATTAATTGTACATTTTTAGTATGTTAGAAAATGGTGAATAATACATTACTTATTTACTAGATAATTAATTTTTTATGCATGATTTGTGTCAAGCTGCATTAGGATGGTAACTGGAACTTAATTAAATACACAAAACAGTATATAAAATTTATATTTATTAAACAAAACAAGACCTTAATACAGTACAAGACCTATTTTGCTATATTTATAAAGCTTGACCTCAGAAGTTAGAATCTGGGAAAAAATAATCTTTCTATATATAGAAAAGCTGCCTTTGATTCAAGATTTTTGATAGAGGCTCACGGATTATAATAAAATTAGGCCATAACGTATTTTGTATTAATTCAAATGTCATTTTAAACATGTTTATTTTTAAAATATATTTATAATAAACAACAAAATAAAAATAAAACCTATTTAAGTTAAAAGAATCCGATTATATATATATTTTTAATTCATTTGTTTCTATCCACCCTGGAAGGTAAGCTCCACAAAAACATATATTCTTCAACTTACGAAGGGGCCAAAGTCATCTGAGGTTGTTTCTTCTGTCCTGTAGAATTAAAACTTCCCCCAACTCCTCCCACCAAAAAGGAAAGACTGATGGTGGAGGAAAGTTGGTGAAAAATATGCACAACCAGTAGTATGACAATATTGTCCCTGAGATCAGAACAATAATACATGACCTGCAGTGCAGGCAAGAAAAATGAAAAGGACATGCCTCCCTTTGCATTCGTACCAAGTCAACAAGTCCTATTTATACCTGTATACATTAAAATTGGTGGCAAAGGATCACTTTAAATGAGTAAAAGAACATCCTCTCCCATAACTTGGATAAGGATAGGTTCTCCAGCTATGATTTTGACCTCCACCCAGCAAGTTCAACAGCATGCATCAACTTGAGCATTGGTTCCATAGTCAAAACAATGCTCTGTTACACACTGTGAATTTAATCTAAAAGTGAAAGGATATAGTCCCTCTCTTCTAACAAGTTAGAAACACTTGATCTTTTCCTCTCATTTGTGCTATTTTTATACCCATGTAAGGCCATTGACCTCAGCTGGATTAATCCTGATTTAAACTAATGTAAGAAAGAGGAAAATCATGGCCCAAACTTTTCAGCACAAGTATGTGAAACTGAGATAAGAAACTGTCTTTTGATAATGAAATGTATGCTCATCCCAGTACAGCACCTGTGGCCTTCCAGCTTATATTAAGTCATTTCCTTCTCTCTGGAGATAAGCTCCACTCTGAAAAATATATGGAATCAAAATTTATGGGGGTTTTTTTGGTGAATTCAGATATTTTTAACAATACCTGGCTTTTATATCATGCTTTCCACTAGTATATCTCAAAGTGCTTTACAAAGGAGGTAGGTATCATCACCATCCATGTGAGGAAGTGAGGCAAAGAGAGGCAAAGTGACTTGCCCAAGGTCATCCAGGAAACCAGTGGCAGAGCTGGCAATAGAACCCAGGTCTCCCGAGGCCCAGTCTATTCACAAAACCTCCCAAGGACTTGCTCAGGGAAGAATATATCACTTAATTTCTGTATCAAGCCTGAGTTACCTGAGACTACATGCTGAATTCTAGACTTTCTGCAATATAGAAACTGATAACACAGTAGACCAGGGAAGAGATAAAACCTTCTACAGAAATTTAGGAAGGAGCCCAGAAAGTCAGTCACCATCAATCTAGGTGAAAGGGATATGTTTGCAGCAATGGTGAAAAACTGGGATGGATTAATGTAATCAATATATAATGTGAGCATATTGTCAAATGAAATCATGATCCACTAGCAGCACACTGCTGTAAGAGAATCTTGCAAAGAAGTCTCAGTCCTCCCTATTCTACACATATACACAGAATAAGATTTTCTTAGTAAAGGTTCATTTAGAACACTAAATCCACCAGCAGCAAAGGTTATTTCTGTTGCAGAATAAAAAGAACATTATATGGCACCGAGAGCAACTTTTTGTTTTAAGTTTAGAATGCCATGTGTTTTTTTACAAAATTTAATACCATTCCCTAGGAATCTGTAATTGTCCATTAATTCTTTTGAATTAAGACAAAATGTGTTTTCTTTGGGTTTCTTAAAAGAATACCTTTACAGAGAAAGATTCCAGCCAGTTACACAAACTATACAGTTAAATTTACTATACTATTAGAATTTACACAGACTATTACAATTAAATTTAGATAAGATTTTTTTACTCAGTAAGACTGGGGTCTTCATGGTAACATTCAAAGTTATTCGTTAGTAATTTTAGGAGCTTTAAATTAGTTAATTACTTCCATGTATACTCTTTATATTTCCATATTTTTAATTGTACTACAATACATGATGTTTGTAATTAGTAAGATTTTTTGACCCTTTTCTGATCATAAGGAACTGGGGAAAAACTTAAGGAAATAAAGCTGAAAAGAACTTAACCTTTCTTCATATTCTTCCCTAAAGCATTTAAAAATTTTCTCTCAGTTGTCCTCTCTATTTCATACCATTTTCCATTCCTATTGTTTGTTCCTTCCATTAATATAATATTTAAATATTTTACACAAAAGAACATCTTGTAAAACAGACAAACTAAAGAGCAACATTTCTAGCAAGGATACTATTGTTACTAAAACGTACAGTATTCAGAGATCTGTAAATGCTTCCAGTGAATAACAGTTATTTCATATGTTAATGTCCTTTCATTCCACCACATTTTTGAAGAGCTAAAACAATTTTAAGTGATCACAGAGTTTGGACTTCAGGTACTAAACTTTCACATCTGTGCTCATTGTCATAGTGATTCCATAATTTCGCAAAGATAGTCAAACTTAAATAGATCCTCAATTTTTAATTGTTTGTAATATAGATGACACCGTGACAGTAAAAAAAAAGGAAGTCTACCACTGTAAACCTGTTCATAATGTTTGAAATAGACATTACTGGCCATCTACATCAAGAATGTTTTCATATTAATGAAAGATCCACCTAAAATTACAAATACCGAATTATTTCATCACTTTTAATTTAATATAATTTTCCTGTCACAAGAGTTGCTTATACTTTTTGGCATCATCATATACAAAAGAACATTTGTATTCATTGGACCTTTCCACATTCTAAAACCATGTACAGTAACTCCTCAGAAAGTCGTCCTGGTTAACATTATTTCATTATTAGGTATCTGATCTATTAGAGAACATATTCATTTAAAGTCGTGCAATGTTCCTTTATATGGTTGTTTGGTTCGCTCCGCTCTGCCCGTCCAGCGCTCCTGCCAGGGAGCGGGATTGGGGTAAAAGAGCTTGCCCCAGTACGCCCACCCGGCATTCCATCCAGGGAGCGGGCAAGCCCCTGGACCCACTCCCTGGCAGGAGCGCCAAGCAGCTGGAATGGGGCATGCCCCCACACCCTGACTCCCACTGGAAAGCTGGGCAGGCGGAACAGGGCAAGCCCTCACTCCCCAACCCCACTCTCCGACAGAAGCGCCAGGTGGGTAGAGGGGGCAAGGCCCAGGCCCCAAACTCACTATGCCCCTGCCTCAACCAAGCTTCATAATCATCATTGGTGAGTACATTATTACATTGTTTTTTAAAATTATTTAAAACTTATACAGCATATGTTTATAATGTCTATTGTCTGGCAAAAAAAAAATTCCCTGGAACCTAACCCGCCCCCCCATTTACATTAAATCTTATGGGGAAATTGGATTTGCTTAACATCAATTTGCTTAAAAGTAGAATTTTCAACGTTAAGCAAGGAGTTACTGTGGCTCTCATATTCTAATGGAAGGGAATTCCTCATGAATTTAGGTCACTTGATCACAGATGAGAACTTTTGATATATTGTATGTGAAGTATTTGCTAGTGGTATGTTACCTAGTTTTCTTGGAGCCTCTCATATGCCAATTTAGCTGTATAACATGATAAATTTATCACAGTGTTTTGAATATTTCAATACAGTCACGTAGTTAATCTAGATTTGGAAAATAAACCTGTCTAGTAGCTCTTGAAGTAGGGAACGAGGATAGTTTTGCAGTTAAAATACAGTTCGGGGAGTCAGAAGACTTGAGTCTGATTCCCAACACAGACACAGACCTCCTGTGTGATGCTGGACAAATCATGTAATCTTCCTGTGCCTAATTTTCACCCTATCTATAAATTCAGCTACATCCATGCAACTGTACAATCTACTTAGGACTAATGTGGTTGTACAGGTGTAGCTGAGGGCATAATTTTCCCTACAGAAAACATATTACTGGTGCTGATTCATAAGATGGAAGGAATACAATTTAACTGCCAAAGCCCAGGAAGAGTTTGTGAGGCTGGCAGTTGGAAAAACATCTTGTTTCTTGAAAATGGAACAAATTTGATATGAAAACCAATGAGACATGCTGAATATGGAAGTCCATTATCAGAGATACGAACCTTGCTCTGAGACTTTTAGGGATATTTATGAAAAAAATTAGGGGGAAAATTAGGGAGGTTGCTTGGATTAGTGCAGGGTGGAAAAACTACGGCCCAAGGGCCACATCCAGCCCTCCAGATGGTTTAATTCACCCCTCAGGCTCCCACTGGGGAGTGGGGTCTGGGGTTTGTCCTGCTCCCATGCTCCAGCCAGGGAGCGGGGTTGGAGTCCACTCCATACAAGCATGACAAGGCTACCAGAAGCAGCAGCATGTCCCTCCTCCAGCTCCTATGTGGAGGGGAGGCCAGGCGGCTCTGCGCACTGCCCCATCCGCGTCACCCCCGCGGCTCCTACTGGCTGGGAACAGAGCCTTCACCTCACCCCACCTGTGCTCCAATCCCCTACCCAGCTCTGATCCACCTCCTGCCCTCCGAACACCTTGGTCCCAGCCCGGAGCACCCTCATACACCCCAAATCCCTCATCCACAGGCCCACCCCAGAGCCCGCACCTCCAGCTGGAGCCCTCCCCCTTCCCCCTACCCTTCGCACCCCAAACCCCTGCCCCAGCCCGGAGCCCCCTCCTGCACCCTGAACTCCTCATTTCTGGTCGCATCCCAGAGCCCGTACTACCATCCAGAGGCACGCACATGTATGTGGGATTGCCCTCTTCACATAGCCGCAACCTCTCTCTGCTTCCAGCCCCATCCACTTTCCCCAGAGAAACCAGGACTTCTCTTCCCTTCCCCTCTCTGAAACTAGGACCTCTCCTGCTTCCCCTCCCCATCTATGGCTAATAGGGGAGGGCATGCGGAGC
This sequence comes from Chelonoidis abingdonii, assembly GCF_003597395.2. Classification (NCBI taxonomy): domain Eukaryota; kingdom Metazoa; phylum Chordata; order Testudines; family Testudinidae; genus Chelonoidis; species Chelonoidis abingdonii. Next base: position 90,605,168 of record NC_133774.1, on the reverse strand, counting down.
CAGGAACCCTGGGCTCTCCCTCACTGGAGGTGAGTGTCAGGGGGGCAAACAGGCAGAAGGATAGGATTGGCCCTGGGATAAGTGCCATCCTATATTGCCAAGGGCCCTAAATTACCTTGGCCAGTCTCAGGCCTGGATCTCCTTCTCAGGCTAATCCTCCTCCTCTCCTCGCTCCTGTCACATTCCATCTCTCCTCTTCTGCTGCTGCCACCTCCTCCTGCCCCTCCAGCTTCTCATCCTCCACAGACTGCTCAGTGAGGATCTGGTAGAAGGCAAGCACCCAAACCACAGGCTGCATATTGCATTTTAACTGGCCTCTGGGCTGTGCTAGACTACATTAATGCGCTCTAGGCAGCTGGAGCACACCAGCAGGTCCACATGGGGAAATTTACAGCCTGTGGCTTGGGCAGTGATCCAGCACCCCAACACATTCAAAACTGCTGCACCTTGCCTATCAGTGATGCCCACTGCACAATTTTTGCACGTGGTGCAGAAGGCCCCCCACAGAAGTTTCTCTTAGGGTATGTTGGGGATGGATCATTCTGCCCCTCTGGGAAGTAGGTCACACCAGGTCCTTCAAGCCACAGCCCCAGGGAAAGAATGGGAATTCATACCAGGTCCTTCTTGGTTTCAGAAGGGATATCTGTTTCTTCTTAGCCTCAGCCCTGGGGGGAAGTGGGACAGGAGTGTCATACTCAGTCCTCCTGGCCCTTGGCAGGGTTCAGAAAGATGAGACACCAATAGTTGCAGGTGGCACTGGAGTAGGGGTCAGTGATGCTAGATGTGGTGCCTTGATGTGTCCCAGATCTGGAGGCAGCCAGTACTCAGCTATGTTGGGGAAGAAGGCACAGGGAACCAGCACATCATTCCCATCATACGCTACTGGTACTCTCAACCCAGACCTCTACTCCCTGTAGCAGTGGTGAAGCAGCCAGTCACATGTTCAGACCCCACGCTGGCTCTTCCGTCAAGGGATCTCACCAACACAACCAAGCCCTGCAAACATCCCCCTGCTAGGCCAATAAAATGGTACACACTGTGTCCAACGTGCATATGGACAGGCTGTCGGCGCTTCTGCACAGAGAGGCCGGCAGCAGAAAAGAACCCCTCAGCCACAGTGCTGTGTTGGTCAGACCCACGTACCTAATCCTCCCAGTTTTTAGTAACTGCAAAATTTGAAAATTTACGACTCATTTAGTAATTTCATAATTACCTTTTTAAAACTGGAGGATTATGGAAAATTAGGGAGGGTTGGAATCTCAGCAATATACATTTTTACAATGACACTTTTCAAAGTAGAACTATGCTTTAAGTTTCTCAGAGGAGCCTTAACTCAGAAATCCCTGACATCAGAAGGTTTAAATCTTAAGCAATGTTGAATTAATATAGAGGTATCTCTTTTCCACAGCTATTCCTCAGTATATTTATATAATATCTGTACTGCTACTCTATTTGTATTCCTGGGGATCACTGGAGCCCAATAATGAAAAAATTCTCTTTCTTCTCCATTCACCTGCAGTACTACCTCATCACAAATATAAAATGTGAATGATATTCCCACCTTCTATATTAAACATTCCTCTGAAGAGTTGCTTATAAAACACTCTGAAGATGAAAAGCACTATATAATTATTTCAGTATTAGGGACAGACTGTTCAACTCAAAGTAGAGATCATATACAGATTGTTGCTCATAGATATTCTAAAGTCAACATTCTCTTCATTAATAACTTAAGATTAAGTTAAAATTTCCTATAAAAGAACATCTGATTAATATTTTAAAATTTTGTAATGTACACAAATGTGACTGCAGGAATGAAATTTGGCAACGAATCTGTCTTTAATGAGAACCAAACAGTCAAAAATGTTTTGCATTCCTATAAATCAAACGATGATTAACCAATTTTTGGGGAGAAAGAAGGGGGTAAACGGGGACAATTTTCTACCAGGTTATGACCAAACATGCCAGTTTTCAGGAATTTTTATTCCAAAACTATGAGTGAATGAAAATATGCATTTTAATGACACATTATCAGTTTTTATTGTAGCAACATTAATATTAACAAGAGTCACTTATGCTAACACAGGTACTGGAAAGGTTTTATTGTGAAAAACAGGGTCTGGGAATACCCTCTTCAGGAAAATGTAAACTGTTTAATCTGAGATTTCACTCAAATTTATTACAGCTGTTCTACTGTTTATAAAATGTAACAAGGTCTTTACAGTCTGGGATTCTTTTACACATTTTTTAAAACAGGTTGTACTGATCAACAGAAATTTGTTTGATATCTACACGACTACAAGTTTTCTAAGATTAAAGACACTGGTTTTGGACTAGTATCATACAACAAATGTATCTAAAGGGGATTTTGATGTATGTGTAATCATCTTCAAGGGACTGGGACCACAAAACAAATTTAATGGATGATTCAGTGTAAGAAAAACTATTGCTAAAGCTTCAAATCAGACTTGCCGTCTTCTAAGATGAGTACTCAGCCATAAACATAACAGCTCTACAAATGTATGGAAACATTAAAACACACTCAGGGAAAAGGAAAGATATTATAGAATAAGAGAAAACAGAGACAACATGAGAATGATGAAAAAGAACAGATGGAACAGAGATGAAACACAAAGAAAAATAGTGTGTAACAATCAGTGCCCATGTACATACAGACATGAAAAAAACGTGCAACATGGGAAATAGAACTCTTGATTTTCTTTTCCAAAATCATAAGATTTTGTCACTAGGAAAATCTCCATTGGGGGTAGATAGTATTAGGGTTTATATCCACTTTACAAACGAACCACTAGAGGGCAAGAATTTAAGACATCTATTTCTATCCAAAAGATGACAGTAGGGAGAGATAGCTCAGTGGTTTGAGCATTGGCCTCCTAAACCCAGGGTTGTGAGTTCAATCCTTGGGCCATTTGGGGATATAGGGCAAAAATCTGTTGGATGATTTAATTAGGGATTGGTCCTGCTTTGAGCAGGGGGTTGGAGTAGATGATCTCTTGAGGTCCAACCCTGATATTCTATGAACAAATATCAGCCCATACATTACATAAAGATGGATGGGGAGAGATAGGAAAGGAGGAAAAAAATAACTGACAAGATGAAAGGGAGGAGAAGAGAGCTTCTTGTCTATCCCAAAATTTACAAGACAATGATTTTCATAGGCCTGTCACTAATTTTAAAGTTTTAAATTTATCTGAAATATGACCTGTCACTATAATGTTGTGGCACAAACAGTGTCATCCCACAAAGATCAGAAAGTGGCAACACCAATATAAGAAAAGCAAAATGTGAGTTAAACGGTACATAAAAAATTGATCCTCTATAAAACGTCTTAACAGTCACAGGTAGGAAAGCTTTACCTTCAAAAAAATAATTCAGGCATTTTTTAAGTGGCTGGAACAATAGAGGTCTGAATCATCATCAGTAAAGGAGAGGGGGAATGGCACTATATTTGCTTGCTATCTATTTTTCACGTTTTCTGGAAGGTCGATTTTTGAAATTTCATGTAGAATTGTGAATAAAAACCTCGGACAAACTTGGCTGCTTCCATTTGCCTCCATTTGTATCCCTCCATTAGCTCCCACTTCTCTCTATGTTTGATGCAATAAACTGCTTGCATTCACTTTCAATGCCCTTCACAGTCAATCCCCATCCTGCTGATCAGCTCTCATTTGCTTGAGCTGCCAGCGCTCGCCTCCCCTCAGCTCATGATGCTAGCCCACTTGTTTAGTTTTATTTGTGCTTTCTCCTATGCTATCCCTCATGCTTGGAAGGCCTTCCGCATAAACATCTGCAAAGCTACCTTGTTATCCACTTTCAAATCCCTCCCCAAAACTCTCCTTTGTCATGATGCCTGCAATATATTTGATAACCATTAGGCTGCTGGTTTGTTATGACCACTACCTATTATGCTGACAAATACTATATCATATTTTTCCTTATACTCCTGTCTGTCTGTCTTTTGTCTTATATTTCAGATTGTAAACTCCTTGGGGCAGGCACCATTTGTGGTTGTTCTGCTGTACACTGCCTAATACACTGGCATACCGTGGTCCAATAATTTCAATTTGAAAAAAAGATTAGATACGCTGTGGCAAAAGATGCATATTGACAGCTTCCGGCTTAGAGCATAGATATCTCAAAATGTCAGCTTACACAGTGCAAAAGTTAAGTTCAGATTGTGCTAGACCAGGCATAACAAAATTTCAAGTTATTTGTTCTCCTCTCAGTAAATCTTTTGGATGGGTATTTGTATGCTAAAATTGTATGCTGTTGGCATGAAGCCTAAAGCCATTTGCTATAAACTGTAAAGTGACTTTATGATTTCCACTTGACACCCTAACCTGAGGCTAGATGGTTAAGGTCACTGGTAACAGATACAGAGACTTTCACCATTTTCCTGTGAATTCAAATCCAGTCTTTGTTAGTAACTGACCGAAGCAGACCAGTTGTTTTCTGATGGTTGTGACCTATGTGAAATGAATATTTACATACATTGTCTCCATATAGTTCCTAGTATGTATATGTCAGAATCACAAGTCACCACCACGTTTGACAGTAATTGACAATCTTGTTGACTTTCTCAAAAAAGCTCAAAAATAACCAGGGCAAGCTGACTTAACTATCTTCTCTCAGCTGCAAAACAAGGACAAAATACAACAGCAGTGTAGCAAGAAGCTAGCAATGCTGTATGGCAAGCAATGTGCATTAATGAATATGAATTTATGCTGAAGTACCATGACATAAGTCACAGTGTAAACTCTTTCCATACAACTTATGCAAAATGTTACAAAAACCAGAACCAAATACAGCCCTGATATTGCTCTACTATCTATAATAGTAACAGGAATGAATTTGGTCTATAATGTCTTCCCTACCTTACAGGCAAAGTGTGAAGTTTAATTCACTGACGTTTATAAAGACCTTTGCTATGGTCAAGTGGAAGAAGTCCAAGAAACTCAAATTTTATTAGGAACTGAGTATGGGGGGAAGGAGCCGTGTTAGTCTGGATCTGTAAAAGCAGCAAAGAGTCCTGTGGCACCTTTTAGACTACAGAATACACCCACGAAAGCTCATGCTCCAATACGTCTGTTAGTCTATAAGGTGCCATAGGACTCTATGTTGCTTTTATTAGGAACTGAGTAAATCCTGGAAAAGCTAGCCCCGTGCCCTCCACCCACGTTTTCCAAGAGCTGCAAGGGGTTTAGAGATGTGATTCGCATTGACTGTTAGGGCGTCAGCAAGCTGCTGTGTAACAATTTAAAGGGCATCATCCTTTCAAGCTAGGGAGAAGCAGCCCCAGGTGCCAGTCTTGCCGCACTCGGCGCGAGATCTGTGAGACCCTGCCCCGGCTCGGGGCTGCCACACCCGCAGGGGAAACCGGGCGGCACCAAACGCTTCTCCCCAGCGCGAAGGGACCAAGCCGGAGCAGCTGAGCGACATCCTCAGGCCTGGGCGCTGCCCGGAGCGAGGTGCGGGTACGAGCGCGGGGTCCCGCCCCCAGCGCGGCGCTCGCGGCAGGCCTGGGCAGCGGCAGCAGGGCCTCGCAGCGCCCCGGACCGGAGCCACCGCGGAAGGGACCCGCACCCCTCCCCTCCCCCGCCACCGGGCCTGCATGGAGCGCAAGACACGGGCCCCGCGCTGCCCACCTGGCAGCTGCCGAGCAGCCTCTGACCTCGCCCCCCGCGGCGACGGGGGGACACGCTCCCCCTCAGCCCCGCCCCCTCCTCTTACCCCGTGGCCGCTGGGCTCGCCTCGCGCCGCGCCGCCGGTTTGGAAATTTCGCGCGTCCTGGGACGCCTGCGCTGGGGTGACGCCATGACGCCTTTCCCCCGCCCCAGTCAGCCGCGCCTAACACGCGCGCGCGAGCCTCAGGGGCGGAGCTAGGGGGAGGGGCTGCGCTGGGAGCTGACCCCCTGTAAGGGCGGGGCGGCGTGGAAGCGGGACGGAGATGGGCTCGTACGTGGGGCCTGGAGGGGAGTAGGGCGCATGGGGAGTATAGTCGGAAAGGAGCAGGGCAGGACCAGCTGGATGGGAAGGAATGTGCCATAGTAAGGCAAAACCACCATTATTTGAGAATTATCCCCCGACTTGCCCCCCACCCCCCTATGAGCTCCACACAATACTCGATCGGAGTTTGTCAGCTCTCTGGTCTGTTTGCAGCCCCCTAGCGCGCATCAGGTCGGTACGTTTCGGGTCATGGCTGTGACACTAGTTTACCATCTCCTTAACAGTTGGGCTTAACTTGGATGCTCCTAGGAATGAGGTATTCCAGTAACAAGTACTGCAACTTCAACCCAAACCGGGTGGGTTTACAACAGGTACAGGACCGACTCCAGGGTTTTTGCTGCCCCAAGCGGTGGGGAAAAAAACCCCCACAATCGGCGGGAGCTCCACCATGCCGCTTCCTTGTTTGGCGGCAATTTGGCAGCGGGTCCTTCCCTCTGAGCGGGACCAAGGGACTTGCCACAGAAGAGACTGATGTGCCGCCCCTTCCCCTTGGCCACCTCAAGCACCTGCTTGCTGAGCTGGTGCCTAGAGCTGGCCCTGAACAGGTCACACTCAATCATTTCTACTCCATAAAAATCAAGCAGTCAAAGCTGTGGTTATGTTATTTATACATTTAAAAAACATTGCACTGCCGTGTACATGCACACGCTTATGAAAGTGTTGCCGTAAAGAGCCAGATCATAGTGAAATAGTTCCCTTTATTTTAATGGAATTACACAGATGGGTAAAGCAAGATTTGAGTCTAAACATAAAACTGAGGACACAGGCTAGTTCATATGACTGTCAGTGGGATAAGGAAACTCATCTTTAAATGGCCTAGATTGTTAGTAAAGGTTGTGATTCATGTGCTGATGGTTATTCAGTAGCCTGTGTAAGATAATATCTAGCTCTTCTACTGCACTTTTCATCAGTAGATCTCAAAGAGATTTGCAATCTTTAATCCATTTTTCCTCACAATACTGCTGTGAGGTAGAGAAATGTTATCCCCATTTTACAGATCAGGAACTGAGGCACAAAGAAGCTAAGTAACTTACCTAAGATCACATAGGAAAGCTGTAGCATAGCAGACTTCGAGGTTAGTGCCTTAGCCACTGGACAAATCTTGGTAGTTTTAGTCCACTTCCTAAACAGGTGACCCTATCATACCACCAGCAGTTTTTCTAGTTTCTGATTCATAAAGGAAATCCTCAGCTTAATTTTTCCTCTTTCTTGCTTTTTCAATGTAGATTGGGTCAATCTAACTTTAAATGCCAATAGACCTTTTACCTTCCCACCTAAGCCACTTAGAAATGCAAAAATTACAGGTTCTTATTTTAATTTTCTGTTTCTATTTATGTAAAATAAGAGATACATTTTTCCTCTGGAGACTGGAATGTTGTATTGGTACACCAATGAGAAAATATGCACTAGGACTGTCTGCTGCCCCTCCTAATTTTGTACATGTATCAGGTAAAACTTCCTGTTGAATACATTAATTATGAAAGGGCCAGATTCTGCCATTCTTATTGTTGCTCTGAGTGTTATTTTGATCCTCAAGTAATCCCACTGAAACCTCTGACTCTGTACACAAGTTTAGTACTTAGGAGTTCAGCCTCTTCATCCTTTTCCATGCCATTCATATACTCACACTTTTTTCACTCTTTCACTCACTCTCCTAATTTCAGTCTAGTTATCCCCATTCACTGTTTCCTCTTAATTCTTCCTCTTTTTCCTCTCCTTCAGTCTCCCTTACAATCATTCAATTCAAAGCTCTTCTTCATCCCATCTTTCTCCCCACTGCCTGCCTCTTAACTCATCTCCCTTTATCTCTTATTCACATCCTATTCTGTCTCACCCATCTGCTCTAAACCGCGTCACACATTCATCCACTTACACACACCTGCTCAAACTCATCTAGCTATCCATTCACATCCTTGTTCCTAGCCCAACCTCAGTCAAGAATTTCTGAGCAACTTTGCACCTATATTTCCCTCTCTCTCTAAAATGTTCCTTCCCCCATCTCCTGTTGTGAAAAAATCACTGACTATATCACCCTCTTCGTCTTTCCTCCTTAACAGAGCAGTGGCATTAAATATGTCTGATCCAAAAGTCCCCTGAAGTCAGTGGAAAAACTCCAAATGACTTCAATGGGCATTGTCTTAGGCCCTGAATTTTTTAACACTTATTTGTGTCAGGTGTTTAAGATGGCTTTACATTACAGTCTGTAATTGTAAGAATACCGCTTGTAGTTAATAGTAAAAATATTACTTACCTCTTTCTCCCCTCAGAATTTAATTATTGCTAATACTAATATCTCCACCTGTTAATGTTTCTTACACTGTTTTTATATTTTTTGTCAAATCACTATTGCCAGATAAATTTAAAAGTGTTGGATTTTTAAATTTTTAGGTGCTTTTCTGGGTAGTGGCAAATTGCTTTTCAAACAAGATTACTTTCTTAACTCACTAATACAAACTGTCTGGGATGTTTCCCACATATCCAGCACATCTGGAAAACACAACACTGAGCTTTGGGTGTAATGCCCACATTCACACTGTAACTTCAATTCATAACTTGTGTCTTTAACTATTTCACTCCTTCCCTTTCTTATCAAATAAAAACACAGGAGAATTTATATTTATTTTCTATCATCGTGTTAATTTTTACTTGGATGTCAACATTTATTAACTCTTTTACTGATGATCAATTTAGCAGATGCATCCAGCTATTCTGGTACAATGGAGGGAGTTTGAGTAGGATACCATAACATTTTTCCATTTTGACCTTGATTGGTCTGATCTGAAGTTATAGCCTATGTTTCTGTAGTATGTAGCAAAAAGCTGCCTTTATTAATCAACCTATCAATTACATTATCAGTATAATCATTTTTCTTCATGTATGCCAGTATTTTTATTTTGGCTCTAATCCACACACAGCCATGTAACTAAAGATCATTACAACATGTCAGAAGTTGTTAAAATACACAAGAGAGTATAGGGAGAAGAAAATCTCATATGAGAACAGTCATGGGAATGATTATATATGAAATAGGTAAAAAATAAGAACGTATTGAAGGGAAAATGATCAGAAAAAATAATAATGGCAAATGTGAAATAGAATCACTAGAGTGTATGTGTGTATATAAAATGTGCCATTCTACTGGATGGAGAAATATAGAGAGAGGTTACCTGATAGTATGATTTTGTTTTATTAACACTCATTTGGGGTGGCCACATTACAAATGATAATGTTATGAATGAAGTATGTATGCCATCTCAAGTGAATGCCAACAGAACTTTTATACCACTATTTTACAGGGAAAAAATGTGTTTTAAAAATATTATTGGTATTGTTTTTCATATCCCTGTGCCTATAACATCAGACACCTCATTTACACATAGTCCAGCTGTCCAGGTCTCAAAGAGAAAATATAACCAATAAATCTTAGCAAAGAGTCCTGTGGCACCTTATAGACTAACAAACGTATTGGAGCATGAGCTTTTGTGGGTCAATACCCACTTCGTCGGATCACATGCATCCGACGAAGTGGGTATTGACCCACGAAAGCTCATGCTCCAATAAGTCTGTTAGTCTATAAGGTGCCATAGGACTCTTTGCTGAGTTTACAGCTCCAGACTAATGCGGCTACCCCTCTGATACTTGACAATAAATCTTAGCATCTTCTAAAAATTATCTAAAATAACATTCCTGTACATAAGAATGCCATGACTGTAAGGTCTGCTATCTTAGGATAGGATTTTCCAGATCTAGGTGCAAGTACTGGAAACCTGGGAATCTTCCCTTTCCAGTGGTTTAAAAGCTCCCATGTCTAGCTCTGCAAGTTTATGAGCTATACCAGACCTTACAATTTTCTTTGGTGCAGGACTAAATGCTCCCATCTTGGTCCTTGGTCAAGCATAATTTGGTGGGGAAAATTCACCAGGGTGGGGATAGAGGAAACATCTCTTTGGCAGGTTTTGAAAAAACATCACAGCTGTTTGAAGCTGCTCAGAGGTTTGGAATGTTAGAAGAAATAAAGCAAGAGTTAGATTAATGGACCAAAGTGCAGGTGAGGCACTCACAGGTGCATAGCAAATACAATTTATCAATGCATATATGGTATAATTCATACACGTTACAATCACCAGCTAAATAAAACATGCAGCGTTAAAGAGCCAGGACCTTGGGCTTAAAAAACAAAACAAAAACAACAGACCTCTGTCACATTAACTAATGGAGTCGCTCCAAGAGAGATCATGTGATATAGATCTGTGGTTTGTTAGGACAGTTGTTACAAGGCAATATAATCATGTGAGAAGGTCTGGTTCCATCCAGAGAGGACAGTGATGCATATATATTGACAAGTACATTAGTTGACTGATATTTATACATCATTTGGTGAAGATTTAAAATGGTATAAATATGCCATTTCTAACTGCCATTTATGCCTTTGAAAATCTTCCACTTTATGTAATGTATTTCTTCTATCTTGCATTAATACCTTCAAATGGGGTCCATTCTACAACTCCTTTCCTTCCAAGCATCACAGCTGTTTAATATCCAAACCCCTGACTCTTGTGAAGCATTCACTATTTTTCTGTGGTTTGTGTGTTCTTTCTGAATCACCTATTCTTTATTTCTGTATTTCCTATAAAATAAACCAACAATCCCTCTCAGCAGAGAGGGGTGATTTTTCTCTCTCTCTGCATAAGCTTCTGTTAATTTGTCTGAGTGTCTCTGAAATGGGAAAAGTTCACAAGCAATCTGTTTCCCAAAATCTCAATGCTGCTTCTGAGAATCATATTTCCGCAGTTTTAGTTTATTTTCAAGTTTCAGGCTTTTCTACATGCTGTGATAGTCCTGCCTAATCATCCAGGGAAACTAGGGACACTACAGTGTACTCTATAGCCAAGAGGAAAAAACTAAACTTTTTTTTCTACACAACAGAGCTGCTTGACTATGAAGATTAGTGTGTGTACATGTCTGTGTGTGTGTGTATGTATGCACGCACATTTATTATCATTGTACGTAGGAGAAAGCACTTTGTCTGACAAAGTTATAGCAGTGACTCAAACCAAACACAGAAAAATAACACAGCTATTACTGTCTGTGCAGGACTGAACTTGTTGGAGTGTGTTGGGTATTGCTCTCATTATACCATAGACTGGAATGTCATTTTTATATAGCTAGACATTGGACACCAATCCTCAGCTGGTGTAAATCCTCAGCTGGTGTAAATCAGTGTAGCTCCATTGACTTCAATGAAGCCACACCAATGGTTGTTTTTCAACAAATAAACATTGCTCTGCAGTATTTAAAACCCAAACAAGTCAGCTGTAAGAGCCAGAAAATGAAAAATACTATGAGCACAAGTGAAATTAAATGTATAGCTTTTCATTACCTATGCCGAGAGATATGCAAAAATAAAAAGTATGGAGACAAGTAAATTAGATTTTTAACATTCTTTCACTTTTAATAATCTAAGCTGGTATTAGCAAGGTAGGTAAAAGGAATTTGTTTACATCATATGGGAAGACATTTTGTGTTTCATGTCTAATAGGTGCAGCAGAAAACTCACATCCAAGGGGGGGTGGGGCGGGATTACTTATGGCAGCTTCCTCATATTGCCCTCTGGGCTGCAGCACTTCCTGGAATCTCTGTAGTGCTCTCGTGTGTCTTCCACTCTTGGCATGCCTCCTGTGCCAGGCTTTGCCAGGGGCTCTGTGGGGGCAGACTTGCAATTGTATTCCACAATGCCTGCATGAGAGGAATCCTCTCCTGGCTGGATGAGAGGCTTTTAGGGCCCCTTTATGCCACTTGCACAAAGGGGCCAGAGCAGGGGGCTTATTTTTAAATTGACAATGTCCCTTTGCACAATTGTTTATTAAATTGTATAAATAATGTGTTATGGTAATTTAAACAAGATATCTTAAGGAATTAGTTTAGGACTATATTTTTCCAATATCTTCTCTAGTGATTTCTATTTCCTGCTTCCCTTTTCCCCCTATTTCTTATTGTCTACCCACTTGAATTTTTTCTTGTAACACAGAAGTATGTATTTTGATAGTCATCTTATGCTATGTGACTATTACCTCAAACAACTTGTAGACATTCCAGTATTTGAGCTATAGGCCATCTCCTGTGTTATTCAGACATTTGGACATCAGTTTTTAAGCTTCACCTGAACACTTTTACTAGGTCTATGAGTATTTGTGTATTTTATTATTGGAGTAAAAGTATATATGGCAAAGTCATCTTCTGTGTGGGAAAACCTCAGGGGACTGGAAACTCATGGCCAGATTTTCAGCTGATGTAAATTGGTTTACCTACATTGAAATCAGCATACTATACTGATAGTACTGATTTACTGATTTACACCAAATACGGATCTGGCTTTCAGTGAGTTTTAACTCTCAGTTTCTTTGAGGCCCTCACTGAGAGGGCATGATTTGGTACCCTTCCATTCCTACCAGGGAACTAAAAGAAGACCAAAAGAAAACATGAAGCCAATGCCTCCCCTCTCTACTACTGACCACCCCCTTTCAGGGGTATGGCTAATTGTATGTTGGAAGGGAGCGGGAGACACATTCTGTAAGGTAATTTTTGTGCAGTTATTTTTTGTGGTTCAAGGAACAGTGGTCATTCCTCCTCCCACTGAGCTCAGTAAGTGCAAGTCTCTGACAGAGGAGCTTCTGTGGAATTCTGAAGAATTTGGCCTGCAGTATTGCAGGGGTATTTGGTGATCATTATAACATATTTCAATAGTTCTCTTGTCCTTTATTCAAACTGTGTCCCAAATGTTTTGCAGTCCTTTATAACACTTATGTTTACCTTTATTAAACTAGTGATTTACTTTTATATCACATCCTTACCAACTAGCCAAATGTTTGTTCAGTCTTCATTATGTAACCCTTCTGCCCCTCTGAGTTGGCAGCAACAAGGGCCAGGTTCAGTATCCAGGGGTTCCGTTTCAATAACACAAGGCATAACCGGCTCGAGCCCCCACCCAGTGACCTGGGACACTTACATACCACACCCTCCTGGGCGCCTCTAGGAGGCAATACTTCCCCTCTCGCAAGCACGGAGTCTGAGTGTAGCGAAATCTTTTTAATAAAGGAAGGAATCAATGCGGCATCCCATTGGAGAAACACCACAAACAGAGTTATAACACAAACCATAACCACCCCCCCAAGTACATTTGGCAATGTCCTTTTCCCCTTAGGGTCTTAAGTCCAATCACTCCAAAGTCCAACAACCCAAAAGTCTCTGGTCAATGCCACCCCAGAATTCAAGAGTCTATCTGTAGAGGTCCCTCCCCCCAGCCTGGGTGAAAGGGGCACCTTACGTGGTCCAGGGCCAGCTGCCCTGCCTCTCCGTGGGTTCTGCTTCCGCCTTCTCCACGAACTGCTCCGCCTTACCAGCCGCTCCACTCTGCTCCTCCGGCCGTCCTCACAAACTGCTCCGCTCCACCAGCTGCCTCGTGAGCTGCTCCAGTTGTCCCAGCAAACTGCTCGGCTCCGCTCGCTCTGTGGGCTGCTCCACACGCCCCACAGCTACTCCGCTCTGCCAGCCGCTCCACTCCACCAGCTGTCCTGTGGTCCGCTCCAGCCATCCCCATAAACTGCTCCACTCCGCCAGCTGCTCTGTTCCACAGTATAGCTTCAGGCTCCCCCACTAGTTAGCACAGTACTCAGTGCTCCCAGCTCAGTAATTTCAGCTCTTTTGTGATTTCAGCTCTTAGTGATCTCAGCACATAGTAGGGGAGACCAGTGCTAGTGCACCATTAGCCCAAAGTGAGTTCAGCTCAGCAACCTGTATCTAGAGTCTTAAGGGAATAAAAAATCAACTCTGACATTCCACAGTGGAGAGAGGAGGGGGTGCAACTGGTGCTTCTAGCTCCACAAGGAGCCTGCACCACCAGGCACAAATACCTGTCCCCAACCTCTCTCTCTTCACAGGGTTTTGGAACCCATGTCCCTTGTCTAGCAAGTACCACCCAACTGAGGTTGAGTCATTTCTGTCACAAAGCAGTCCCACAGCTCGGCAGTCTGGGATGGGGTAGGCGTGCCTATGCAAATATTTGAGATTTCGCATTCCAGACATTCTTTCCACACTTCCCATACTTCACCACCAGATGTCAGGGTACAGCTCATCCTGACTCTGCTTACAATTATTTGGCTGCTTGTCTATCTTTTCAATTTTCTGTACATGGATTGTGAGATGAGCTGAAATATTCAGTTCAAATACTGATTATATTTCTACTATCACAAACTCCCTTGTGTAATCATACTGTGAAAATACTTCTTGTTCCTGTACCTCTCACCATTCTCAGCAGGTGCCACAGAGAAAACATGAGTGAAGGTAATCACTCCCAAGATACTGAGGAAAGCAAAAAGACATATAAACATTCCCTAACTCCCTGCTGTTGCGAGATGGTAGTGTACTGGGAGACTTTGGCAAACCAGTAAAGTGCCTGAAACCACTATGGCTTATTGTTAAAGGCAGCCTAGTCAGCAAACTGTAAATTGGCCATTCAGCAGTCTCAGCTTGATCAAGGCGGGGGGGGGAGGGACGAGTTTTGGGATGCCACAGAAAGGGCAGCTTGACCCCCGCATCATTCCTGATAAGAATTGTGTTGAAGTTGCTGATACATGCATTTTAAAAGAGCACGATGTACCCCGGGAATGTCTATTGAGGTCTCAAGACTGCAAACTCTGGAAAAACCCACACCTGGTTAGTCAATAATCTGAAGGAACCTCTTGCTTGCCCATTGGAACTGCTTAACAAATTTTCTTTAAGGGACGTGTCATTCTATTACTAATGTATAAATAAGGGGGAAAAGCTTGAGATAGTTGGACTCGTTTGGGGACTCTTTTGGACTCTCCCTCTGGATACATCTTGCAGTCCCCACCGGCAGATGGAAGATTTGGCCACCAGAAGCCTGCTGCTGTTTCACTCGAGAGCCACACTCAGCTTTGGTAATTATCAAGGGTTGGGGGTGTTTTACTAATCCGTTGTGGACATGTGTAAGTGCTTGAGACTAAGTAAAGTGTAGCTTTAAGTGAAAGCACTTTTGTGTCGTCCTGTTTGTGCCAGCCATCTATCGGTCGGACAGCCATGTCTCCCCTGATTTATTTCCTGACACCACCTCACACAGAGTAAAAGTTACCAAGAGCTTTGGGTTGAAAGAATCCCGAGTAACAGTAGAATACTTAATCAATGTTAGCATTTTTGTACCCTGATGCACAGGAACTGAGTACAGCACACAGATGCAGAAAGCTGACTGTATGACATTCCCTTTTCCTTCTCTGTGAAAAGATTTTATGAATTGTATAAAAGGGCATAAAGTACAGAAAGCTAATCTCTTTGCCTTACATGCTCTCTCACTGAATCAGAATATCAGTTTCATACATATCAATATATTCTTCACTGTTGCACACATAAAAAATACAATGTATATTTATACATTTAAGAACCTGAAAGTCCTTAACATCATTCAAAACAATAAAAAAGGAAACTGATTTAAATTGTTGGAAGCAGGAATAAAAGTAGTAAATCTGCATATAAAAATGGGTAAAATCATGTCTGAACCAATTTTCAGTGGTTTTGTGATGTAGACAACTGTCTGCTAGGAACTAGAATGTAATTACAAAACTCATATTCATTCATGACCTAAATCATGATTTGATCTTTGGTCTCCAGATACGAAGTGATAGTGCATTTAAAACTGAAAAAACAAACTTAGAATGCCTTTATAATTACAAAAATGAAATGATTAACATAATTAAAATAAAATAATGTTGTGCTTAAAGACGAATGACATCATTCTACTATGTTAGCTACTACATACAGTTGGCACTGAAAGTCCTAATGCAAACATCCATTTTTCCTGTAAAATCTTGATTGTTAAGTGCAAATATTATTGGTCTGAATTGAAATTTTAATACATTTCTTAGGATTCTTCAATACATCTTAGGATAACTAAGTTTATTTTTTTATTGGGGCATTACTGATTATTTGGAACTAAAATGTGACCTGTAGTGCATACAAATTTTTACCATTTGCAACATCCTTTCCTTGTAATCCCTTACACCATCACACCAAGACATTCTGAAAAAGTTACGAAAGCTATCCTTTTGATGTTATGAAATTATAAAAAAAAATCAAATTTTATTATCTCTTCATACTGATTTAAATCAGCTAACTGACAAACATCCCAGAGTGATGCTGCTGAACAGACAGATGAGAAAGCAAAATCCTTCCGTATTGCTTCCCAGAGCACTAGACATTGAGCAAAGTATAATGGTTGTCCAATGGAGGACAACATGGAGAACTGTGGGGGACGGGTGGAATGATAAGAGATATAAAGTAGATGAGTTTCTCTTATATACATAATCTGCCATATTGAAATAATTGTATTGAAAGTGTACATAATTGCCAAAGTGTAATAATTTTGTTTAGAAAAAAAGTAAATCGTTGCAGGTTCATAACCAATGAAATTGTTGCCTGCAATTAACTATAGAGTAAGAGTGGGGAATGAAGGGCAGGTTGAGTTACCTCTGGTATCACAGTGGTCTAGGACTCTTGATATGGCATGGATACATGCCTTGCTGCTACATGACTGTGAGGAGTCTGTATGGCTGAGAACTTAAAAAGTGGACAGTAAGAAGCTGTGAATCCCAATGATGATTGAACCTGGTGATATTCTTAATAAAGAGAGCTCTCAGCCATGCTTGTAGCAGTTTCCATTGCTTCACACTGACTCAACAGACATTTAGGCTTCAGAATGTCACACAGAAGGACAATCCTGGGATCTTATTATACACTTCTACCCCCAATATAACACGACTGGATATAACATGAATTTGGATATAACGCAGTAAAGCAGCGCTCCAGTGGATCAAAGCAAGTTTGATATAACATGGTTTCATCTATAATGTGGTAAGATTTTTTTGGCTCCCGAAGACAGCATTGTATCAGGGTAGAGATGTATTGTGCCAGTGCCCCCTCCTACCAGTATCTGAGTCCAGTACAGCTGAGGGGATGTTCTAAAGTAGCATGCCTGCGTGTATTCCTGTCTGGGTTGGGTGTTTTCCCCCTTTGCTTATGTGCGTCCAGAAACTCCTGACAAAAACCCTGTTACATGCAGAGGTGTGTTCCAACCATCTATATACAGTAACTCCTCGCTTAAATTGTAATTATGTTCCTGAAAAATGTGACTTTAAGCAAAACAATGTTAAGCAAATCCAATTTCCCCATAAGAATTAATGTAAATGGGGGGGTTAGGTTCCAGGGAAAGTTTTTTCACCAGACAAAATACTATATTTTATATTTATATACATACACACACAGTATAAGTTTTAGACAAACAATTTAATACTGTACACAGCAATGATGATTGTGAACCTTGGTTGAAGTGGTTAAGTCAAAGGGTGGAAGAAGGTGGGATATTTCCCAGGGAATGCCTTACTGCTAAATGATGAAATAGAACAGCTGAGCCCTCAAGAGTTAACACGTTGTTAATGTAGCCTCACAGTCTACAAGGCAGCACAAATGGAGGGAGGGGAGACAGCATGGCAGACAGAGACACACAGCGTGTGTGTGTGTGAGAGAGAGAGAAAGAGAAAGAGATGAGCACTGCCCCTTTAAGTACAGTGACCCAAGTATATTTCCTTTTTAAGTAGATCACCAAGTTGAGACAACAGCTGCTGCTAGCAAGCTCCCTCTGTCCTGAGCCCTGTCTTGTCTTCCCTCTTTCCCCCGCTCTATGGAGATGGGGTAAGTGTAGGGTGACCAGATGTCCCAATTTTATAGGGATAGTCCCAATTTTTGGAGCTTTTTCTTACATAGGCACCTATTACCTCCACCCCGTCCCAATTTTTCACACTTGCTGTCTAGTCACCCTTGGTAAGCGGGGGGCACGAGCAGGGGGAGAGGGACACCTTGACATTAGCTCCCCTCTTCTCGACCTCTATACAGCAAGCATGAGGCTCCGCGGGAGCAGCTCCAAGGCAGAGGGCAGGAGCAGCACATGGCATTTGGGGGGGGGAGGGACAGTTGAACTGCCAAGCAATTGATAGCTTGCGGTGCAGCTGCCACACAGGGAGCTTAAGGGAGTGGGGAGCTGATAGGAAGGCTGCCGGTCCACCCTGGTTCCAAGGCCCCACCAGCTAGCTCCAACAGGCTGCTCTTCCTGCAAGCAGTGGACAAAGCAGGCATCTGCCAAACAACGTTATAAGGGACCATTACACAACTTTAAATGAACATGTTCTCTAATTGATCAGCAATGTAACAACAAAACAACGTTAACCAAGATGACTTTAAGTGACGAGTTACTGTACATCAGAAAAAAGAACAGACCATGATATTTACACAATGCTTGGATTCCCATATACTAAGCACCATACTCTCAGCACACTGATTTTTATGGCACTTGTGACTTGGCAAGACCTACTAATGTGTATTAAGTTATTTGGAATGTGTCAGACTTCTTCCATTTAATCTTATATCCAGACAAGCGTTCAAACCTTTTGATGAGTTCTAATAATTTAGGTACCAACTTCTGTGGGTTAGAGTGTAGAACCAACCATCACATCATCCACATATAGCAGTTTGTTCTATGTGGTCAATCTAACTTAATCTTTAAATATTTACACACTCAATACTATTGAGGGCAAATATTTAGTTCTAATAGTTTCTAGGTTTCCAGCTAAAGCGTTCTAACATATATGATATGCATAATTGTTATTAGAGTACACATGTGCACACAAAGTACATTGTCGTCCAGACATAAAAAGGAATTGGGTTTTTTAGGGCATCCTTCATGTAATTGGGTCTTAATCTACTATGGGTGGAATTTACCCCTTCCTGCACAAAGCATGAGTAAATGGGCTTTACAGTAAATCCTTCAGGGAAGAAAGGACATAAAATTCACCCCACAATCTGTGGGCAGGCCAGGGTTGGCTCCAGGCCCCAACGCGCCAAGCGTGTGCTTGGGGCATACCATGGGGGGTGCTCTGCTGGTTGCCGGGAGGGCAGCAGGTGGCAAAGTGCTCCCCGCAGCGTGCCGCCATGCTTGGGGCAGCGAAATGGCTAGAGCCGGCCCTGGGGCAGGCTATAAACTGCACCCCAGTCCCCCTCCAGCTACTATTCCAATCTCAAATAGGCGGTATTCCTCTAACATACTCCATACATGAGTGGAGGGAGGGCTTTGGTCCACAAGATCTGCAAAAGCACTGATCGATTAGACCGTCCCTCTTAGCCCCATGTATATTGCTCTGTTCAGAGATAGTGAGGAGAAAAACTGTTACCAAAAATATCTAAAGTAGTATTCAGTATGGAGTTCCTAGGCAAGGAACTCAGTTACTATGATGCAGGGCATGATTTAAGAACCTAAACAAAAGCATTTCCCAGTATTATCACTCCTTGCATGTGCCACCTAACTGCCAATTATTACTCAAAAAGGTTCTGCGATTACGTGGCATGCAGCCCCTGGAATGTAGCATTTTGGGGCAATGCTTGTAGAGAACAAGAGGTGCCGTTAGTGAGTAACCACTCCCCCACACACCATCACCACTTTTCTACATTCGCCATAAACCTATCTCCATTTGTTTTGTCTCCTTTTTATTTCCCATTCCTTCACTTAGTTTATTGAACAGTGCAATATAGTGTTTCTTTGACCTCCAAAAGGAAATACTACCCCAATATTCCAGTGCTTTCACTGTTTAAAGAAACAGTTTGTCATCCACACTTTTTTGCCTGCAATATCCATAATTGCAAATTTCTGGAATGCACTCTTTCATAAATCTCTTCTCAGTTGTTTTAGCAATCCTTCTTCCTTTATTGGTATTAACCTTTCTTTAACCCTGTCTATCTTCAGATTTAGTCCCTTCCTTATGACATCTCAGACAAAATATCAATTTGTTTTCCTATCTTTCTCTTGTTAAAATAGTGTTCTCTAATTTTCTAAAATTCTTGCTGCCTCTACTGAATATTTACATTGGATCGCCTTAAAATCCATATTTATAGTGTATTTGATTCACAACTAATAACCACTTACATCTATATAGTACCTTTTATTCCAAAGGGCTTTATAAATTAGACTTTACATAGTTTATAAAGCCCCTTGGGATAAAAGGGATGATTTAAGTGCAAGCTATTATTAGACAGATGCACTATATATTGAAGATTTTACTACATTTACATATAAATATAATATTATATGCAAATATATTCCAAAACCAAAAATTATATTAAGATAGCATTAAGATTGAGTACATATTAGTAACATAAAAGGATAAAGAAATATCACAGGGATGTTGTAATTAACCCAAATCCACAAATTATGAACCCAGGATATTCAGAGTTAAGATTATACATAAAATAAATCCAAATATATATACATGCAAATGTACAATTAAATCACTAAAAGACCCTTAACTCTGCCCTGTAATAATATCATGCAATAATTATACGATGTTGATGAAGTCATTTTACAGTTTGTGATTCCAGGTTAGTTTAAATTGGTTTTAAAAACAATAGTTTCCTTCCTCCTTTATTTCACCCTCCACCCCAAGTGTCACCACAGGGCAGACTTAAGGGTGGTCAGGTGCCTTAACTGTGTGTTTCTTTTCTTTACTATGTATTTTTCCCCATTTCTTTTCATTTCATGGGTTTTCTTTTAAATGTAGCCTTCACTCTGAAGATCATGGGTTTGTAATGCTTGGTTTGGAGATAATTACATCATTGTAATTTTTATTACCCTTAAGTTGCTGAAAGATATCTTCAGTCTTAACTTCACCATGTTGTAGGTTTAGTTTGTTCTTTTTTGTCTTGGAATTTTCTTTTTTTTTTTAATTTAAAATTTTATACATGAATACTAAACAAGAAACCAAAGAGAATACTACCTTGGGATACTTATAATGATTTGGAGATGTGAGCTATCAGCCTTAAAAAACAACTTTCAGGTTCAGATTCACCAGTTGTCATAACTAGAAAGGAAATGGTAATAACCCTCCTGTAGACAATACTATAAAATCCCTCCTGGCTAGAAGCACCAAAATCCTTTTACCTATAAAGGGTTAAGAAGCTCAGGTAACCAGGCTCACACCTGACCCGAAGGACCAATAAGGGGACAAGATACTTTTAAATCTTGGGGAGTAGGGGGGCAGACTTTTATTTGTGTGCTCTTTGCTTTTGGGTGTGTTTGCTTTTGGGACTAAGAGGGACTGGACATTAATTTATGTTTTCCAAATCTTTTTGCACAAGTCTTTCATATTTTAAACTTGTAAGTAACGGCCAGGCATGGCGTGTTAGTTTCATCTTTGTTTTTTTAACTTGTAAATGCTCCTTTTGCTAAAGGGTTTACCTTTGTTTGCTGTAACTTTGAACCTAAGGCTAGAGGGGGTTCCTCTGGGCTTTTTGAATTTGATTATCCTGTAAAGTTATTTTTCATTCTGATTTTACAAAGATAAAGTTTACTTTTTCTTTTAATAAAATTCTTCTTTTAAGAACCTGATTTATTTGTCATTGTTTTTAGATCCAAGTGTTTGGATCGGTGTTCACCAGAACTAATTGGTGAGGGGATTACCAAGCCTTCCCAGGGAAAGGGGTGTAAGGGTTTGGGGGGATATTTCTCAAGCCTACCCAGGAAAAGGGGTGCAAGGGCTCGGGGGATATTCTGGGGGAAGAGTAACTCCAAGTGGTTCTTTCCCTGTTTTTTGTTAAAGCACTTGGTTGTGGCAGAGTACCAGGTTTTAACCTAAGCTGGTAGAAATAAGCTTAGGGGGCTTACATGCAGGTCCCCACATCTGTACCCGGGAGTTCAGAGTGGGGAAGGAACCTTGACACCAGTACACCACAGCAATGCAAAGCAGCCAAAGCACACTGGTCAGTTAAACTGGGGCTATAGCTGCTTTTTTATCACCAGAACAGCACAAAACAGCTGAAATGTGCTGGTGAATCTGGCCCTTAATTTGTAGCTGATTTATTGGTTTGAAGGGTTGTTTTAGGAAGACTGGTGCTCTGTAAAAGGAAGTGTATGGGAAGGCCGTCTTCATGCATCCTTATGCTTCTACACTCTATGGGCTTCTCCTATGCTCCTGTTTCAGTTCCTCTGATAACGTTGCCTCACTGCATAGTGCAGCCAAGGCAAGAGTGCAAAAAGAAGCTTTTCTAGCACTGATGCTCAAGCTAGTGTGCAGCCCCAGGACCTACAGAAAGCACTTATAGTGGGCTAAGTGATTCTCCAGTCATGAACAAGAATGCACAATAAGATAGGTATATTATGCTCCTTAACTTCCTCTGAAGTGTCTGTTATTAATGGCTGCCACAGACGGATGAACTGACTTGATTATGGACTAATGGTCATGTCTTTTTTTTTCTTGCTAAAATGTAGCTCATGCAAGTCAGAGTACACAAACTTTGCTACTATTTTCAAACCTGAACTGGATCATTTAGAAACATTGTTTATTCTCCGGTTGACTGTATATCAAAACTCTACTAGGCACAGGTTCTCACCTCAAATGATCAAATGTTACAAATTTGTTAAACCGTTGAGCAAAATTGCTTATATAGATTTTATTCTTCTTCAGTGAATGAAATAAATTAATCATAATGCATTATATGCAGCCACACCTACAGAGCTAAACAACATTTGAAATGGTAGGGTCTTGTATTAGAGGCAAGGTGATCTAGGCCCAGATTCTCAAAGGAGCTTAGGCACTGCAACACTGAGCAGTAGTGCCTAACCTGTAAGTGCCTAGAAAAATAAGGAAGAGCACTTCATTCCACATAGTCTGAATTGGCTCCCTATACAATAAATGGAGAGAGATAGGTGTTTTAGAATGTGATCCACAAAAGCGAGCACAGTAGGTGGGAAGCCACCTAAGCTAGCCAGTAGGAGATGCTAATGAGAGGGTTATGGTCTGAGCCTCGCCCTTCTCACAAAGATAGGTGCCTGTCTCTGCTTAGCAATCCACAAACAGTAACCTGGCTCCTAGAGTCAGGCAGCTTAGGTGCCTAAGTAGTCTCTTGGGGGAAATAAGTTAGGCACCTGCTTCCTCCACACAAAGTGGCCTGGAGAGTAGGTGCCCACTTTATAACTTTTAGCCCAGTCATTAAAGCACGCACCTGGGATGTAGGAGACCCAGGTGCAATTCCCCCCTCTGCCAGATGGGAGAAAGGATTTGAACAGGGCTCTCCTGCTCTCAGGCAAGTGCTCTGATCCTTGGGCTATAGGATATTCTGATGTTGGATTCCCTCCATCTCTCCTGTTGAAGCTATTCCACACTGGATTAAATAATTAAAGAGTGAGTGGAGCAAAAGAACTGGATCCCGGGTCTTCCACCTCACAGGTGAGCGCCCTAGCCACCAGGCTATAGTCATTCTTGTTCATGTGCTTTCTGGTCCAATGACTGTTCCACTGTGGATAAATACTTAAATAGTCATTAGGCCAGAGAGAGTGAGAACAACTTTGTAGCCTGGTGATTAAGGCACCCATCTGGGAGACTCCAAGTCCAGTCCCCCTGCTCCAATTGCTCTTTATTTATCCACAGAGGAACAGCTTCAACAGGAGAAACTGAGGGAACCTCAGCATCAGAATATCTCATAACTCAGTGGTTAGAGCAGCCCACTAAGAGGCGGGGGAGCCCTGCTCAAATCCTTTTCTCCCCTTCAGGCAGAGCAGGGGAAAATGAACCTTGTCTCCTACATCCCAGGCAAGTGCTCTAACCATAGGACTAAAATGGTTGGCATTTTCTTCTCTGACAGCTGGGTGTTGAATGGGACCTGATCTGATAAGCAGCGTAAGTAACCCTACTGGATTAGGCTCTTCACACAAAATAGGTGTTCATCCACCTGTCTCCCCCAGTTTGTGTATCACCTTGGGGCTTAGGCAGGAGAGAGGCATCTGGATGCCTAGACATAGGTAGCAATGCACCTGCTCAGAGGCAGGAACATAGGCATCTAGGAAACTTTTACCCTGAAAACTTAGGTGCTGAATGAGTTCAGGTTCTTATACCATTCAGGGGGAATTTTGTGGATCATATTGGAGCCTAAAATAGGCATCTAAGTACCTTTGTAGATTGGGGCCCTAGTGAATAAAGCAGGGGACTTGGAGTTGAGGCCTAATTTCTATTCCTGATTCTGTCATTAACTTATTGTGTAACCTTGAGCAAATTACTTAGCTTTCCTGTTCCTTGGTTCCCTCATGTGTAAAACTGAAATAATCATAATACTTACCTACTTTTGTATTTAACTTTGAGAACCTCATATTAAAGCCACTATAGATAGGTACAAAATATTATGATGAGAAAGCCACTTGCCTAGTGTCATCTTGGGAAGAAGTGCTTTTGAGTGACTTTTCCAGACATTAAGTACATTTACTGAAATCACATAAGATATAGTGGTGAAACGCTTTAGATGTGATTTCTGGTGTTACATACAGTAGTGTGCAAAATGTTGCCAATGACTATTCAATACGTGTCATTAAGTAAGTTCTTTAATGTTTACTCATAACTCAGTATTCAACACAAATGTAGGTCAAGTATAAGATGCAACATTACTTTTAATCAGAAAATCCATTGCATGGCACATGAGCAAGAGCAAGCTGTGGCTAAGAACAGATGGCTGGAAGAACTAAGAACTTGACCCCATCTGGAATTTTTCTAATGCTATTGTAAGGGTAAAGTAAATATTCTGAAAGGTTTGGGGGTCTTCATTGTCAGAGCTGGAACTGCAATAACATTGACATCTCCAGGATTCATGGTTTGCAAGGCGTGCTCTTTGATAATGGACGTTCTGTGCCATAGAAAGAAATTATCAATGGAACTCTAATAAATGGTGCTCTTAGCTCTGCCAGTACATTAATGTAGATCTGAAAGACATGTTAAGTCTGATCTGTAATCGGGTAATGTTATGATTAGTGTTTGTGATGTAATAAAGAAAACCTAATTAAGAAACTGCAGGGGGAAAATACAAGAGGCCTGTTCTTTTAACAAAATCTGCTACCACTGAAAAGAGATTTTAAAATGTCATTTAGCTAGCTTTCACAGCACACCATTTAAAATCATAGTAAAACCTATTATTTCTTGTTCAGAGAACTTGTAATTCAATTGTCTAGTAAGCTTTGCTATCTCTAGTTACAGAAATTTCTTAAAAAGAAACAGCTATGAAAATTGTACGTGATTTCTACAAAGACCAAACTATTTTTTGTGTGTGTGTGTATGATACAGCCTCAGCTATGCAAGATTTTAAAATGCTTATTATCTCTTTTTTGTAGAAAATGTTTGTAGGCCATCTGGTGTATTTAACATGTGATCTAAAATTTTACCGTTAGTATCACTATACTTATTAAATATATTTGAAGCTAGAAAATGGTCATATTGTAGGAATTATGTATACTGTACACTGAAATTTTATAAATCATTACTATGCTCTTTCACATAGTTTCTCATTCATTCACTGTAATAATAATTCCTTAACCAAAATATGCTGAAGATCATGGTATAGCTTCAAAGGATGGTTTAGTGGTCTGAGTATAAAGTGCATGATCCTGCACAATTTAAATCATTGGGATTTTTAAAACTGACATCAACTGGTGCAGAATCAGACTGAAGGAGTTCAGTCCTGCAAAGTGCTGAACAGTGAAGCCCTGATCCAGCAACAAATGTAACGTGGTGCTCTTTAAGTATTTGAGTAATCCAATTGACTTCAATGGGATTATTCACATCATGAAGATAAGCACGTTTAGGTGCTTTGCTAGACTATTCAACACTTTGCAGGATTGAGCCACAAATTATGGCAGGTTTGGGCTTCCTTTGTGCCACGTGAGCAGGACAAAGGGAGTAGAGAAGGCCAGAGGCTCCCTGAAAACACTGGTTTAACACTGGCAGGGTCAGTTCAGATCTTCATACTTCTGGTGTTGGTAAACTGAGTTTAATGTTTCTGGGGGATGTTTCAGATGAGACCTTAAAAGGTAAGACTTTGCTCTGTTCTCTTATAACGTGACAAACACTTGCTCCTAGGTAATATGAATCCCTTCCCTCAGTATTCTGCGGTGTGCTGTGCATAAGTCTCATTCCAAAGGAGTTATCTTGCAGTGGTGTTATATCTATGTAGGACTATATTCTGAGGCCACTTATATGGACATATACTTCTGCTTATATGGATCTACTTCAGCTATACAGTGAGGACAAAGTTGCACATATCCTCTGCTGTTGCACTCAGCTGCCTGTCTGCAGAGACTCGACAGGTCTCCCACAAACAGTCTCCACAAATTTGGATCCTCATGGGTAAAACCCAGTGTCAGAAGAGGATAGTGGGCTATGTGTACTACTCCTTCTTATAACCATGTGTTATATCCCATATTCACCTGAGCAAAACAGTTTTTCTTGTTCTTTCAGAATAGGACCCATAGTGTGTAAATCTCTTTGGGAGGAAAGGCACTTTACAAAATTAACAATAACCATATTTACTATGCAAAGGGCTATTTACACTCTGCTTTTATCTTTCAGTTAAGCAATAAGAATCAAGGAGCAGAGCATTTCCTGGGGATTAATGACTGTCTGGGAGGAGTTTAAGGGCCAAGCTCCAGTCAAAGGCCATTAACTCCAGCTTGTCATTAAAAATCCTTAGGAAATGCCTTGTGCCAAGGTCATTATTACCCTTATAACAAATGTAGGCACATGGATTTTTTTTCTTGAGGGGTATTTTCATTTGGTATGCACAGGAGAATTTACACTGTTTTATTATTAGCCAGTTCAATTGCTAGAGTCACCTCTCAACATTCCATTCCTCATAGAGTTTTAGTTAAATGTATTGTGAAAAATGGAAGCAAATCACCCTTATGTTTTTCTAACCAACATACCTGATCATAATTTCAGATTTCTTGACAGGTATGGGATGTCTTTTGCCTTTCACCAAACAAAACAATGCTGCAGAGAAATTTCCCTGAAAGAAGAAAAAAGTTTATGGACCAGGTTCTCTCATGAAGATTCAGCTCCCTTCATGGCAAAGGTTAAAACTGGCCCCAGAATCAAGGAGATGCAACCAGCTGTGCTCTCTTTGGAGCTTGGTTCAGCAGATTGAGAATGCAACTGAGAATTTAGCCCTGTATGTATGTACATCAGAAAGTACTTCAAATCCTATTCATTATTTACTGTGTATACAGAAAGGCATGATTTGTCACAGTACACCAGATAGTCAGTTGGCCAAATGGAAATTTAACTTGGGCAAGATTTATATAGGTTATAACAAGTTAGAAAAGCCTATAAAAACAGTAAATAATTAAATTTAAAAATGTCTTTTAGGGCTACAGCTGGACAATGGAAGCAGAACTCAAGAAAATCCATTTGGAATGGATTTTGGTGGAACTGAAGAGGTTACACTACTTTCAGTTTCTTCTCATGATAATCTCAGTCAGTAACATAAGTAGGGATGGGAACTGGTTCAGATAAACTGAGTCAAATGTTCACTCCAAACAAATATAAAATTGAGGTTTACAAAAGGTTGGTTAACTTTCAAAACATAAGTCAACACATACCTTGGCATTTTTGCAATATTTTGGTTCCAGCCAAAATTAGGATGGCACTAACATATTGCAAAAAGGATTGTCTTTGTCTTATTTCTGTCACTGCTGAAATCAAAGAAGTTCTGGAAAACCCACAAGAAAGCTTTATCTTTGACTGTCATATACTGTATGTTTGTATAGTGCCTAGCAGAATGGAGCCCTGACTTCGCTAAGGCCTCCAAACACTGCAGCAGTATAGTATTAAACAGTAATAATAATTATCTTGTAAAACTCCAAGCTGATTTCCAGACCGAAATGTAGACTGTTCATCTGAAACTTTTGATGATGGTCAGCTAGTAATGGTAAGAACACAGTTCTCAAAGTAACACTACTTTAAAAAATTCAGATTTTATTTAGTTAATACTTTTTTTCCACTATTGAATTTCACAGCTCAGGTGATCACCTGATGGTAGAACTGACTGACCTTCAGAACTCATCCTGACTCGTCTTCGCTATGCTGAAGAGAACTATCAACTTAGTCCTTTATGCCATAACTACCTGTAAATTGAGGTATTTCTAAAATTGGCTGTCTTGTTTGATCAGAACTGTGCTCCAGCTATGACATCTATTTTCTTCTTAGGATATGCAGAAGCCCTGCCCAAGGCCCGACATACCACTTCAACTTCTTAACACAGAATTTATGTGGGACCTTAAGTGGTACATAGGACCTTGCATAAGCCCTCCTCTCTGCAGTGAATTTCATCCTTAAAGAGCAGGGGATAATCCAAGTTTTTTGGTCAACACGCCCTCTTATGTGAAAAATCCTTATACTTTTCTTCTTATCCTTCTCCAGAACATTTTCACATAACTATTCTGCTTGCCTTACCTCTGTATGTTCTGACAGTTTTCATCCTGTTTCAAGATTATTTCCATTGGCACCTGTATAATTTTTGTTTCTCCATCCGAGAGGACTGGAGAAAGGCAAATATAATATGTATCTTTAAAAGGGGGAACAAAGAGGACCCAGTGAATTATAGATAGTCAGCCTAACTTCAATATGTGGAAGAATACTGGATCAAATTATTAAACAATCAACTTGTAAGGATAATAGGGTTATAAGTAATAGCCAGCATGGACAAGAACAAATCATATCAAGAACAAATCAACCTAATTTCCTTTTTTGACATGGTTACTGACTAATACAGCCCAGTATGCCATTAGCCTTGTTGGCAACAAGAACACACTGTTGACTTATATCCAGCTTCTCATCCACTGTAATTCCCAGGTCCTTTTCTGCAGCAGTGCCACTTAGCCAGTTGGTCCCTAGCCTGCAGCAGTGCACGGAAGAATCCCAGGCACTGCTACACTGCTATTTCATTGGGAGGGTGGTAAAGCCCTGGAATGGTTGGAATCTCCATCCTTAGAGGTTTTTAAGGCCCGGCTTGACAAAGCCTTGGATAGATGATTTAGTTGGGCCTGATCCTGCTTTGAGCAGGGGGTTGAACTAGATGACCTCCTGAGGTCTCTTCCAACCCTAATCTTCTATGATTCTGTGCTTGATGGGGGGTGGGGGAAGCAGTAGACATGATATATTGATTTATCTTGATTTCAGTAAGGCTTTTGGTACAGTCCCATATGACATTCTAATAAGCAAACTAGGGAAATGTGGTCTACATTTCCATGATTAAATCAATAACATTATTTTTAAAATACTTCAACAATCCTTCTATATGTTTACCATATGGGCTTTTAGACTCCAAATCAATTCCCATTGATCTCAATGGGAATTGATTCAGGTCCTAAGGCACTGATCCTGAAACCATTTATACATGTGCTTATACACTTCAGAAAACTAAGCACTTGCATAATGTTTTCAGGATCAGGGCTTAAATCTTAAAAATGGAATAGATTATAATTGATTATTGTGCATGTATTTTTTTCCCATTAACTTCTTTCAAGCTTGTAACTGTAAATTATCTGTTTAGGATATATGTGCTACATTTTGTCTCATTACTCCTAGTTGCATTGCTTGTTTTTGTATCTTTTTTTCAAGGCTAAATCCATAAATAAAATAAAACTAACAACAAAGAGTAGGTTCCAACACCCAAAGTTGTGAAAATTAAATTTCTTTTGGGCTCCCAGTGAGCTTAGTGGTGGTAGGTCCCCATCGTTTTAGTGTTTCCTTTCCCCTCAGTCTCTCCTTTGGCCATCCCCTACTCCAACTCCCTCTGCCAGGTTCTAATCATCAAAGCAGAGCCAGAGAATGCTGAGCAGTGAATCCATACTCCTACGTTAAATTGAGGACTGTAACAAATTTAAGTCCCCTTGACAAATAAGGGTACCCTGTCCGTTTTTAGGCTCTATTGGTTCCAAGTGCTGCCTGTGGCTGTGTGTGAGTTATTGGCTTTCATACAACGTTTGGATATTCATTGCTTTTAGTGTAAAAGACCAAGTATATGGGACCAAATTATATTCTTCTCAAAGATCTTTCAAGGTGAAACATCCACCCATAGAACATTAATAGGACAAGTTGCAGCAGTTAGAGTGAAAGGATGCCAAGTCTAAACTATTTACTCTAAATGATTCCAATTTTTCCAAGGAACAAATGGTTCAAGTCTCTCAACAAGACAATTAATAAAACCACTGTCCAAAACTGCAGTGATAAAGCTAGCTTAGCAGTACCTGATTGTCCAGCATGTGGCACATTGCTTTGTAACCAAATGGATAATTTCAGGGGGATGTCATTACAACACCATAAGCTACATTGAAAAATACAGTATCATGTATTGCCAAAATCTTAAAATATTTCCAGGTTTCAAACAGCCTATCGGACTGTGGCCAATCTTGAAGAAAATGTAGAAAATTCTTTTGTTTCCCTTGGGGATCTGCCAAGTACTGAAATATTTTCTCCATATTAATCATGTTGGGAGCTGACTGTTCTTTCCTGCTGAGGATAGCTGGATGTCACTCCCTCCAGATCTTGTCAGCACTGCTCCCAAGTTGGCTATAGGAGTCACTAGAGAACAAACTTAGGCACTTCTTCCATGACCTTAGTGTGCTGCCAAATTCCAAGAACTGTATTAAGAAAAAAAGTGCCTTGCTACATGGAGACTCTACCAACACAAGGAGGAGCAGGATTATGACATTCTGAGACCCTAAACTATGTCAAGTATAAGAGGCCCCATACCTTAAAAAAATAAATTGTGATTTTCACAGAAAGGATATTGAATATATAAACATGAAAACTTTTATATTTGCATATATACAAAGACGAAGTTGTAAAAATAAAATAATATAACTAAAACATGTCTTCAATATGCCTGTTTGCATTATAAAATAGTTTCAAATTAACATTTTCATCTATGATTTCTTAATTAATAGATATGAAAACTTTATATCTACAGCAACACAAAAGCAGTTACAGTTATACGGACCAGCTTACTTAATGGTAGCAGTACATCCCGCAGTATGTCTGTCTGCACATCACATTAATTTTAACACTGAAATTTAAAACATTTTCTTTGTAATTTTTGGAGATCAAAGTCCTCTAATGATAAGCTACTGAGTCGGTCACTTTCGATGCACAGATTGTTTAGGGCAGATAGCTTTTCTTGCAGCATTTTCGAGGCAGACATCTCTCTTCACATTTGCTTCTCTATCCTCTGTCTCCCCCAGGACCACTAATTAATCTCAAGTAAACATCTTGGACACAGAGTGACAACAAGCTATTTGCACAAAAGAGAAAAAAGAATTTATCAGAAAAAAGACTGGTAATCTCTAGACAGGCATGGAGAAAGTGAGAAAAACTAGTCTGTATTCAAGCAAATATAATGAATATTATAGGCTTTAATAGCCTATAAATCATATATGCACATAGTTTGACATAACTTGCTCACCAAGTACTCAGAATATTTTGATATATATGTATATCTTCCTTCACTTCTTTCAAAACCATCTACTTATCCTTTCATCAGCACTCTCTGATATTTACTAAGGTGCCCAAAACTGACAGAGGGAAGCCAACACAAATTTATCCTCCTCAAGATCCACTCGACCCAAGTCCATAAGATGATCACCTGCAAACTCAATCATGAGAAGCACTGATAGCGCATGAAGCAGAAAGTGGCGTGAACACTAAAATACACAATTGTACATATATACAGATCAAAAGAAGAAAGAACACCCTAATACTTAAGAAAACGAAGAAAAACAGGAGCAAAGGCACTATACAACTAAGCATACTGGACTGTAAACAAAAGATGGCAGCCTTCCAGCTATTACCAGACAAGGAAATATACATGACGTCACTCCTAGGATAAGTTTCATACAAATATGAGTATAGCAGGTTTGCTTCACAACATTGCCATCTCCAACCTCACATTTTCTCCAATTTTATCAGCAGTGAGATTTATTTATTTTAATAAGTTATGAAAGCATGGTCAGAATTTTACCAGTAGCATCTGGCCGACAAAACACTGCCTTAGGAGACTGATAGCAGACTGCACTTGTAAAATTATTTTTCTACAAGCAAATTATCATTTTTTTCTCAGCCCTGGCCTCCTGCCTGTCAAAATAAACAATTAGTGAGCGGTAAGGGCAGGGTAAGGGTATTTGTGTAGCAAGAGGTGTATATTTGTCATATTTGAACAAAAATGTCTATATTTAGAAAGAATTTGAGTATGGATGGGAAGGGAGTTAGGGTCAACATCTGAATAAGAACCTGAGTTTACTCTGCACAAAAGACATCCCCTTACAAATGTTTTGGAGTCCCACAATTAAATGCGGAAGTGGTTTCAGGGTGCCATATGTC
Source organism: Chelonoidis abingdonii (assembly GCF_003597395.2). Classification (NCBI taxonomy): domain Eukaryota; kingdom Metazoa; phylum Chordata; order Testudines; family Testudinidae; genus Chelonoidis; species Chelonoidis abingdonii. Next base: position 90,572,844 of record NC_133774.1, on the reverse strand, counting down.
AAAAGAGGTGCAACCACTGTGGAAACTCAGAGATCATAAACTCTAGCAATCCAACTCAGCCACTTTTGAAATCAAATGAATTGGAATTGGTAGGTTTCACACAACTGTGATAACTTACCTTATAGATTAAGGTGTGCATCTATCCTAAGATGTGCCTGGGGCTCCTAGGTGCTACCACAATACTACTGTGAATAATAACAACCAATTCAGTAGATATATTAGAGCCCAATATGGTGAAGGTGCAGTGCACCCTCAACGTCTCCTGAAGTCAATGGGAGTAGAGAGCATGCAGCACGTCACAGGAAACATGCATCATCTCACAGGGTGAGGCTCCAAATGAGCTGATTTCAGTCTCAGGATCTTTCCCAGACCTAGCCTTTAATTCAATTCCCTTCATGCCTGATTTCTCCTGTGATGGTTCCTGGAGTACCCAGGACTGAGAATCACCTTATTACCCCTTGCCTCTGGTGTGAGGGAGTCTTGCTTGTGGTAAGGAGGTGTTAGGTCCCTAGCACCACCAGCTTTTCATCCACTCAAGCACTCTGCTTTGAGCTATGCCAGCCCTGTTTCTGCCTTGCAGGTTAACAATAGGTGCACCAGAGTCCCCTTGAATTGTTCCCCTGTGATATCCCTGTGATGATACTGGCTACTTACAGAAATCCTAGATCCTCTACCCCCAAAGAAACAATGTAGTACAGTTTACCAGTTTTACTTTAAACTACCATTTCTTGTCTAACATACAACATTTGTAATGAAACAAAAAAGTTTATTTATGAAAGTATAGCGATTCCACTGGAAACAAATGGTTATACAATAAAACAAAATTATAAAATGCAAAGTAGGGTCTACTCGTTGTTAATAGTTACCTTTTCTATATAATAAAATATAGATTTTTCTCCCCAAAATTCAGTCTGTTGCACAGCTTGCTGGCTTCACAGGAACAAGGATCCAATATTCCATGAAAAACACTCCTGCTCAACAAGATGTCTTCTTGGTGAATAGCTACTGACTGCCTCCCCTCACTGTATTATAATGAAACAGTCTTTTGTCTCTGTTCATAGACAGGGTGACTCTCTCTCTATTGCAATATTCCCTTTTTTTTTGTTTGTTTTAAATCTCCCAGTGGTTTTGATTGTTTGCGGTGGTCTTGGATAGTTTTCCATTGACAGTCTTCAGATGAAGCAAGGCTAGACAACTAAGTCTTGCATTACATTACCCCCTGCTTGAATTAAGTAATTTCAAAAATACTTTCTGTTCCAATTGGAACAAAATATTTGCAAAACAAATAATTTGAAAGATTTCAAAATGGTATAAGGGAAGAATATGTTAAGTGGGAGAGTCCAGGAGAGAGAGATGCTTCTTTGTGACAAGACAGTGGCTTAGATGAGGCTTATGAAAAAGAATTACGTGTGTGCAATTTGTGACCCTTTCTGTTAATGGAAAGAGGACTGTGTTCATTCTGTAAACAAACAAATTACATTAGAAAATATCTTGACTCAGTATCACCAATTTTACTTCTAATGGGAAAATGGCCTGCTGCAAAGGCCTCTAAATCTAATAACACCTAGTTAAAAGGTGCAACAATAATACACTTACAACTAGACTAAACTGTCATTTTGTCCTGCCATTTGTGAGGATTGAACATTGGAAAAGGCAAACTAATGACGTTGTAAAACACATCATATATCTGAACTGTCACAGGTAGCACTCTATTGTATTGTTACAACTGGGTAGTCTGAATCCATTAAATATTGGTAAGTGCAATGGGTGTCCATACACTATTGTTCAAGGAAGTCATTTTGAATAGAGTCAGATGGCCACTGGGATAGAGAAACAATGATGTAAGGCAGACATTGGTTTTAGCAATGCAAGTTCTGGATATAGAAGATGGACAGACAGTAATAGCACACATATTGTAAGAGATATAGAAATTTTTACTAGTTTAAAATGTTGGTATAAAGAACAATCTTGAAATATCAGCATTATACACAAAGGACTACTACCCAGCTTTTGAAAATATGTAGTTGGAGGATCAATTTATTTTTCTTACTTATGGGTAGCAATACATTCATCTATGTTCTTCAATAAAACTAGCAGAAGGTGATAAGTATAGGGTAGTAGTTAAAATGCTGAACAAGTACCCCATTTAACCCATGATTTACTATTGTTAATTTGTTTCCAAAATCCACTTCCTTTGGAACAAATTATAGCTAAGAATATGCTTTGACAGTTAGTTCTTATGAGGATGGAATAAAAGAGCCAGCATTCAATGGAATAACCAGAACCAATATGGGAGCTAAGTGTTCAGCATTTTTGAAAATTAGGCCACCTGCTTAGCTGCCTAAATATGGATTTATGAGTAACTTTAGGCTCCTACGGTTGAAATTTTTAGCCAAAAATGTTGAGGCAAAATGTAGAGCAAAAGAGGGACTATTTCATGGATTATATAAAATTCGAATTCATTTTGCTGTAACCGAAACAGGAGTTTTACCATGAGCTCCAGAGGTGAAAGTCTAGTTCATTAACATGCTCAGTCTTAGAAATGTTCTTAGTTTTTTGTACTGCCAGCCATATTACAGAGAACAGAAACCTGGGCACTTTCTAAGAAACTGCAGCAGAAGCAAAGGGAGAAGTATTGAAGCATGGACAAATCGTAAGTGATATTGAATGGCTCCACACAAGAACAGCTAAATGTATTAAAGAGCAGATGAAGTCTAACGGGGTGCAGAGGCTTTGCTTGTTTTGCAGCCAGTAAACTTAGCCTCACACAAGTATAGAAGAAGCAATAATGAGGCAGGGCTGTATGCTTAAGGGCCTATCATTCTCACAGCGGAAGAACAGAAAACTATTAAAAAAAGATTGACATGATAAAAACTGAGAAACAAAAGAAGCAAAAGGCTTTTGGGAAGGCAGAGTTCTAAAACCTTTTCCCCACAGGGTTGGGTTGTTACCCAGATTGTTTGATTCTAGGTATGTAAGACCACTTTTGTTTTTCTAAAGTTTCAAGAATGAAACTTTGAAGATGATAACTTGGTGACTGAAGGCTTCATTTTAGTAGATGGTAGATGTGCATTTTCAAAAATGGAACTTCTAAAATTAATGAGATTTCTGCATTTACTGGGTATTCTTGGTAGGCGCATGCCATTGCTGACAGCCAATCAGAAAGTCCTATCTGTGTTCTAAACTTATATTTCTAATAAAAATTGCAACTGGGAATTTGAAATTTGAAAACTAATCTCTCTTTAGTGACTACTGTACAGTCCCTTTAATACTTACTCTTTCCTCTCAGCGACTCCTTACGGGGATCTGGAGAATTTTGAAAGAACTCTCTAGGATGGTGACTCCTCTTAACAGAATGTTGTTGCTTGAGGTTTTGATGAGTCCACGACAATAGGCAGTCAAACGGTCAGCACTGAAAACAAGAGGGAGGGGGGGAACTTAGTCCTCACTATCAAAAAGGAAAGGGTGATTCCAGGAAAAAGTGAGAGTGAATTATTCTGACACCTCACATGTATGTCCCCAAACCAAAGACCTCCTTCTCCATTACATTTGCATTAAATAGATCTCAGAAAATGAAAACTATGCCATATTCTTTTAAAATAAGTCAAATCTCTTCAAATTTGCCTGGTACTCTCCCAAGAGTGCAATAATATCAAAATAATTGAGGACTACGGGAAGTCCAGGGGAACAGATTCTCCCCAACAGGAACTGAAAGGACAGCTCCTAAGCCAGCAACAATGCCACCTTTTTGTAGGTGCTCCTCGTTAGTTTTCTTTCAGCAGGTCTGTAGCTAGCCAAACAAAAGTGGCAAGGAAACAACATGTTAAATGAGGGCATAAGAAAATTCTGAAACACCAGGGGCACCTTCTTGCATTTTAGAACAAAAAGTATTTGCAAAAAAATAAGCCTACCTGGTATTTATCTTGGACTCTGTACTAGAATAACTTGCCAGTAGCAAATTCCACACACTGCAACCATAGTTCCTTCTACACACTCGCGTATCCCATCATACACACACACACACAAACTGCATAGAAAAACATTCAAAAAGCCAGTATCAACATTATAAAAAAATCCCCTAAAGCAGGTTATCGTCTCCCCTATATATTGGAACACAGGGCTCTTATGCCCACCGTCCATTCACAGCCAAGTCTCCCTAGCCTCCTTGTCCTACAGGATCATGTCCGCAATGATATTTTATAGAGAAACCCAAATGTGTATTTTCAGTAATGTTTTGGCATTAAACACACTTTCTTATTAACTTGCCTCCCTCATTTTCTGTTATTTCTCTCTTTCTGCTTTACTTCCCTACTTCTCTTTCTACTGCTTACCTGCCTGTCACTTTTTACCTCAGAGAGCCAAGGTGAGTAAAGTAATATTTTTTATTGGATCAACTTCTGTTGGTGAGAGAGACAAGGTCCACAGAGCACTTCTTTAGGTGGAACTAGAAAACTTGTCTCTCTCATCAACAGAAGTTAGTCCAATAGAAGATATTACCTCACCCATGCTGGGTCTCTCATATCCTGGTAGCAACACAGTTATAACTCTTTTACCTCTCTTTTTCAGTGTCCGTTTTACCTGCACTTAAGGTCTGATCCAGTTCCCATGGACTTCAATGGGAGCTCGATCAGGCTCTTAACTTTTCTTTTTCAGTATTCCCTCCTAGATCTCCCACTTTTTGTCCCTCTTCTTCCTCTCTCTCTGTTATGTTCTTGATTCCCTTGCTTTCCAACTCTTTTCCCTGACTCTCTTCCTGCTCCTTCTCTTACACTTTGCCTCTTTCTACCTAGTCACCTGCTGCTGGCTTTTCCCACTCTTTCACTCTTTTTTTTTTTTTGGTCTTTTCCAGTCTTCTTCAGTGACATTACAATCTGGACCAATGAACAGCTATGTCCTGTCAGTTCTCCAACATGCGGTGCCTCTTATACTGGCTTGCTGTGAGAGCTACCACTCTTGGGCTACTCACACACCTCATGTAAGCTACTCTCAGTTATATTATGTGAATACTATAGCCAACCACTCTTGTATTATACTGCAGAGCAACAACAGCAAACTCCGTCTCAGACTTTCCCCAGAAATGTATGTCTTGTACTGCCCAGCTCTCTTCTGGACAATACAAACTCATATAAAGTCATTCATTTTATTAATAGAAAATGATATGCAGAAATCCTGTTATCCCAAATGGAATTTCCCCAAACACTTCAATCCAAACACATTGGTGTAGATAAAACAGTAAAACAAGTTTATTAACTACAGAAAGATAGTTTTTAAGTGAGTACAAGTAATGAGGCATAAGAGTCAGAGTTGGTTACAAGAAAATAAAAGTAAAATGCAACTAATGCCTAACTTAACTAAGTGAATTCAAAGCACAGCTCTTTCTCACCACATGTTTCAGCATTCTTACTGGCTGAATTTCTTTCAGTCAGGATCCCTCCCCCATTCAAATACTGCTTCCTTATTGTTCAGGTGTTGTTGATGCAGTGGGTAGAGAGAAAGGAAGAGATAATTTGGGGCATCTGCTCTCCCTTCTTTCTCTTCCTTGAGCATCATCTCCAGCGGAAGTTCAGGAGATAGGAAGTCTGTATGGATGGGAACCCCAAGCTGTTCCTTTGTCAAGATGTAGATTTTTCACCCACACCATCTTTCCTGCCAAAGAATGGCCACTTAACCAGGTGATGGTCCATTTGATTTTGTTGACTCCTGGCTGAGGCATCAGCTAGTCTTTTGTCTCTGGGGAACTGGTTTGTGATTGCTCTCCAGACTTGGAACATGTCTTAATAATATCATACAGTAGAATTTTATAATTTTATATACAATGTTGCAACACATATTTTACCAGGACAATAATGATCAGAAAATTATGAGTTTTCAAATGATGCCTCACAAAGCATACTGTGTACACAATGTATCATAATCTTGTAAAAGGGGTGAACATAGGGGTGCAGACAGTCACACTCTATCACTCTTTTTTTGATCTTTCCAAGTCTCTCTCCACCCATTCTGGATCTATTCACTCCATTCTCTCTCTATCCCAGATGCTTCTAGTGTGTATCCTTCCTTTACTTAGGTCTGGTCTCTGTACTTTGGGGATGGACAATGAGATAATGCTCTGAAAACTCCCCAGTGAATCTGACTTCTTTTTAAAAATGAAAGTGTGTGTGTGGATAGGAGGAGGGGCGAGTGGAAATCTTCAGCCCACCACCAACTTTCTGGAGTAAGGGTAGTGGAGTCTGGCTGCCACTGTTGGGTTCAGTCCATAGTTTTCAGTACAGTTGATTGAAAAATGGTAAGGTTTTTTTTTCAAAATATTTTTTAAAATTTAAAATAATTTTTATTCTAAAGTTATGTAAATTATTTTGAGATTTTTCAGAGTTTTGGTTTGTAATTTCTCCCTTCTGTCATCCACTTTCTTGAATTGTGGGCTTTGTAAGACTTCAAAGAAATGGAAACAGAGATAGACCAATGTTGGAGATGTAATATAGAAAATTCTGATTTAATACACGTATGGTGAAATTATGCAATACTAAACAATATGGAGAAAATGTGAAACAAATTATGAATGAGTTGTTGGCACAGACAAGAATGGTTCTCTTGGACTCCCCACCCGAAGGTGACGTGGCTTCTTCTCAGAAACAGACATTTTGGCATATTGGTTTTCTTTTTGCAGTTTTATGTCTTGCATGACCATGGAAATTAGAAAGGCCCCCAACGGCAGATGACTGCGTTTGAGAAGTTTCACAGCATATCACCAATGAAAAACTGGTTTACAGGCTGAGAAATAAGACTACTGAGAAAAAATTGAAAACTTTAGCTGGACACAATGGTGTAAAAAAGACTGTTTCATTATACTCAATGGGCTGAATCATCCACATGAATAACTTTACTCATATGAGCAGTCCCACTGAAGTCAATAGGAGTACTCACTTATTGAAAGTTAGGCATATGCTTAAACACTTCAAGGAATCACAGCCTTGAAATCTAGGTCCCATTACATATAGCAAGAATCTCCATGATACTCCTTGTACACTCATTTCAATAAAGATTTTTTTAAAAAAAATTCCTTAATAGTTCCTTAGGAACCATAAGTGACCAATGTGTAAATCCTCCTTAGTTTGTGGACTACCGATTCAATGGACTGTAATGAATACTTTGGAGCATTAAAACCTTAATGTTAGAGAACATTCTCAGAAGCTGGCTTAACTCCGTGTGCTAAAATTCGTTTGGAATTTGTTTTCTAAAATAGATTAACATTTTCACAGACAAATGTGTTTTTTTGTGTGTATGTGTAAAAAATACCCTCGCACTTCTACACACATATTTTCCCCAAGTTCCACTGAAGTGCTTGGCTATAGTATGGATACACAGTTTGAAAAAATTAAATTGGCAAAATAGAACAATGTTAACGTTACTTATTTTTAAAGAAAAGTCAGAAATCGTTGCTTTATTTGTTTCCCATTCCTGAAACTTCAAAAGGTCTGAATAATTTTTAATAGGTCTCTAGCACAACCTCTTCATTCAATAAAATGGCCTGATTCATCCAATCTATAATTGCACTGACTTTACTAGGGGTATATCAGGGATAAATTTGACTCATTTACTCAGTTTCTGTACCACTAGAATTTTTCAGTTTTCATTATGTGACTTTCACAGGTTAACAGACGCTAACCAGAACAAAAATAATTTTTCTATATGCCTGATCAGAAAGCTTTATAAGACTTATTCAGAATAGAAATTGTTACCACCATTTAGTTCCCACCTTTAAAACAAAACATAAAGACAACACTTCAAGGTGTGTGACCAGGTAAGTATGTTATGCTTATCTGGTTATTTAAATATAAAATATTGGTTGTTTACTCTGTTAAATCAGGATCTTCCATTATTTTACAGGCAGGTCTCAAAAACTGTCACAGAAGCAAATATTCTAAACTAAAACGTAGCTATTAATATGACTTATATTAGTAGGAAACAGACACAATTCATTGTCACTTTCCCCCATAAAAGGGGGAGGGCCTGACTGGATTTTTATACCTCATTTGTTTGTTATTTAGGGCCAGATTGTGAGGCCCTAATTCACATTGGTAAACTGTTACTCACACCAGTAGTTCTACTGGAGTAAAGAGCTCAGCTCCAGGCCTTAACAACTAGTAAGCAATCTTTTGTCTCACGTTATTTGATGGCGCAAACTGTTTGGCTCACAGAGGTAAATTATATATTTATAATTATGAGTGTCCTAGGAGCTTGGTAACCGGATAAGGATAACTGGATAATTTCACCTCTAGATTATTGGATTGAAGCCAGCCCAGCTTGGTGGTAACTAAAGGTCATTTGTCATCTGAAATATATTTGGTGACCTTTGAAAAATTAATGTACTGAGTAAACAATAATTGCTGTACAAGTGTCTGTGAGGTAATGGAGCCTCCTAAGGGGGAACTAGAGACCTGATCCAAAGCTCTTTCAGGCAATGGGACCCTGGCTTCCAACCCACCCCAGATTTTTTCAGTTCCTCTGTACAACAAGCTAAGAACATACACTCATGGCACAAGGGGAAGAGGTTTCCAGTGGTAATATATGCCTGGGTTGAAAATGGGTAATGTAACAACCTTAATTCTTCTATTCCTTTGTGTATATTGCATAGTAAATGCTTGGTTTCCTGTTTTTGTCTCCTCTTTTCTTAGAGAGCTACCCAGATGCTTCCAAAATCCAAAGTTTGAGAGGGAAATGCCAGGATTAGTCATTTGAACAATTCCTTGAGTTAAAAACCTCTTCTTTACACCCATGTTTTCAAATACAGTCTAAGTATGTTGGCTTACCTGATGGATGAATCTATTCACCTGTTGCTTAGGGAGATTCCATCTTTTGGCCTGCTTTAAAAGCTGCCTTATACAGAGTTGTGGAGACTCGGTTGAAGGGTATCCTGGGAAATGTGTTCCTAAGATGAGTGCCAAAGCATGGGAAATAAGCAATGGAATGCTGGGAAACTGTCTCCTCACAAGAAGCAGGGTGCTGAAGTGGGCAGTGATTGTCCATGTGCTACATTTTGTCACCTTCTTTTGCTTTTACCCTGTGCCTTGAGCTCTGTCTCTTCATGCTATTTGTTGCAGTAATAAAAAGTGACTTTATTTGCACTTTGGGGTCTGGTGGCAGGGCCATCCGGGGAGGGGGTGGCAAGTGGGGCAATTTGCCCCAGGCCCCGGGCCCCACAGGGGCTTCCACAAGATATAGTATTCTATAGTATTGCAAATTTTTTTATGGAAGGGGCCCCCAAAATTGCTTTGCCCCAGGCCCCCTGAATCCTCTGGGCAGCCCTGTCTGGTGGCACTTTCTTCATGAATCTGTTAGGTTCTGTTATGTATTGTAACTGCCCTTCAGTTAGCCCCTTTTGTTGACACTGGGCCCAGGGAGAGTGCTTCCATTAGGCGACCCTAGGCAATCGTCTAGGGCGCCAGGATTCAGGGGGTGACATTTTGCATGCTCCCCACGGGGCGTGCGGGAGCTTCGGGTTCCCGCCGCGCCGCTGAAGAAAGACCCTCCACCAACGTGCCACTGAAAACAGTGGCAGGCAATTGAGCTACCACCGATGTTTCGGCAATGACTGCCGCTGTCGCCTGTGGCATTTTGGCAGAGGGTCCTTCTTCGGTGGTGCAACAGGAGCAGAACTGGAAGCTCCCGCATACCCCATGGGGAGTGCAAAATGCTGCCCCCTCCCCCACCAAATTCTGCCTAGGGCGCAAGAAACCCTGGTACCACTCCTGACTGGGCCAGATCCTCAAAGGACTTTAGGCACATAATAATGGGAATTGGATGCCTAAATACCTTGGAGGATTGGAGCCCATGTTACTACAGAGGCAACAGACTGAATGAGCCAGTGAGTCAGTAGCATCTTTCGAGCAAGACCCTTCTTTAAAAAATCGCTCTGAATTAGCACGTGCTCTGTCTGGATTAGCCTTTCTGGGGAATCTAGCACTGTCTCACTACGACTGGTGGAGCTGCACCAGCAGAGACAGTGGTAGAACTGCTAGTATGCACAGGACTCAAGGATTTTTAGCATGTATCATTTAAATCTGAGCAGAGCAGGTTTAGCTGGTACAATGATAAAAATGCCAGTGCTCTGTCCAGGGGTGAAAGTAGAAATAGGGACTTACCGGTACACAGCTCGGTTGGGGCCGGCTCTGGCCCCCGGAAGGGGTGTGGCCTCAGGCAGAAGGGGTGGGGATCGGGGGTCAGAGCCAGCCCCGGCCTGCCCTGTACCGGTAAGTGCCCTCCCCCACCCTCGCCGGGGTAGTAGTGGCAGCCAGGGGCTCAGGCAGCAGTTTAAAGGGCCCAGGGCTCGGCTGCTGCTACCCCCCCGGGCCCTTTAAACCGCTGCTGGAGCTTCTGGCTGCTGCTGCTACCCTAGGACTCCGGCAGCAGGTCTCCCTGGGCTATATAAAGGGTCCAGAACTCCCCGGCTTCTACCACCTGGGCCCTTTAAATAGCCCCTGGAGCCCTGCTGCTGATACCCCAGGGCTCCAGCAGCGGGGCTCTGGTGGCAATTTAAAGGCCCTGGGGCTCCAGCCACTGCTGGGTGCCCCAGGCCCTTTAAATTGCTGCCTGGGGAAGCTGGGCCATCCTGGTACGGGGCACTGACTCTTGCCGGTACGCCATACCGGGGCAAACCGGCTTACTTTCACCTCTGGCTCTGTCTATACTTATTTTACCATTGATGAAGCTGCAGTGGTGGTAGTGAAATGATGTGAGATTGCCCCAAAGAAGTTACTGTAGATTGTGCCTTGATTTGAATTCAACTGTTAATAAAGCCAAGTGTCAGGGGCGAGCTTCCTTAACTTCTGCTATTCCCCCACTGGTTGACGGCATTTTCACTTTGATCTGTCAAATATGATAGTATCCTTTCAGCTTTTTGGCTTTGTCTGTCCAAATATGATAGTATCCTTTCAGCTTTTTGGCTTAAGAATCTGAGAGTGCATATTCTGTCTCATTTAATTTTTATTAGCTAAAATTGTAAAGTTAGAATGGGAAAGTATTTTTAAGCCACTTACTAGTTTTCTGGCATGCATCCTGGGCCAGTAATGGGGTCCACCATGATTGCAACAAATAGGATAGGAATAATTAAATGGATTAGGGAACTAGTAATTGTTCTCAGTACTTGGGTAAGTCTTTAAAAGTAATTAAAATTTGGCAAAGGTGATTTTCAGATATAAGCAGCTGGTGTTTCAGATTCTCATTAGGGAGGTAAGTTACCAAAAATGAAACACCTGTTTATACATCAATGCTGCTGCAGTTTAGCAGCACGCAACATTCCTGGAACTGTTAAATATATGCATTATGCCAACAAAAATTCAGCCTCATGTTTACTTAAGCCCTGAATAAATATGGCTGATTTCTGACAAAAATCTAAGTAAAGTTTTACCTGAGGTTAATAAGACGCAAAGCAAAAAAATGTGCCATTTATAAGAAATATAACCACGAAGAGTAATACAAGGTAAATAGCTATATTTTTTTATGCAAAATGGGATTTTAAAAGAAAAATGCTCCATTCTGACTGGAAGAAACTGTCAGCATATTAATATTTTTTCAGTTCAATGGACTGAATGATTCTCATAAATCACTGGGACTGGAAAAGCCGTGTTAGCATTAACAACTGGTCAGGATGCATGATTTTACTTATCATTTACCATATTATGGGTTATAATTAGGGCTGGTTGAACAACTGATTTTTTTGACTTCAGTGGTTGAACTAAAAAATTGAAAAAAAAATTCACTTTGGATCAAACACAAATGAACTTTTTTTTGTTGTTCTTAATGAAATAAATTATTTCTATTTTGTTGAAGCAAAATATTTTGTTTAACCCACAATGATTTTTTCAGTTTTTCATTTTTTAAAACAACTTTTAAAAATGTGTTTTAAATTAAAGTTTGGAAACCAAAATGTAGTTTTTGAAATGAAAAGTCAAAATATTGGCCAAAAATATTCACCAAATTTGAGCTGGATTCACAAATAGTTTTGGTTAACCTAAAACTGCATTTTTCAGTGAACAAAATTATTTGCACACAAAATTTCTCCTTGCTCGGGTTATAATACATTTAAGGCCTAGCCACGCAAACCTTTTCTGACTCCTTGCTCTTGCAATTAGTCTTATGGACTGCAATGGAACTATTTGTGTGAGTAATGACAGTACATGTGAGTAAGGGTTTGCAGTCCAGGTCCTTAAATTGTAACCAAATTAATAATTTACAATTCATCTTCCAGACAGTTTATAAATATCACCTTGGATAAAAAAGGAAAAGGAAAGACTGAATGTGAATAAACCAAGAGCCTGATCGTGTCTTCCACTAGTGTGAGCGGAGAATCAAATGGTGGATGTATTGTAAGCGGCTTGTAAATATGGGGTGGAATTGGGGGATTGTTGGCCCTATGGCATTTTGATTAGATCACATCTTTGCATGCTACAAACCATACAGGGATTCCTGGTGTGAGTGAATGCTGACCTGGTCACCATCTATACTAGTTTTCTCCAATGTACAACAATACTCTTCCCTTCCTAAACAATAGATATGGTGATTTGGGAAGCAGCATTCTGGAAGGCAGGCATTGGCAAAGCTCCTGCAAAACTAGTACTGGCACAGATGCCAGGAAGTTGAAGATATCCCAACCTCTTGCACTAGTCAAGTTTCACGAATCAAACTCCTTTGATTGTTCCACAGAGTAGACAAAATCTGTCCTCTCTCTCTCCCCTATACCTTGGGGAACAACGAAATATGCAGAGGCCAAACATATAATTTCTAGTCTCCTATGCAGAAATAACCTGTGTTGGAGACTATTTGACTCCAATATTTTAAAATGTTTATGCAAAACTATGTTCTGGTTGAAAAATATGCAATTAATAATCCACAGTTTCACAGGGTGATAGATTAACTTTGCCTAATATTACATATACAAAGGGAGGTAGGAGTAAACAGAGAGGGGGCCAAACCAAAACCTGGCATCTGTAGTTTGGATTGGAGTTTACAGCTTGGATCTGCCTCCAGAAGGGGCCAAATCTGAACAGATTCCAAATATTTTGAACACAGGAGGATCCCAGATTCAAACCCCAAGTTTGGGAGATTCGAGATCTTGGGTTTGGTTTGGCCAGTTACAGAGATCTGAAATTCAGAAGGAGGATTCAGTTTTTCGTGTTTGGCTCAGGCCCAACTCTGGTAATAAAAAGTAAGAACTGGTGCATTAATACTGATGCCTTTGACTGTAGAATCTAGTAAGTTGATCAATCATATATTGCCAAAAATTATTGCTAATTTTCTGTTACATAGCTTATGTACTGTAAAAAAACCATTCTACAAACAACCAAATACGTAATCAATAAGTTATAATATTTTTTATTCATGTTAGAATTTCTATCAGTGTTTGAACATTAATATTTAGAGAGTTTGTACAATTGCCACTCCAGGTTTAAAATGAGAACCACATTAGATCACAAATGGTAACTAAAACACAATTCAGAATTGTATGAATATTCACACTCTCTTTCTTTCTCAACACTGTTAAACATTTTCTTTTTCCGCAACGGGGTTTAAAATGAAAAGTGTGCACTGTAATCATGTCTCAGCAATGTTCCAAAACATAATGGTATCATCATTACATATAAACTCTTTAAAAATATACTTCTGTCAAAAGACTTGATGACTATTATGTACACTACAAAAATAAATTTTCATATAAATAAATTATATGGCATACTTTTATCTTTGTAACTGAAATGACACAAACCCACTCCTGCCAAAATAGGCAGGCAATGAGACCCAGTTTGAATATTTTTTTCCTTTTTACTCCTTACACTAAAACCTACAATGAGTCCTTAATGTAAATGTTATATACTCTTTCCTATTTAACATTAGTAAGCATTCTATACAAATAAAAATTCCATTAAAAGTAAAAACATAGCTGTAATAGTGTTTCCAATAGAAATAAAATCCCTGCAATTTTTGTTTGTTATAAACTGGCATGACAAATACTGTAAGAAAACATTCTTATGATACAAAAATATAAATATCACCCACGATTAAAAAAAGTTAAAAAACAAACCATAAAACACAAAGTTGCCAGCCACTGAGTTCTCCCTTTGCCAATGTGACTATAGGAGAAAAGGTCTAAACTGTGCAGAAAGCAGACAGCTCACCCACACACAAACACACAGAATAAGGAATTGGGGGGCAGGGGGAGAAGGAGAGAAGAGATGAGGCATCAAAACACTTCCTTGCTCCCTCCCTCCCACCATCTACCAAAAAAAAAAAAAAAAAAAAAAAGTAGGGGTAGGGGAGTGACTGACTGATACCAAAGCAATATCAGTGGGAAGCCACAGTGACCTCTGACACAGTAACACGTACACTTCGCAGTTGAAGGTAGCTTCCAATTAGTATCATACAGTTTTGTTGCAGAGTTTTTATGATCTGAGGTCACTACACTGCTAGTGCTAAATTGGGGCCTGTTGTCTTTTTGTCATTAAGAGTTTTCATGTTAGACAGTGAGCTGGACCAGTAGGCAGTTACCGGATTAACCCTTAGTGTGCATCTAAACAGTAGCTTATGTACCACCAGGACAATGCCAGGCTCATCAGCTGTTCTTTTAGTGTTCACATTGGATACCTCTAAACAAGTGCCCCATGTCAAAGTGTTTTCAAGGGAGCAAAAAAGGCATGACAATTTGTGCATGATGATCATACTCCTCCACTCTGCTGGGGAGGCCTGCAGGAAAAGACCCTTTCAGCCACTGGAGAAGTACAAATTCCAATCAAACAATGCCTGGCCTGGAGTGGCCAATTGTATTTAAAAACACAGATCTTGTGTTTTTTCTAAACTGAATATTTGTATATATATGTAAACATTCAATTTTAACTTTAAAAAAAGAAAAGAAGCTAAATTAGATTAATGAAGGGCTCCCAGTACAGTTTAGCTATTTTAATTAAAACTACTAATGCAGTAAGAGTTACCTTAGAGGGGAGGGAAAAATCACCCCAGGCCTTAGGTGTCAATCGTTATGGTCCTGGATCAAGCAGATCAGTAAAATAAGAAGTGAAAATAGATGAAGAAAATAATAAAAAAAAAATGTAATTTTTGTCACTTTATATTAACTTACTTTATGCCATTTAAATAAAGTGATGAGGAATGCCAGATTGCTTTGAACTGTGCCGTTACTGTAATAAACAACCAGATTATTCCAGTAGCACTCTGTTTTACAGTATCGATATCAAAATATGGCATCAGTACATACAAAGGCATATGCTAACTGAATTTTAGCAACTTTCAAAACCCAACACCCTTTGCAGTTAAGGAAAATGATTATGTTTTGCACTTACATGGCACCTTTCACAAAGGATATCAAAGCACTTTCCAAACAGTAATTAAGCCTCACAACACCGCTAGGAGGTAGGTATTATTATCCCCTTTTTACAGATGTGGAAACTGAGGCATGAGGAGGTTAAGTGACTTGCCAAAAGTCACACACAGCAAGTCAGTGGAAGATTTAGTAATAGAATCCATATGCCCTGTCCTCCTGTCCCCTCTTCTATTTTAATGATTCCCTTGACAATAGCAGTCTGGAGATTCTGTTGTTAAGTGCCAAAGCATTTTTCACTGGCACTTAGCAATAGGAAAATCCTGACTCTGCCAGTATCAGTGAGTTAATGAGCCCACTAAGGGTTAACATACAGTTAAAAAAAAAATTACACTACAGTACTCTGGGAACATACATACACAAACATGCACACAACAAAACAAAACCTGCACATAGACAACCAACTTAAACCACCAAGATTAACGTGCTTTTCTTCATTATCTGTTCATTTTAAAAAAAATTATCACGCATAGCGTGTTTGAAAGTTAACAGTAACATTTCATACTACCACAGGGTTGTGAAATGCAAATTTTAAAATATTTTAAACACATACCTTTACAAAAAATCCTATTACATAAGCAATATTTGCATAGAATTACACAAGTAAATTATACAATATTTAAGCAGCAGCAACATATGCTGAAATTTAGGACCAGATTAAGCTTAGTTGTGGCACAGAGATCATTGTACAATAAGTACAGAACACAAACAATATTGTCCCACTCTATTAACAAGAGTTAACTCCAGATTATACTACTTTACATTGTTCCTTTGTATATTACATATGTGTACACCTTTTAAATATTTATAGAAATATTTAACAACATAATACAATAGGTTACAGTAACAGTGAACTGTTATCCTGATGCAGCATGTCCTTTTCCACAACTTCAAGCAGTTCTCTTCAAGCAGTTCTGGAAAGAGGAGGTTTCCCCATCTTTGGCCTCTTCTTTGCTTCAGTTGTTACCCTTTACAAAAGAGAGAAAACACAACTGTTCACTTAAAGCTTAAGAAAAATAAATAAACCAAACCAACCCAAAATGCATGTGATTGTTCTTGTGATTAAGGTACACGACCAAGAGTTAGGAAATCTGGACTCTGTTCCCATCTCTGTCACAGATGTCATGTTTTAAATGTCCACTAATTTTGAGTGCCTCCATTTCTGTGTACTGGACTCCAATTAAAGTCAATGGAAGCTGCAGGAGAATGAGGTCTTAGGTATTTCAAATTGGACACCAACTGAGGTACCCAAATTAGTGTCCGCTTTTGGAAAATTTGAACCTAGCCTTCTCTTTGCCTCAGAATCCACTTCCTTGGGACTCCACTATTTGCCATGTTCCTAGGAGAGCTGTGAGGATACATTTATACAGAACTATAAAAATACTTCAAAATCTTTGGATAGAAGCTTTAAAAGTGTAAAGTATTTTCATTAGAACTGGTAAAATATTCCCCTTTGGAAATTTTTGATGGAAAATGTCTTTTCAACCAAAATGAAAATTTTCATTTTGTTCAGTGTTTTTTGTGTGCTAATGAAACACTTTGAAACTTTTCAAAAAAATCATTTTGTTTCTGTGGGGAAAACACCCATACTTTTTCACACCTTTTTCAAGAGGAAAAAAAAGTAACAGTGAGAAAGTGACCTCCTCCAAAACCATTTTGTTTTGCGGGGTGGCAGAACCCCAAAAACATTCACAGAAAATTTTGAATGAAATTAAACATTTTCACTTCTTTCAAAAATGTTTTCTGAAATACACTGACTTTTTTGATCATCTCTAATTTTTACATCTTTCTTTTATCACCTCAAAGCCGTTGGCGGTGGGGGAGAGTTTACTTTCATTTTCATTTTACGGGTTAAATCCTCAAGGGTCAGGAATTATCTCTGACAAACCTAAGGAGCATCCACAGAGCAACTCAATGATGGTTACCACAGACCAAAGGCTGTAACAGTGGCAGCTGCACTCCACCCATATAGGGTGATTTGTTCAGAACCCACTGGACATGCCCACACACACAAAACTCCACTTCAGGAGGCCATGGATCGAGCCCACTTAAAGCAGCATTGGGCAGGAATGTGTGTAATCACCATACAAATACTTTCTTCAGCCTGCCTTGCACTGTGCAGCAGAACCATGGAAGTTCTGATTCATCAGAGGATTTGGCTAAGTAGTTTATATTCTTTTTACTACATTATATTCAAGGGTCATTTTCTTTTGAATGTAAGCAACTGGTGGTTTTACTCCTTCCCAACAAACGTCGTTTTGTGTGAGATTTTAGGAGGCAGCCTGTTTGAATGATCTGAGCATAGCACTGGGTACCAGGAAATCCAGGTTCTGACTCCTGTTCCATGGCCTTGGACAAGTCAATCAATGAGTATATCTATGCTGCAATTGGGAGGTGAAGTGCAGTGCGTGTTGGCATAAGGAAGCTAGCTTTGAGCTAACCAGCTCATAAAAATAGCAGTGTAGCTGCTGTGGCACAGGCTAGCCCTGTTAGTACCTAACCAGCATCCTGGGCGGGATTGTACTTGGATGGCTAGCTCATAGTGCTGCCTGTTCCACTGTGGCTAGAATGCTATTTTTAGCAAGCCAGTTTGATCAAAGCTAGCTCAGGTATGCCTGCGTGTACTGCAATCACACTTCCTGCTTGCACCCTGGACATATCCAATTTTCTGCTTCAGTTTCCCCACCAGAAAAATTGGGATACTACTATTTACTTGAATACTTGTGCAGAACTCTGAAGATGTCAAGGGCTAAGTATTGTTGTTTCATCCAAGCTAATTTTCTAATGCAAAATGCACCGATATTTATGGGTGGGAAATCCCAGTCATTGCTGCCCAGAGGGTAAAGCAGCTGGGAGGAAAGATACTTTAGGAAAGTCTTGTCTTTTTCCTTCTTCCTCCCGCCCCCTCCTTGTCTGGGAAGGACAAAAATGTACCTTAATCTGAGCTGTTGCCATTTGTCCTTTCTTCACATTCAACATCTTGCAGTTCTATTACTTCTACTTTAGAGTTTCTCCTCTCACACCGTACATTAAAAGGCACATGGGGGTCCTCAAATGTTCCATGGTCAGTTTCATAGTATCCTTCGTAAGATGGAAAGCCTCCTCCATGAGAGTTATGGCTGTGCACAGCAGGGTGTACAGCAACAGTAACTGAAGCGGAGGCAGTCACAGTAGTGATAGGCTGGCAGTATGGTGGCACTGAAGTACCCATGGCAGTGAATGCTGGGCTTCTAATGTTATGAGAGCGAGCCCTGTGGCCTGAGTGGTCCCTATTGCTAGGTCCAGAATGCCCTTCAGTAGAAATTTCAAAAGCGTCCCTGCGCGGCCTGTAAGGGGGCGGTCGTAGTCCTTCCCTCAGTTCTCGTCTAGGTTGCTTGTTATGATGCCATGTCTGCTGGGACCCTGCTTCTGGGTTAGACTGTAATTTTGGACTTGGCTGATGACATCTTGTCCCTGGCTGAACCACCTGGAAATGAAATGAAATATGTGGTTAAATTTCTGTCCTAAAGCATGTAAACAAAAGTTACACATGCTATAGAAATATTTTCCCTGGTACAGCCCTGAAGTGTACTGTCCTGGACTAATTCTAGAAGTGAAGCATTCTGAAGTCTTATTTGTGCCTTTTTCAAAGACAGTTCTCTTCCAAAATTGTTACAAGCTGCTGGGAAGTACAACTTTGCAGATAAACACAGGACTGTCATTGAAAGCATTATGTATACCTCCCACATACAGCTCAGTCTTTTGAAAGGGGTAAATAGCAAGCACTACAACTTAAGTGGTTCAATAACCAAAATTGCTGGGCTTTGGCAAAGACTCTCTTCCAGCTGGGGTACATACACAGGATGTTAGTGGGATGGTTTGTATAGATTGCAGGAATCTGGTTTCTGGATCTCTGTAAAAAGCGTGAAGCACAGCGGCCACATCAGTCAATAAACCGTGACCAACTTCAAATGTGGCTCTGCTTGTACCTATTTTTAGGCCTCTGCTGAACAAAAACAGATCCACATTGCAGCTCAGCGTGCAGCATCTTGGGGGGTAAGAGACGGAGCTTTTTAGTTTATCTTTGAAAGGAAAGTTATGCTGGCCCAGTGGCTTAGGGCTTGGGCACTGTACTGACACACAGCAGACCCAAGGTTTGGAGAAACCGTGAGACACTCTTTCCCTGGTCTGCACCAGACCATATCCTCTAAAATGTATTACTGGAAGAGAAATATAGTATGAAGATAGTCCACGTTGCTCTGGGTGTCTCTGGTTCACATGGCTCAGGCTGGAGCCACATTTATTCCAGAGTCCCTTCCCTTCTCTTTCACAGAGGTCATCTGGAACAGTTGTCAAAGGACCTGCCAGTCCTGCACTTCCAGCTCAAGTCAGTATGCTGCAAAGGCATTTACTGATGAAAATGCACTGTGCTTTGATACCACCACTTTATCTGAATTTCTTTCCTAAATGAAGAGGTGAAAAAGCCTGCGCATCCATCATCTGGAAGTACTGTTAAGTTTGGGCCAGTTGCAGCCAGAAGTACAAAGCAAAAAAAAAGTCAGAAATATAAACATTGCTATACAAACTGAACACGACAAAGTCTCCCAAAAAGCCAAAACAAAACCAACATGTGGGTTACTTACAGTAGATCTGGCAAAGACAGGATTCTCAGTTGCTTCTACTATTACTTGGTGGACTGGTGCACCAGAACTCTGAGTGGTCTCGTACTGATGGAGTTCCTCACTGATTCCTGAGACTGTAGTCTGAGAACTGTACTCAGAATCAGATGAATCTGATCCATTATTTGTGTGTCCAGGTGGCAGTGCAAACCTCACGATGCCAGGGGCAGGCTCAGGAGATGGAGTAGGCAATCTGTTCCGTCCGTTAGCTGGAGAAACCTAATAATGACAATTGAAACTCCTTATAATTACTAACATTCAACAAAAATGTTCTTCACCAAACTACAACTACTATTCTCACCAAAACCATTTTGTTATTTATTATTTGCTACATTCTCTGCTACTGTGCACAGTGCTGTACCAAAAAGAAAAAGACCCGATGCCTATATGTGGATTTGAACATAATTACCTATATTCCTGTCAATGTCTGGGTGTGTAAGGGTGTATAATGCACATATTTCTTGGTATGTCATTAAAAGAGTAATTCCATGGATATGTATAGTGTGTATCTATTAGAAAATATGATTCTGTGTATGTACATAGACAGATGGATACACACAAGTACTCCATGTGTGTGAGTTATATATATATACACACACACACACGCTCCCCCATATCTATATCTCCACACACACAATACACACAGCTATAAAGTTAGTCTCTTCTAATAACTCTAGAGAAAACTCAATGATCATGCCTTACAGGGGTAACTGTGATATACCCAATGAGCTATCAAGTGGAAGTTTGAAGGCTACGAATGCTCTCTTGTAGGACTTGCACTGGATGGTTTAAGGCCCTGATCCTGCAAACGGATCGACCGCATGGACCCTTACAGCAGTCCAGGATCTCACTAAAGCCAACAGGATACCACGAGAGTGTATTTGTTGATAAGGGAGGATCCTTCTGCAGACTTGTGGCCTAAGGCAGTGGTTCTCCAGCTGTGGTCTGTGGACCACCACTGGTGTGGGGAGCCCTTCCTGGTGGTCTGCTGAGTTAAATATTTTGAGAATGAAGCAATTTAGGGGCTGGAGTGCTAAGAGGAAACACAGATCTACAAAAGGAGCGCTCTTTCACAAAATGGCCTGTAGAATGCAGAAGTTGAGGAAATCCCTGCTCCTAGGGCATAGCTAATACATGAAATTCTGCTTAAAAATAAAGCTAATTAAAAATCATGCATTTGTATCTAAATCAAAGGGACAACTTCCAGCCCACTGGTTATTATACAAGACACCTTCCAATTACTAATCAAGAATATCAAATTAAGAAAAGAAACCACATTTAATATATTTTTAAAAATAAAACAAAAAAAGAACAAGCAACAAATAAAAATCAGAATTACAAAGTGAATAATAGGTTTCTAGGAAAGAAAGAAAAAAAGGACACATTAATTTCTTCTACTCATAAATGTAACTACTGACCTCAGGATATGGTCCAAAGAATGAAAGAAGAACTGGAAGCAGCACCAATCCATTTAAAACTCCCAGAATGGTTAAAATAGCCAAAACGGCAAAGAAATACCTGAAATATTGTTTAAAAGAGGGAGAAAAGGGCCATTAATACTATTAGGAATACAGAAGATTGCATACTACTCCCAAAAATAATTTAACTTTTAAAAAGAAAAATATGCTAATACAAGTCTCAGAAACTTTAAAAATATTGTACAAAATCATGACTTTTTATTAATAAATGTATTAATTTATTTATTACCTTTTGGATTACAGAAGCTACATTCCACAACCCAAAGTGTTAGTTGATAAAGGAAAGAAAAAAATGAGTTTGTTAATTTACCAAAATCTTGTGGTATGTAATGTTATTTATAAATGTGTTACACAAACACAAAAATATGGAATGTGAACTGAATGGCTGAATGGATTGAAAGCACAAATACAATGAAAAGGGGCCCCCATTAGTGAAAACCCAGCAGACGCAAACAAATGAAGTGAAGGGTGTAGAATTTAAACAATTTAGCCTAGAAGGAAAAGAAGCCCACTTCTCCCAGCAGCTAATCCACTGTGAAATGCTTCTGCATCTAACAGTGGAATCTCTAATTAAATCTCTAGTGTATCAGGTAAGGCTTTCCCTTGCTGTTCATTAATCACAACTTTCCGCCTAGAATTCTGTGAGTTCCAGTTTTACCAAATAGCTCAAATTGCAACCTTTTTAGAACACAGGAACCAGCTTTCTGCCAAGAAAATCCTGCCCATTCTGTAGTAAGCTTCAGCATTGTACTGAGTAAGAGCACTCCACAATGGCAGAGCTGCATTGCAGGCTAATCTTTTGTTGAACAA
This sequence comes from Chelonoidis abingdonii, assembly GCF_003597395.2. NCBI lineage: Eukaryota > Metazoa > Chordata > Testudines > Testudinidae > Chelonoidis > Chelonoidis abingdonii. The sequence continues at coordinate 90,550,513 of NC_133774.1, read as the reverse complement.
TTTAGCATCTCTGAATACTCTTGTTTTGCGTCAGCCAATTCAAACATAAAGGCTGAAGTACTATGGAGGACGAGGAAAGTGCACAAGTGGTTGTCCTTTCCCACCATTGAGGGCTAAGGTCTGGGATCCTTCATGAATACCAAGGTAAACCTGCCAGTAAAAGGGAAGCCTTACTAGTTGGTATTCGGCACAGCTGGAGTTCAGACTAAACTCAAGGCTGCGTTGTAACTAATGATTTCAAAGGCTCAGTCCTGGACAAATTTTTGGAGGGTCAGGGTGCAGGAGGAAAAGTAGGGGCAAGTTTCCTAATAACAGCGCCACAGCTGATAACAATGTTTAGTAGGCAACAAACTTTATGGCCTATGTTTCCACATCTGATCAAATATATCAGATTCCTGTAAAACTACAAATATCCTGCTATTGTAAACATTTTGGATTTTTTGATCTGCATTAGCAAAATCAAGGAACCAATCTCCTTCACTAATATAAACTACCAGAACTTCATGCTGGGACATGTATCAACAACAGGCATTAAAACACATTTGCATCTCATCCATCTAACACTAGAATAAACAGGCTGATTACAAGTCTGGCCACTTAGCATATACAATGTCTGTTAATTTACTTAATCTTCCTAAACACATTGATGGGCTAAACTATCCCTTTCCGGAAGTTTGGATTCTTCTTCACTCGCTGTAACAATGCTTCAGATTTGCTCGTTTATTTTACATCTGTCTTAGAAAACCAAGGGGAACTGAAGCCAGATTGTGCTAGAAAAAAAGAAACTGATGGGCAAAGACAAAGTTAAACAACAAAAGTTTAAAATATGAAAGGCTCATTTTATTTGTCAAGCAAATGTCAAATCCAAATTTGGATCAAACAAGACTACATGCTGCCATTTACTATGTCATGAAAATGTGCACACTATCTGTTGTAATACTCTACGTATTGCACACACAAGCAAACATGCTACTGTACATTTCATTCAATCTGCAGGAAAAGCCCAATCCTACAAAGTGCTCAACACGTTATAGGAGCAGGCCCTAACTGAATAGTTCTGCCTCATTACCTCACCACCAACAAAAGCTGAGACACACAGAAGACTTGGTGGAAGCTGCACTTAAGGGTACATAGTGTGTAGTTATGAAGACCATGAAGCTATAATCTATGCAATTCTTGTTAGGCAAGGATATAACCTTCCTTTCCCTGTCTTCTCCAAATCTCTCTCTCTCTCACACGAACACACACGCACACACACACAGCTAAAACTCAGTAGTCAGTCTCTCAAAGCCTTGACATTTTTTTTTGTTAGATGACCTGATTTAGTTTACACCTATTTATCAAGCTCACTTCAGTCTGAGCAGTCCAGTCATCTATCAGACCATGAATGTTTGGTCCAGCACTACTCCATTCCTGCTTTTTTGGGGGGCCATAGTCTGCCACAAAGAACCAGTGTTACTTCTAAGATTAGCCATTTTGCAGAGCTCCACAGGTTGTTTGGAATAGAATAGGATCCATTTCATTGCATTTCTCAAATTCCCTTCAAAACAAAACCTTGCTCTCTTCTCATACTTGACAAATTCACAAGAAACAGCCTGCCTTTAGCCATAAACAGGTCCTCAGGCTTTGCTTTACAAATTTTAATACAAACGTCTATGTTCACGCTTATGGTTTCCTACATCCCAAACAGGGCTTCAATTTTGTTGTCAGTTAAAACCTGCTGCAGACTTCATACAGGGATGACAGGGAAGGGGGAGGGAAAGAGAGTGTCGGTTTCAGGATGTTTATAGTTCCTCTTGTCCCTTCCCCACAAAATGCTGTACTTATGAAAAGTCTGGGTTAAAGGTCAAACCCAGCTAACCATTGGACAATACTAGGTATTTGGAGCTAACTTATTTCAGAACTGAGCAAACGAGGCAATAGAGGACCCGTTTTGTTTCATTTTAGGCTGGGAGTCTAATTTTCCTGGAACTTAATCCAGTGTCAGCAAAGGAAGTATTATTGCAACTAGCATGTAACAAGGAGTTAATAAAGTAGAGGTAAAGCAGGACCATGATGTAAGCATGCATAGTAGTAAAACAGCAGATAAACTGAAATGACCAAACATCAAGAGTGTACACATTTAAAAAAAAAAAGAAAAAGAAAAAAAAGTCAAGAGATGCTTTACCTGACAATAAAATCAAACTCGGAACCTGCAAGCATTACCACGCCAAGCAGAGTAGATACAGCTCCATCCAATACTGGTGCAAACATGTGTTCCAGTGCAAGGACAGCCCTGCGGTTCTTGTCTCCTATGGCGGTTAAAAATGCCTGTAAAAAATAAACTCCATGTCATCATTTCTTTGTACATAGCCTTTCAAAACTCTCAGCCTTTCCCAAAGCATGCACATTTCCTCCCCCAACCCCAGCTAATTACTCCAATTTACAGTTTATTAAAATATCTTTGTGGTTGCCTAGAGTTCAGGACAAGGTCTGAATCTGCAGTCATTATATACTGCTGCTACTGAAGTCATGGGAGTGGAGTGAGGATTGATTGCAGGGTCAGGGCCACAGCAATAATTTTCTGAAACAACTCCCGGCCCACCTCATAAGGATTTTCGTTTGTTGCTCTGTTTGCCTGTTCCCACCCACAAAGAATTTGTTTAATTTTAAACAAACTTCTCATGTAAAAATTGTAAGTCTACTCTTGAAGTTCTTACCTGGGCAAAACTCCCACTGATGTCATGGGAATTCTATGGTAGCAGGGACCACATGACTTGAATTATTTATTTGTTGTGGACTTGGACATGATCCTGCAACCTCTACTCACATGCATAGTCACACTGAGTTCAGCATCCTATTAATGGGCCATATCTTTCTGACACTTTTTAAGCAGAATTCTCCACTGACGTCAGGGATCTCTCCATGTGGGCACAGGACCCCATGCTAGCAGATCTTTATGCACAATCAGCCCCTAACTAAATGAGATGAGAAGGATTTGACCCAAAGCATTCAGTGGGTCTTCTCATATAAACAAGCACTGCAAGACTGTGCTCTTCTTATTCTTATAACTATAGTTATGTTCCATTTTATGCAAATATATTTCCAATTTTTACAACTTCAGAACCAAACAACTATAAATCTGTCTCAGGGTTTCATCCCGCCGCTCATCACTATAGTATTTGAGCACTGATGTAATTTATAGAGAATCTATCTTCCTTCCCATGACTCCTGAGTAAGCAACTCATAGCATATAACATAGTTCAGTACTCAAGATTTATAAGAATAACAGTGAACCATGGAAAACTAATGTACCCACGGTTAGCACATTTTATATATACATGCTCAGCTATGGATAACAAATGCACTTCCATACACAGCACAGGACATGAGCCGATGTGTACTGGACGACCCATGAGCCAGGGCTGTAGGATCAGACCCATAACATAGTAACAAAATATATGCAACGCACATGGATAGTTGTGAATTTAAAGGATACATAATACAATGAGTGTAGTGTTGACGCGGAATTTATTTGGAGGAATTTAAAAAAAAATGAGGTCACAGCTCACAATTGGCAGAGAAAAACTGAGCCACGAGTGGATTGTGAATTTGTTTTAAACAACTACAATTAAATCTTGTATCAACACTATAAGCATTGCATATTTTGTTTATACAACACTGGTGAAGTTATTTATATTTGGTTAGTTCTATGAATGCATTAGCCAGCAGTGCTGCTATAGTTTAACATCTATTAGGTGCTTTCATTGTAAAACCCATTTTTGAAGAGTTTTATTTCCAATGTCAGTGTATGGGAAAGAAGTCGTTTTAAGTTTGCTGGGGACTGAAACTCTACCCACATGTGATTTTATTTAGGTAAAAATATGACATAAATTAGTTTGGTTTCTCTCTCCATTTAGAACTGACAGCCAAGCATTTTATAATTTTGTGTCACAATTTTTATTTATTTATTTCAAATTTGTCATTTGTTTCCCCATAACATGCACCAGGTCTCTGAAACACTCACCATCCCACCACAAGCCTTAGCAGGCTGCTTTATCTCAACAAGCCTAAATATGCTTCCAGCTGCCTGTCTCTTTCTCCTCACATTACCCCTCCATCCACAAGGACCTCTTAAATCTACTGCCTCCACTCGCCCCCGCCCCCTCCACTTAAAACTCCACAGTTCACTGCCATTGTGCACCTCAGTCTTCTGCACCCCTAACATGCTTCTGAGTTTCCAATCCTCAAAATTCCCCTCTGGTCCCTGATGCCTTCTCACTCCCTCAGCAATGCCCTCAGCAGTTTGCATCTCCCCAACGCAAGGTTTTCTTCTGTAGTCATGGACCACATCTAATCCCCACCTGCTCTCTCTCCAGTCTACTTCTCTTCCCCCTCTCATTCTTTGAACCTACTGGATTCTGATGGTACTTTTGAAAAACAAAAATATTAATGAATAGGTATAACCCTTCCTACAATAATTAAACTGGCCTGTCCAGACTGATTCCTTTCTATTCTCTACAGTATTGTTTCTCTCCATATGGATGGCGATTCTTAAATAATCTTCCCCTGAAAAATGTATGGGAATGACCCTGTGCTAACTGTGTAAAGAGCCCTCTCTGTCTGTAACATTGGGAGTTGTGAAAACCAACCACTGTTGAGAACGTGTGGGCCTAAAAAAAATCATCAGACACTGGGAATTAATTTAAATCACATGTAATTTTGGAAATTAGCATATAAACTTTTTAAATCCCACATTTTCCAAATTCTAAGAAAAAAAATCTCTGATGCTATTTTCAGCATTTCAATTTGCAAACAAGCTGTTTAATCAAAAGTTAGGGATATGTGTTCAGAAAATGAGGCTTAAAATGGAAGTCTACATGCAACTCTAACAATAGAAATATCAACATTTCCATAACAAACCAAAATTTTCAAACTTGAACACCAAAAATTAGGCACTATATTCCATATTTAGATACCTAAATAAATGGCCTGACTTTCAGTGGCGCCAGCTCTCATTGGCTTAAACGGGAGCTGCAGTTGCTTAGCACTTTAGAACAACAGGCCACGAGTTTATGCGCCTACATTTAGGAACCCAATTTGAAAATGTTTCCAACTGTGTTTATACATTCTCTCTCTCTCTGTGTTTTTTCTGCATTACTCTTCAGTCAATCAATGGGAATTCTGCTCCCGTATGGACTGCAAGACTGGGACTATTACTAACAACTAATATGTTCTGAGACAAAGACACCTAATGGGAGATTTCAAAGGCAAGCGCCCAACTACCATCTAATATTTATGGGAATGCGTGCCTAACAACATTTGTGCCTAGGAAAATCTTCCCCAAAGTATTAAATTGCCATAATAGGCAGCAACTAGACACAAAAGGGAGTGCACAGTTATGAATTGTTATAAGCAATAACAGCACTTAGAGACAATTGCAGCACTTAGAGACAAAAGAAAGGCCCAAGACAGTGGTAGTGTCTGAACTGACACTTAAGAGTGTGAAGGTCTTAACAGACCTTAACAGTTCTGCTTAGTACACATATTGATACGGATCATAGAAATACTACCACATATTAATTGGAGACCTGTAAAGTCATATTTAAAAGCACTTAAACGTGCATTGTTGAATCCAGTCTTATTTCATGGATCATTGACTTAACAGATGGTAAGCATTCTTTCAAATCAATTATGGTCTATCAGGCAACAATCTAACTCGCACACTAACCCTTGTGCAGTGTTTGAGCTTGGTTGTCTTTTGAGAATCAGATCACTCATTTGGATGTCTAACTATGGATTTAGGAGCCTAACTTCAGGCTCCCTTTTTAAAAAATCTCAGGCAGAATTTTTAAAGTATTTTAAAAATCTCTCCAATTTTACATACCAAAGCAACATGAACAGTGAATTCCACTCCTATGCCAACAGAAGCAATCAGGATGACCACAGGCACAGCACTCAGCTTTATTCCAATTAGACCCATCATGCCAAACAGCTCAACAGTCATCAGAGCCAGCACCACCACCTAAATGATTTCAAACAGCTGTTAGTAACTTCTTATACTCTATATAAATGAAGGAAAGGACTTTCAAAACAATGTGGGACTAGCAAATGCAACCCTCACAGCACTCTTTCTCTCACTTTCCAAAGGCAAGCTATTTTTCCTTATTTCATTGAGTTCAATGGCAATGACCTGAAAAGAGTAAGTTTAAATTATTCCCTCGGGATCCAGTGGGCAGAGCAACCATCAATTTTCCATTGGTTACTTCTTGTCAATACTATCTAAAACATAATTTATAGTCCTCCCTATCCCCATCCATCAGAACATAACTTTTCTGTTTTTTAACCCATTTCCCCAACAAAAATCTCAAAAATTAAAGGAAGGCAAAAGTAGAAAAGCAACTTTTAAACAGCTGGTTTGGGTTCTTTCTGCAGAATTCATGGAGTAAGTGAAGATGACTCAAGGGCAGGTTTAAAGCCCGGAAGACAGTGAATGCCATAATCAGCTGATGAGTGTCAGGTTACAGAGAGTCTCTTGGCTTTGAAGAAACTTACAGGGATTGGCCTGGACAAAGCAAACAGTTAAATCTAAGGGAAAGCTTTTATTTTCTTTCATCTATCTTGTAAAAAAAATGTAGAGAGGTGGGGGAAATCTGTGGAGTAGACTTAAAAGTTTCTGGAGCCAACAAAAAAAAATACACATTTTTAAAAGAGATGGAGGACTCTAAAATGAACCCCTTTTCCCAAGAAAAAATGTAAGTGCTACAATAAATGATTTTATAAGCTAATGAATCATGAATGATAACATAAATTGTTTGATTGAGTGCTATGAAAAATATTCTAGACTAAACATTTACCTTTTAACATACCTGTTGCACAAATGTACAGTACAAAAACTAGAGACTGCTCTGTACTTTTCTACTTCTGGTATTTTATAAGCTATACAATAGTTTATGGAATTTAAACACAGGAACATCATAATTCAATTTAACATGAATGTTTATTACAAGGAATTCATAAAGGAGTATTCTGTATCATTTATAATTTTACTGCTCTTTCTCCTTAAAGACATACTTACACTCCTTTTTCAGTGTGTATTGTACAACTGTTCACCTAGCCATACTTCCTTCTTATCCTTCTGAGATTCACATTTAGAAGTTAGTACAGTAATTTACTGTTTATGGGCAAGATGTAGAAATAATAAAACTGCCATGAAAAATAATTTTGTTTGATTTAAAAAAACTTGGGGGTGCAGGGAATGTAGAATTTTTTAATAGGTACTTAAAAATTCCATTTTCCCTCCATGCTTCATTTCTCATGTTCATAAGTATCTGAGCAGGGGCAAAAGTTTAGTTATGTTTATAAGAAAGGTTTATAGCTACTAAAGCGTGGTCAAAAGATTAAGGTTATTAAGGGTTATACCTTTACCATGAACCCTACCCCCTCAAGTTGAATAAATATACCATGAATGATGCAATATATATACTCCACCAGAGGCCCAGACATAAACAAAACCTTTCTGACTGCAGCAAGAGCTAGGCTGAAAGGAATTTTCCTTTAACAAAGAACCTTATAATAAACTTACAATGATCCCAGCCGTCCAGGGGTTCAGGAGAAAGAGGGCACACACCAGAAATGTGCAAGCCAGAACCACGCTAATAGACAAGAGAAGCCAGTGACGAAGCCCAATGTACTGTTCCCAAAAGAGAAATGGGTATCCATTTGGGTAGCTGGGGACGCCAAGGCTGGTGTAGTTGTTACAGATAGCTCTCACTTTCTCAATAGCTTCCACAAAGTCAGCAGTTTCACGCAATCCATTGAGGTAGAAAGGAAACTGAGCATATTCAATAGGCTCAGCTGCTGGAACTAAGAGAAAGATTATAATGTTTAAATACAGATTGTAGAGGAAGAAAAAACAATATGCAGAGAAATAAATATGATTAAAGCACTTTGTTTTTGGCAGAAAAGTGTTAAATTTGAGTCAATATTAATTACTTTGTTTAAACTCCAGAACTTCGATGGCAACTTGAAAAACTCTAATCACAACCGATGACTATATTTCACACCTGGCAGTGTAATTCAGTTATTACACTGTACATCATACTCAAGACCAGCTTGATGATATTATTTAATGTAAATGGGTATCTAATATTATATATATGAATTACTGTGGCACATATCACTTTATTATCTGTCCATAGCACTCTGTATGTAATGTAAAATAAATAAAAGGACAACCTTCTCAAACACTTCTCCCTATATTTTAAATATTTTGTTTGAAAAAAGATTAGTTTCAAATAAAATGTTACTCCAGTTTTATGCTGGTATAATTCCTGTGAAGTCAACATATCTTTATCTAAAATCAGTGGAATTAAACTGGTTCTAAACTAGAGTTATGCAGTGGTGAATCAGGCCTTTCTATTTTGTAATTCTTCAGTTGCTATTTTAAAACCACTATCCATACAAAAAGTAAAAAAAAAACCCTAACAGTAAAGCTTATTGAGGAAATACATAACATTTTATCCTTTAATGATCTGACAAACTTAAATTTTCCATGCTTCTTTTTGAATGTAACGCTAAGTCTACTGTAATACCAAAAGAAAAAAGAGTCTTCCACAACAAGCATTTAGTTACTGCCGCTGTGTGTTCCAGACCCTGCAGGGTCATTCAGTTGACTTGCTAAACATGATTTGCCCTATTATAATCTCAACTATAAATTTTCATTAAGACAAGACTTGGCTGACTGCCACAAAGCTCTAGGGTTCGGATACAGTGAAGCACAACTTGCTTGTTATCCAATCGCATTTCTAAGAGAACCAATCCTCTCCCCTTCCATCCCTCAGTAACCAACTAGCAATCCACCCCATAAATCCAGTGTAAAAGCAAAGAAAATCACCTCAGGATTACCATTCATAATGTAAAAAGGTGAATGGGGGCAGGTGGAAAGGAAGGATGACACTTTCTTACACTGACTTCTCGACTACCCAAACAGCTCTAGCACAATACAGGTATAGGTGGCTTATATGAATGACCTAACTTGCCAAAAATTTCTTCCACACTAGGGTAACAAATTTAGGATAAACATGATATAATTTTCAATGACAAAACTCTGCAATGGCAAAGTCAGAATGTTATGCACAGTGAAGGTTTCCCTTGCATACAAAATTAACAAGCAGTGTTAAAAAGAAATGTCTTATGCAAGTTTTAGAGCTTAGATATAAACTATTATACAACTAATTATTCAACATGATAAAGTCCTGCAGTGGTACCACATTATACTATATTACACAACTGCATCTGTCTCCCAAGGTTTTAAAGTAACACAATATATTGTTCTGTTTATGCTTCTGAGATCTGTACAGTGTCAAGTAACTAGAGAGTTACTGGGCCTTTAAGGAAGGAGTGAGGCACTTATATAAACTATAAGACATTAAGATTAAATGTTACTTACTTCTCAGCCTTGTTTCTGGCATATAGTCTGCCTTGTCATGGACCCATTCTGGACGGTGAGGCCGGATGTTGGCTTGAGAGGCAGCGTAGGCCACGGGGTCATTGCTAACCCAGGCTGTCAGGTAGATGTAGAAAGCATTTGGGTTAATGATTCCATCTGCATCCACCAGACGCTGTTTAGTCAACTGCAAAATGGGAAGATTAGAAGCCTTTCAGAAAGGAGTTTTGCTTTCAGAGCTCTTGCTGCAAAGCTTTAAACAAAAAGACTGGAATATTCAACACACATACAGAATCATTTTTTGTGTGTGACTTCACATTAAGTGACTAAACAGACTATTGTTTGAGAGTGAGCAAATATCTAAATATCTGTATTGAATTTTAGAAAAGTGTTTTGTTTTATTTTGTGAAAAGCATATAATATTTATTATAAACATTAAACCAGCAGATGGTTCCAGAATAGACTGAACCAATTAAATGTGAATTCTAAGAGACTGTCTACCGCCAAGGGGGAAAAATGACCAAGTTGGAGAAACATATTTAAAGGAGAGAGGAAAAAAAAAATCTGGCAAGAGTCCCTATACACGTCTGTGTGCAGTTAACCTCTGTTGTTAACACTGAAGGAAATGCCACCCAGTAAATGGAGGAGAGCTATAAAAATAAAACAACATCTGTATAAATTTTGCTAACACTTGCCTCCTATGACCTATGTATTCAGAAAATGCCAAGCACCAAGAAAGTAGACGAGTGCACTGTGCGGCTTGGGTCATTGTGGGCAAGTGTATTTGTGGGGTAAACAGCAGTGGTGTATTTCCAGGGTTTTGTAGCCAAATACTACCCAGTCAGAGGATGTCTTGGATGAAAAACATTATGATTTTTTTGTTTTGTTTAGTTTATTTTAAATTTTGGCCTGACTCCAGTTTCAGGTCTTTTTAATGAAATGAAAAACAACAGTGACAGCAAAAAAAAAAAAAAGTTGGATTCCAAAGATCTGGATTCAATTAATCCACAGGATATGCAACAACTATATGTCTTCAAGCTGTCTTTGGAATTGCACAGTACAGCTCACAGCCCCTGTGGGTGCACCACACTTTTCTCCCTCCCAGGCACAGGAAATTATATCAGCAGCTATGGTCCAATCACATTTGTTCCATGATGTACCTGGTACATACTACCAAACAAAACTACTTGGGCATCTCACTTAAGTTTCCTCTTCAACTCCCCTCCTTTGCTTAACTCCTAACTCAACCCCCTGTCTGACTTGACAGCATGCTGCATGTTGCTGCAAAGCACTGTGTTTTATACACCATAGTAACTTTGAACAATGTACTCCGTAAATCTGTCACCTTTAATGCCAACAAAAAAAGGAAGACAATAAACAGAGCTGCCGGGAAGATCATTAGAGTGACTATTTTCTGCCTGAAAGTACAGAAAGTCAACTATAGTTCTGAGAGAAGAGAACCTAGGCTACTACTGTATTTTTTTTCTGAACCACTTTTCAAAAGTCTAATTTTAATATAAACAGTCAAAAACACCAGGCTTTGTCTTCCAAATGTGATCGGAATAAAAATCTGCAAATACAACTGCATGCTATTATGTACCATATAAAAAGGAGCTCTGATGTGCTCAGGTTGCTTAATGAACTGAAAGTCTCAATTCCAGTACTGCCTTTACATTTAGGGTACATCTGCATTTGACCTGAGAGGTTAATTCCCAGCTCACGTAGACATACTCATGCTATCTCTGCTCAAGCTAGTGCACTAAAAATAGCAGCATATCCAAGGTAGTACAGACAGCAGCTTGGGCTAGCCACCCAAATATGTACCCAGGGAGTCAGAGTGGTACATATTTGGGTGGCTAGCCCAGGCTCCTGCCCACAGTACTTTCTATTTTTAGCATGCTGGCTTGAGAACAGCTAGTGTGGGTATGTTTATGTTAGCTGGGAATCACACTTCCCAACTCAAATGTCAATCTACCCTTAACTCATGATAGTGCAGGAGTACTACAGTTGGGGTTGCCAATTTTGGTTGGATGTATTCCTGGAGGTTTTATCAATGACATAATCTTTAATTAACGATTACTCTTTAATTCCTGGAGACTTCCAGACAATCCTGGAGGGTTAGCAGCTCTCACTATAATATACGATGGCTGCAATACCCTTTCACCCACCCCTTCTAAAAAATGTCTCTTAAAAATGTGCCTTTCTATTCAAATTGTTGGGAGCAAACTGAGTAGTTGAGAATCTACATTTTAAGATTTCTGTTCACCAGTCAAAAAAAATAAAATAGAGGACGACCGTATATGACTGATTCTTCACATATTTTGGTGTAAATCAGGTGCAACTCCACTCAAGTCAATGGAGTTCAACTTGATGCAAAATTGGAGAAGAATCAGGCCATGCAAAGCTCAATCCTGCCTTCATATACAAGGATGCAGCTCCTATTGTATTCAATGGGAACTGAGCTCATGCATTTAAGAGCAGAACTGGGCTAAAAAAATATTAAGTAAGCACCACCTAGTATTTCATAAAGATAGATGTTTGTGACAGTTACTTCTGAATATTACAGAATGCAGGCTCAATCCTGCAGTCTTACTCCTACGAGTAATCCCACTGAAGCAAGTGATGCTATTCATGTTTGTGTGAACTGCAGGATCAGCTTTATAAGTTCAACAGATACAATACAAAAAACAAACAAACCAAAACCTCCCCCACCTCCCCAAACAACTAAGTATTCCCCATATCTTCTACAACTCCCACTAGTTTGTGTATTTCCACATAAACAGGTATGGTCACAGTGACATACGGGACAGTACCTGACTGATGTCGATAGGCTTATCGCGGTTCCCTGTTTGCATCAGAAGTTTGTAGGCCAGAACAGCATCATCAGATCCATTTTTATAATTGTTGTATGTGATTTTCCCAGTTTCCCAGTCGCTGTCAAATGCATCTTGAAGACCTACGATGAATTGGAAAAGGGGGAGGGGAAAGATTAAACATGCAGATAAGAAACCACCCTTTAAACAAATTACAGTTCGGAGAAAAAAAAGTAATTACTCTTTTTACATATATACCTATTTTGGGCCAGCCTGTAGCTTCCCTAATGAAGCTTCAGGATGATGTAAACCCACCCCTAGTCTCATGCTCACTGTGTGGCTGCGTTAGGGCTCTCCCCACATTATAGCTGGAGTGCAGGTGCACAGAGTCCAAGCTAAGGTCCGCTACGATCCTTCACCCTCTGTGAAGGGGGTGGAAAGAAGGAGCTGGCTAGCAGAGCTGAGCTAGTGAGAGAGTGGGTAAGTAACCTGCACTCAGAACAGAGCTGCAGTAACCCACTGCTCCCAGGTAGGGTGACCAGATGTCCCGATTTTAAAGGGACAGTCCCGATTTTTGGGTCCTTTTCTTATATAGGCTCCTATTACTCCCCACCCCCATCCTGATTTTTCACACTTGCTGTCTAGTCACCCTACTCCCAGGAGTCAGTGGGGAGCAGGGAAGGGATTATAACTTGGGGTCACAATTCCTTCTCCTGCTGGCATAGCTCCACATTGCCCCACTCACAGGGCTAGGAGTTAGGTGACAACCTAGCACTCTTTGTAAATCAAAAGAAGAGGATTCACAGAAGTCTTAATAAACTACAGTTGTGCAATGCTAATATTTTTTTTAAAATGTGTATCTCCACTCTTCGCAACCCCTGCCCCCACACATTACTGAAATCTCACCCTACACTGAATGGCATCAAAACAGAAACACCACTGACTACCATGGAGTTAAATCAGGAAGGAATTTAATCCATTATCTAAAAAGAAACACACTCCCCATACTGCTCTTCCCATCCCCGCTCCCACCCCCTCATGAGATGCTGGCCAAGCACATTAGCACTCTCATTAACTGTCTTGTGCTACTGCAGAGCGCTAGAGTAATAGGTTCTATGATACAACCAGAAATTCCACTGCAAGGGGGAAAATAAAACCACACTCAAACTTTCAACTTCAAACAACAACTCAGCTGCTTCTTGAGCACAGCGTGAGTGAACACGATTTTGTCAATTTGTTCCATCTGTTCAACTTGTATTGCTAATACAAGTCGTGGGATCTGCTGCCAGCACGTGTAAAGATCACAGCCAACACCTATTCACTCTCAACTGTTATTTTCCTCTTTGCCACCCTTTCGGGGGGTGGACGGGTGGAGAGGAAAGGGGAAATACCTCACTCCTCACAGCACAAATTTGGATCAGATTCAGAACAGGAAGCCACAATCCAGTGCAAGGAGGCTCTTTGAAAACAGATGACAAACCGCATGTCCTGGGAAGGGAAGGAAAAGCAGAGGGGCAAAAAAAAAAAAAAAGCACCGACCCACCTCACAGCTGCCCTGAGAGGTTGTAATCAAAACCATCATTACAGAACTGATAGGTTAGCTACAGCTGTAAAGAGATAAGAGTGTTGGAAGAGAATCCATGACCTAAATGCCACACAGCCTTAGGGCCTAAGTGCTCATTCTCCTTTACAAATGCTTACCCCTCCCCCTAGAAAGCTGCCTCCCATGCAGACCTCCATAATCATACTCCCCCCTTCCCCCACTAAAGCCAACAGGTTCAGAACAAAGCAATAAAGCAAGCCTTCTAAACCCAGCTTAGACAGTACCCCAGCCCCTTGCCCAGAACAAAGGGAGACCATTTTTAACACCAGATACTTCAATATCATCTAAGTGACTCCAAAGCATGCAATATGAAAGGTCTGCTTGTTGGGCACTTGCAGTGGGCAAGATATAACTTAGGAAGTGGAAAAATACAAATCTCTCCTTCCTGGATACAGGTTTATTCCATTAAAACCTCCAGTGAAATGGTTATAAGCACCAGTTGTGTTATCAGAATAATAATGTAAAAGAGCATGTTGGGAGTTAAAGGAGGGTTGTTCAAGAAGAACAGGGGAGAGGAGGAGAGACCACCAAAGAAAAGACTGACTTGTAAGTTACTATATACATGACTTTCCTTGGTAGAGTACGTACAAGATGCTATGCTAAACACTATATTTGGGGCCAGAGTTTTCAGATTAATAAATGCTTCATACAACAGGAACTACTAGATACTCAGATAACCAGAATTAGCCATTTGCATTCAAAATTACTCAACTTGTGCTTACAAATTCAGCATACAATTGTGCATTAAGTTTACATAAGTAACCTGCATGAAAATTTGGTCTTTTCCCCCTCCCTTTATACTTTTTAAAAAAATGGATCTTCACCACGAACTCCAAATCCATTTTGAATATTTTATGACTTAGATAGCTTATTCCCTTTATGTTGTTACTGGAATAGGCACAAGTACCAGCACCAGTTTCTTATTATTGAATCAGTACATTGCTGAGATCTAGAGACGTCAGAAAGAGTACCTAAGAAATCATCTTTAGGTGTGCATAACTTCTTCATGATTTCAAAATTGCTAAAACTTACAGACCACCAAAATTACCATGACACTTTTAAAAAATAAAAGTTGTGAATTCAAAGGAAAATAGCTACACATTAAAAGTACAACCAAAAAACTAGTATGTTCTAAAAATAATTGTGATCAGCAAAATCTTTTGGAACAGAAAGATAAAGCTACTTGGTGGTGTCTTCCTTTGGCAAAGCTATACAAATGAAGGCAATTTTTAAAATGGTATATGGAGGAACATAGGAACATAAAATTTGTCACATGAAGCAGTAACCTATGCTTGATGCTTCACACAAAGAAGGTGAACCACCTGCATTTGGCCAATTTTGCCATACTGTACATGAGATGTTGGGGATGAGGGAATGAATTCCTTCCTGATCCATGCGAACAGCAGGCACTGTGAAGCACAGGGTATGATTACCCTTTGGAAAACAAGTGTAATTATAACTCAACAGGGAATATAAATTACCTCATTTACATCCGGTCACTTATATACACAAAGTTCATATTTCCAGTTCTAAATGAAATTATTAGAAACGTTAATTCCTTTCCTTGATATTTTCAGATAAAAGAGAAAATGCTTGCATTATTGAAAATCAAGGAGCAAGACAACGTTTTAAAAGATTTTGTGGAAGACTGAAGCCATATAATTCCACTGAAAATAAATCAGTGGGAGTCTTGTATGGCTAACGCCAAGCACAACACTTTGATAAAAAATGCTGCTGTTCACATACTATTGTTACCTACCAAATCCACCATGCAAATATTTAGGTGCCTGAGGGGCATATTCAGCCGGCAATCTGTGCATTGACTTCCTAGTGAAGTCAATGGGAATTATCGCTGTAGTTCAAGCACGTGAAATAACCTTAGTTTGCCATTAGAAAGATCATATCATGTTCTCTAACAAACAATCACATCATTCTGATACAATTCCACTGGCTCTCCATTCATTCCAGGATACAATTTAAAACTGTCCTTCTTCCTTGTTTTTAAAAAGCTCCATGGACCTGTTCCAGCCAGCTTCACCGGCCTTTGCTCTCCTTTTACTTCCTTTCCATTCCGCTCACTTAGTCGTGGGTCTAGCTAGCACAATACAAGAATTAGGTATCATTATTATCACTACACCTGCTCCTTCAGATAATCACACTAGTACAGGTGTGAGAGCTTTCTCTAGTGTAGCTCTTAGATCCCTCTCCTTCATCAACACTCCATAATGTTACAACATCTCCTCTCCTTTGCCTACACTGCTTAATGTTTTTCTCCTTCTATTTTAATCTACACAATATAGTTGTTTTATATTAGTTGTACAGTTCTCCCTTCTAAATGTCAAGTGAAAGTCACATTTATGACCTAAAAGGAACAAGAGTTCATCAGGGCTGAGGTTTTTGTCAAATCACAAGTTTGGGGAGCCTGCTTATTCCTCCCTAGTGTGTTTTTTTTTTGCTTAAATGTGTCATGCAAGTTACATCTATTATCTCAAAAGTGTGTGAGTTACACACACATCCACCTCCTCTAAAAAGCTACCATATGATTGCAAGGGAACAAGGGAATGGTGGATAATGTGGTGCACAGGGCTTGCTCAGTTTTTGGGTGAGCTGTAGACAGGGGTGGCTCTAGCTTTTTTGCCACCCCAAGCACGGCAGGCAGGCTGCCTTTGGTGGCGCACCTGCGGGAGGTCCCCGGTCCCACAGATTCGGCAGCATGCCTGTGGGAGGTTCACCAATCCTGCAGCTTCAGCATACCCGCTGCCGAATTGCCACCGAAGCCACGGGACCGGCAGACCTCCTGCAGGCATGCCGCCAAAGGCAGCCTGACTGCCACCCTCACAGTGACCGGCAGGACGCCCCCGCAGCTTGCCGCCCCAGGCACGCGCTTGGAGTGCTGGTGCCTGGAGCTGCCGCTGGCTGTAGAGGTAGTGGCTTTGGAAAAAGGAGGTGTGGCTTGGGCCAAATCCCTTGCTCAGTATCATCCTCCCAGTAGCACAGTGAAAAAAATGGAGCAAAACGAAACCACTCTTGAACATGGAACCAGAGCGGTTATTGGTGCTGGTGTGCAGTCTTCGAGAAACTCTGAGTCCCTGTGGGATGCAGCTGTGATTACATAAGATTCATTTGTCACATAGATGTCAGATTCACAATAAGTATATAGTGGAACCTTTAAGCTTTGGGATATGGACTGTGTGGTGTTCTGGTTTAAATAAATGTGAAGAGACAGATTTGCCTCTGAAAGAATCAGGTGCCTGTAATGGGCATGATGACTGATTAGCTTACTGTGTCACTGAAAAAAAAGCTGGGTTAGGCATTATCTTTTATTGGACCAACTCCTCTTGGTGAGAGAGACAAGCTTTCCAGCTACACAAAGCTGTTCTTCAGACCTAGTGTTTACCACACAACACTGCCAGCAGCAATCCTGCCCTCTTTCCAGAATTACCTCTAGCATTGCACGCTGAGCACCAGCACAAACTTGAAGACACAGAAATAATATCTACAATAAACACTCTCCCCTCAAGCTAACTACTCATACAACATCTCTTTCTTCTGTGTATAGGAAACTATTTACATGTCTGTATCGTTGCAAAACATCCAAAAAAGGGAACACCCCACAACTTCCTGTATTTCTTTCTGAGATTGCCTACAAATTGCTTTATGTAAAAACACAGTAACAGAAACAAATCTCAGTTGAATACCAGCATATAAGTGTATTTGGAAAAGTATATTAAAAACTATTGCCTTTTCTTCTCCTGCAACTAAGTGTGCTTCTGAGCAAAATATTCCAAGCAAAACTTTCATTAAGCTAATGTAACAAACTGATGAATGAATCTCAGACCTAAAAAACAAAACAAAACTAAAGCTCCTCTCAGTCTCAATATATATTAAATACAAGAGAGAGCTTGACCATTTTTGGACTGCATGCCACTTAGTGGTTTTACGTTCACCATGCTGCCCACATATTTTCAGAAGGAAAAAAAACAAACAAACAAAAATACTAGAACTTTTATGCACATGTTTGCTAGAAACTATTGGCTACATCAGTAATCTGTAAACAGTTATGGGAAAACGTAGACTGTCTCCACAGGTAAGCACAATTTATTTTTCAATTGACTAATACTTCCTAAAAGACCTTCCAACATAAAGATGGGAGAGGGACAGGTGCATTTCTAGGCAGAATTTGATGACCCATAACTAAGAAATGTTACATTTGCTGTAATGTTACTGTTTATTTTCAGTACTAAAGAATAAATTGTTTCAGAATGAATTACTATAATAATCCTACTCACTTGGCCCCTGATCCAACAAAGCACTTAAGTAACACGCTTAACTTTAAGCATGTGAATAGTCCCAGCTGAAGCCAACGGGACTGCTCATGTACTTGAAGTTAGGTCTTTGTTAAAGACACAGGCACAAAAAGACCCATCAAACCCCTCTATTAGCCATTCAGCAATATTTTTACCTTGCAGCCAGTCTCGAAAGTAGTGCAACCACATTTTGGGAAGCTGCTTATTTTCCTCCAACAAAACATATGTAACATTGCTGAAACTTTTGTGAAGGTCATAAAGTAAGTGCTGGATGTTGGGGTAGTCTGCTTTCTGTGTCACTATATACATGTTGTAGAAGGAGAAGTACTTGAATTGTGCAGCAATAAAGTCATATTCTCGGGTTTCCCGCGGTACAATGTCTGTGAGATCCAGTCCATCTCTCACCCGGGTAGTACCGTAAAGACTGACACCCAGTAAACCCAGGAAAAGGAAAATAACTACAACCTGCAATAGAAAATGGAAATGCAGTAAGTCTCATGTTTCTAAAGAAAAGATGCTGCTTAGGGCACATTGGAGGAATTACTTTGAAATTTACTTTTTTAGTATCATGCTTTTAACCCCTACACACGATGCACCCTTTCTAATTCCTATTATAGACAATGGGAGTTGGACCATGCGCTATACATTTTGAAGGGAACAAAAGTTAGAAATTTATTTTTAACTTATTTTCACTGTTTACAAACTTATATTACAGATGCCAGTGTCTCCCGTCACTCAAAATCTGTGTAATAAAAATACTGTCACTGGACACAGAAGTAAACTGAGTCTTCAAGTCTTAAATGAGCTCTAAGATTTTAGAGCTCATTTAAGAATAAATATTCCAAAATGAATCTCTGTCTGTTGGCAGTGTAATTTACCAAGCTCTAATGTAGTAACTCATATTGCTCCAAAATACAAAAGTCTTTCCTCTTGGGCAAGGGAGAAATATGTATTTTTGTTAAATGGATGTACATTTTGCAGGTTACCTTGGCTTTTGGTTTTAGCAGGAATGGAGCGTAATGCTTTTCGGCAAAAGATGAGAGCGTCCATTTAGTACAGGGTGGCTCAAGACAATGCATATTTGAGTCTGAAAACTGGGAAAGCAAATCCCTCGTCGAGCTTGTGCTTTCTGGGCTCTGGCAGCTGAGGTTATCCTGTGTCACTGTGACTGGCTGCACAGATATTTCTGAGCGGGGCTCTGCTGTGGTATAGTACACCTGGGTATGAGGGTCATATTCTGTGCGCAGCTGCACTGTAGATTGCATTGTAATCTGAGTTTCGTGTGCAAAACTGTGACTGCTGTAGGGTGGTGGAGGGCTGTAGAGAGTGTTATCATTATCTGCATATACTTGAGGCTCAATCTGAATCACTCTGCTAGTACATGGACTGAAAGAGAAGAGACAAACATCCAATTAGACTCATACATTTTCATCAGATTAGACAGGGTATTCTTTATGCATGTACAACTAATAATAGTTTTTTCTACTTTAGTTGTATATAATTTTTTGATGAAGATTTTGTTTTGCACTTTAAGGAAACACTTCGCTAAACAGGGGTAAAGAGAAGGTGCCTACATAAATATATATGTATCTTGTGCCTGCCAAAACAAATCAAATTGCATTGGGGGTCTATATGTATAGATAAGTAGATAGGCCCAGATCCTGATCTATGTTTTGTGCCGCTTAATTGGGGAAGTAAATAGCAGCTGTGGGTGCTTGGTACTTCTGAAAATCAAACTCAAAAATGGAGGACCCAAAGTTAATGAAAACTTTGGGAAGTTTTGGTCTAAATAATTTCCCAGACGTCACACACTGAATCTATGGCAAAGCCAGGAATAGAACCTGAGATCTGGGTTCACAGCCCCTTGCTTCAACCACTCCCTGTACCTTGAAAACAAAGCTAGAGATGACACAGCACATTCTCCCTGTTATAGAAAGGTTAAATTGTGTCTGGTCCTTAGTGGGTGTGCAAAGGGGAGATGATGCAAGGTGCCCTCTCTTCTGTGCATAAACCAACTGCAATGGGAGGGGAACTGTAGTCAGTGCTTCAGACTAGCTCCTCCAGTGATCAAGGGCACTGAAAGCCATTGAACAAAAATGTATACCCTGTAAAATGATGGAGGTCGTGCACTCAGTTGCTATTATTACTTCAAGGCAGGGGTGCTGATGTACCGCAAGAACCCCCAAGTTCCCTGCCAGTGACTCTAGTCTTTCCATGGGCTCTGCTCCAGAAGCATTTGCCACAAAGCTGGCTCAGTGCACAGGGGAGGTAGAGAGGGGGCAGAGTTCATGCTGCACCGATTTCCTGGATGGTGGAGGTGATGCTGCAGTCCCATCCATCACTGAGGGCTTGTCTACACTATGAGAGTTACAGCGGCATAACTATGGTGCTGCAGCTGTGCCTCTGTCACCTCATAGTGTTAACTCTCACTGCAGCAATAAAAGGGATTCTTCCATTGCTGTAGTAATTCCACCTCCCTGAGTGACAGAAGCTAGGTTGATCAAAGAATGCTTCCATTGACCTTGCCAAGCCTACAGCAGGGTTTAGGTCGGCTCAGCTGTGGTGCTAAGGGATATGAATTTTGCACACCCATGAGTGCCATAGCTATGTCACCCTAAGTTTTATGTGTAGACTAGGCTTAATTCTGTCCAAGTCTGTCATGCTGTGGCATGGCCCTCTTAGCACCTCTCCCAGTCCTACAAAGAGCTGTACCCTTAAGTCACTTCCCAACTCTAAACTTCTGGAAGTTTTTTTCCCCGTAATGTTTAAAGGTTTCCATGTATAACAGTAATAATTATACAAAGCTGACGATAACTTTAAGTACAAGTGATGCCTTGTGGCCCTCACATTTTGGCCGGTCCCTGAGAGAAATACCCAAAATGGAAATAACTCTTGCCTCACCCCAACCCCGCACCCTTCTACTTCAGCACATGGGCCTCTCTTTGGGATCCTACAAAAATAATGAAAACAGTGAACTAAACACTTGTGGATATTCTCAAAGCATGAGTCCGCTACAAACTTCTGGAAAGTTATGCTCCAAAGAGTAAAATGAGTGTGTGTGGCACAATATGTATGGACCAGAGAAAGCACTATTTATTGTTTTACATCTACCCAGTCAGAAAACCAAGATAGCAAACGTGCTTCACCTGTTAGCGATAAAATCATGCTGACAACATGCTACTATGGGCCTGATCCTGCAGTCCTGAAGCATGCAGTACTCCTGCTCACTGCAGTGGGAACTATTCACACAGAAGGGCTGCTGTGTTAACCCCAAGTGTTAACCACAAGGAGATTGTTTGATACAAAGTAACACTCCCAGATAGCCTCACCTTGTAAAGCAGCAGAATATATCCAATCTCCTGTCCTCTCGACGGTAAAGGTCCATGCTTAGAATAGCAGGAAAAATTAGCAGAACCATGGCAAAGTTGAATACCACAACAACCGCAGCCTAGAAACCAGGTGGAGGTAAAGAGATGTCATCACTAAGCTTCATGCTTTTAGGACATAGGCTTAAAAAGCTTACAAACGTCTTTCAATTCCAACATGTCTATCCATTTGTCATATCAGCTCATGAGTACATTCAGACTTTAGTCTGGAGGGCTGAGAGAGGTATTTTTACATTCCTATTTCATTATGGTGAATCAACTGTATTCAATTAAAGTCTGTAATATTAAATTTTATATTGTTCTTATGTAGGTCCACCAAGACATGGTGATGGACATTGAAAAAAATCAATACAATAAATTATATTTTTGCAAGAGAATTTGTATTACTGTAGTTTTAATAATGCAGAAAGAAAAAAAAACATCCTGGGGTTAAAACTGTAGCTATCAATTTAAGTTATGAAGTTATGAAGTCAGTTAGCTATCACTATAACATTACAGAATAGTGTTAAATCAATAATGGAAAAAGCTCTAATTAAACTTTAATGAAAATGCTAAATGTAGTAATGTACTATACATTTGATGTAATTAGCTAAAATCCAGCTATAAAAAACAGAGTAATATTTCAGGATTATTTATAGAACTCCCCCACTCAAGTTTAATACAGTTTGATTAACGAGCCAACTTTATTAAAATAACTTTTTAAATGGAACAAGGATATTAAATATTAATTTTAAAATGAAAATTAAATTCAAATCTCAACTGTTCCCCTACCTATTGCATATAAACAAACAGGGTGCAGCACATATTATTGTTATTAATTTGTTCTGTAGTAGTGTCCAGAAGATCTGCCATGGACCAGAATCCCATTGTATTAGGTGCTGTCCAACAGAGAACAAAAAATTGGACCCTGCCCCAAAGACCTGACAATCTACAATCATGAAACGATAAGTGACATGAACAATGGGATTCCTTCACCCGATTAGAGAGTAAAGAGTAAAATACACATCCAAAACCATTCTCTAAAACACATATTAAATACTACGAATGACCATAAAAGATGGAAGAACAGTGTGTAAAGAAAGAAGAACAGCGTGTGGAGAAAGAAGAAATTAACCCAGAAAACAAAACCTCATTTCAAACTCAAATGAGCAAAATATTCAAAATTATTCTCAAAAAAACCCCAACAACATTAAGCTCTTTGGGTTCGGCCTAAGTTACCAACAACATATAAGAAGCATGTTACTCTACCGTGGCTCAATGTGTGTGGCTCAATTTAAGGAAAGGGCATAAACAGATGGCACGTTCTTGCCTGCCTCCCGCATGTAACTTCTGTGTTGTATGTAATTTTGGTCCAAAATGGTCACTAACTGAATTTCACGGGTTTTGAGAGCCCAAATTGCTATACCTTTGGCCTGATGATTTTCAGAAGGATGAGGACTTAATACTCCAAAGAAGTCAATGGGTGCTTCAGGTGCTCAGCACATCTGAAAACCACACTCCATGTGTCTCAAAACTGGTAACCCAGAATCTGTGGCATCCAAAATTAATATCCAGTTTTGAAAATGTAGCCCGTATCATGCGGCCTTGTACAAGGCAATTTTGACTTTTTCTGTGCCTCCTCTGCAAAACCAGAGCAATAAATCTCCCAATGGTGTTATGAGGATTAGTAAGTGCTTGCACAGTACTCTGAAGTTATAAAGCACCAATTATTATTACAACTTTCTGAGAATGACAGAACCACTAGTGTAAACATTTTCTAGTTATATTAATCCTAAAATTGTAAATATACTGTACTTTAAAGCAGTTTACACTTCTGCTCCTTTTTATATTAAGATCATTAACCCGATTAAAGCAAAATTTTCATGCCACTGATCTGACTGGAGATGTCACTATTGATAGAGTTTCTTTAGCATTAAAAAGGCTAGTTAGCATTTAACCAACACTTGAATCTTTCAGGGAAAAGATCCAAGGACCATTCCATGATTTATAAATACCCACACACAAAGGTATGTAAGGTCATAGCCAGGACTGCAAAATTAAGTGATTTCCTTTTGATCCTTTCTAGAATGGATTGAATCTGTCAGGAAAACAAACTGCTGCTTTAGCAGGGGAGGTATTTACTGAGCCTACTTTGCAGAAGTTTTTTTTTAATTATTATTATTCTGCAAAGTCAATCACGGTTGAAGTATCTATAAAGCACAAGTAATTAATTCAGTTAAAGTAAGAGCTTCTGTCAACCTTCCTGCAAACTTTTTGAGATTTTGGTAGACCAGTCAAGCCCTGCTCCCAATTTCCCAATATAGTCCCTAATTATTCCAGCATCCACAAAACCTTCAACTGGGCCCCCAGCTTCATAGACACCCTCCTCCCCAACACTTCCACATACAGCCCTTACCTTACTGGATTCCACTGTGGGTACCAACAACCCTTGGGTCTCAGTTGCCTTGGGGCTCTATAGTTAAAATTGCGTTGGGATTTGTACTTAAGCAAGATTAACAGCATTCTACTTCATACTCTAATGAGTAAATTTAGTCTCCACATTAAACATAACTACTCTTCCTAGGACTACTGAATTCTCCATAATGCAATTTTGGTCACAGATATACTGACTTTGCCAAAGAAAACATTTTTCAAACAATCCTTTTGTGAAACTTCCTTCACAGTCTCATAGTTTTATGGACTCCTCTAGCTGAAGTATCCCAGTCTTTACAAACTCCAGACTTACTCACCCACTCACACAGACAGAATGACATCTCAGATATAAGATAGTTTTTAATTTTTAAAATGAAGAGTTTAAAATGAATATCAAGAGTTGTTCTCCTTATCAATCTTAACTCATCATCTCATCAAAGAGAAGACAACGGACCTGATACAGCCTACCTCTCTGAATCCCCAGATCAGCTCCTAACATATACTTCTGCCTCTGGGGACCCAGAGAAGCAAAAAGAGCAGGAGACTTGGGAGGAAGGCGATGAGCATCAGGGTTAGTGGGTGGGGTCTGCAGTGAGGGGAGGGCAGATTGAGGACGAGCAGAGTTTCTAAGTGCCGATGTATCAGGACCTCAAAGGCTTCTCTCAGTGCTACTGTTTGTTATGGAGGTTTGGTGTCTGGGTTGAGTGATGTTTGGGTATTGAGGCATGTGAACGAACTTGGGCCTTCACTGATAATTTCCTTGATTTGCAGTGATTATGTCAACAGGAACTGCACCTTAACTCTAAGTTAATGAAGTCTGTAGTGTGGGAATATACTGTTAGACTACAGGGAATCTGAAATCAGCAGCCACAAGACCCAGCAGAGGGAGCTGGGAGTGGGAAGAGCCTCATGCCTCCCTCTTGAAAAGTCAACAAAAGTTCTGGGATTAGTCCGAGAGGGAAGGAGCTGAGGCCTCATTTGGGGGTGTGGGATGAAGGGGCTCTCTAAAGAGTGAGCATCAAACACATTCCAAGTATTTGGCTGCTTTCTCTGAACCAAACTTAAACATTTTAGTAATCGGCTGCTGTAAAATCTGGTGGCTGCTGCTGCATCTGTTAACTGAAATAAGAGAATAGAAGTCTGTGCTGGAGTCACTGAGGGAGAAGGTAAAAGGGCTGGTAGGTTGGGGCCCTGCCCAAGGTATGTGCTAGTCTTTGCCATTCCTGGTAGACCACCCAAGGAGAGTGGGTGTGCTGCACAGCCAGAGGTGATGAGCAGATGAGGAGGCCTGTCACAAAGACTTCCACCTTATTGCTGCCTCACTGCAACTCCCTTCTGATAGCATACATGTCTTGGATTCTCCCCTCCCCCAGCTTTACTTCTGCTCCTTAAATCCTCATGACAGGAGCAGAGACAGTTTAAAGAGTAGGAAAAGAGGAGAGGGCAAGCCTTTTCAGTGTTATCCCACAGAGTAAGATAATGAATTCATTTAACAACTTACATTCTCTCTCTCTCTCAATAAAGCACAGGTATCTCTTTCAGCTACACAGGACGTTGTGTATTATGACGAAAATCCCACATGTGACAACCTACTTTAATATTTAGGAAAAAGTTCATCATTCTTGCAGTGAGGAAATTTGTTATTGCTACAATTTGTTGGGCTAAGTTCCATGCTTGATTACTAGAACATCCAAGTAACCCCACTACATATACAGGGCCAAATTCAGCCCTGGTGTAAGTGGGCTAAGTTCTATTGATTTTCATGGAGTTGTGCCCTCTTCTGCCAGAGCTCTATTTGTCCCATGAATTCAACAGGGTTGCACAGGTAGGGCAGAATTTGACTCAGTTTTTATATTCTTCCACTTCCTCCTCCACTTAGAAATAAAATAAAGAGCTATTTTTGAAGATGTTCTTACAGCAGATTTGGCCAAAAGAATTCACAGATTTCTTTGATCGCCTACACTAATTTTAAGAATATTATATATATCTATAAATTTAGGACCCAATCTTGATAGCCCTCTAGGAGGTGAATCAATGTGAGTTTGGGTGAATCAATGTGAGTATGAATGCTCATAAAAGCATTCAGCATCTCAAATTCTATGCCCCTGAGTTAAACAATTTATGAAAGCAACAAATGACAAAAAACAAACAAACCAACCCCCACCACGTAATAAACGCTGTAAAGCCAAACAAACCCCCTCAGATAATACGTTGTAGAAGCTCACTTTAAGACTGCTGATTTTCTTTTCTTTATATTTGATAAAGGCTAGTACATTATGTAAGATCTGCAAAGGTTACAGAATAAATTTGAATTTAAAAGAAAAACATTAGTCAACTCGAGACAACAGCCCCCTATTTTGTGGGCTTTGAATTTCTTAAAGTAACTGAACATTTCAGAAGTATGGATGAGCTACATTAGCTCCCACAACAGAAGTTCAGAAAGAAGAAAGTGTTGATATGCTGTGTTCCCATTTATAGGCGCTAGTCAGGAAGTCATTTATTCTCCCTCAGCAGCTGAGTTATTTTACAGATCCTGGGCCTCAAAAGCCATGGAAGCTTTGACAGCTATCTTGCAATGTCTTCAGAAAAGTGAATGAAGAAAGAAATAAGGTCAAAAGCAACCCTCTTTTTAAGCCCATCTGCTAAAAGTTTGCTATCTAGATTAACAGAAATCAGTATCTATGAAAAGAAAACTGCTGTATTTCAGTGCTTTCTAAGCTCCACTAGGAAAATGTCAAAGTCAGCAAGGAGTTCTTATTTAAACAAACATGAATGAAAGGGAGAGGGAGGAAGAAAATTGTAAATAAAGAAATCCACATGTAAAAACAGACCACCCACTAGAATCTTACATGGTTAACTGATTCTGAATGCTGTGATTAAATGCATCACCTGATTTTGATTACACCTGGTGAAGCAATACAGTACAAGTAATAGATGCCCCCATTTCTAACAATAAAAGGCTTCATTGTTGTATTTTTCATCTATGTTCACAAATTGTTCAGTTACCAGCAGATCCTCAGTGCAGGTCATAGGGTGCATATTTTGCGCATTATTCCATCTGTCATATGTATAAAATGTGCTACTACATATGAGCAGAGAGAGGTTATGGCAACATAGATTAAAAGACTGGGCAAATCAAGTACTGCTTTAGACACTGGAAGGACTGAGTAGAAGTTCCTACAGAAAGATTCTAAGATAACTGCTACTTTATAAGAGACCTTAATTCTGACATTTATCAGTCTGAGTAATTTGAACCTGAAAATCATACTGGACACACTGGATGTGCTGAAACCTCATTTGGAGCATCAGACATTTGTTTTTTGAAAGCATGGTACATTTGACAACATGTGCCTGCTACTGTGAACTACTGAGTGAATTGACAGCAAAACTATAGGTCACATAATATATCTGTCAAACAGAAGAGAGAAAAAGTTTAATATATATATGCACACATGGACTAATACAGCTGCTCTCTCTGTGGATGTCCCACTGGTAGTGGACTTGGTGTATTTCTGGTGTGTGTGGTGGGGACATATTTGAGGCAGACTCCCCAGGACTTGAGTGTCCCTTTACAGCATGGAGTCCACATCTGTGAAGGCCCCCAAAACACAGGAGTTGAGTGACTGGGGCCACAGAATCTCTCTCTGTGTGGATCCTCCAACTCTTCTTCCTATGATCAGTATATTGGGCTAAGGTAGCCTTCACGGAGCCATTCAGCAGCCACTGTGTAGCATATGAAATGAAAGGGGAAGACAAGTTCCCAAGGACTCCCAGTGGAGATATCCAAAGCCCTTTCTACCACTTGGGCTAGGTACTGGATCCTTGGAGTAGGGCCATGGAGTAGAAGAGATCATAATAAATAATTTCATTCCAAGAGAGTGTTTAAAAAGAAAAAGTTTACTTTCAACAATTTGCATATGCTCTAATAGTGAGTGCTGAAATCTATGTTAATCACTGTGTGTGTGAATAGGCGTGAATCCTGAACAAAGTCTATAACAGTTGATCTTTGCCATAAGATTTTAAGTAATTCCTCTGTCAATATCCCCCACAAGAGATAAAAGTGGCTTTCAGGATTAATTGTATTACCACTCTGCCCCCTGCCCCCATCCCACAACAAATGAATCACTGCTAAAGACTTGCATCCCTAATTTTAGATATCATTTGAACACACACAATGCAGAACAGTGATGCCTGTGTTTTCCTGTATTTTCTATATTATTAACTATCAAAATGCCTATTGAGAAGAAAAATAGTAAATTATTAATGTTCATTGGTCCTCATGCAGCTGTAATCAGTAACTGCTTATCATTTCACAGCTTAATGCAGACATGCCTGAGCCTCTGAAAACTGCAATAATTGCCACAGGTATTAAGAAAAATTGCAGCCCTCACTTCCTCTGGGTAGGTCAAGGGTCAAGTAGAATGAAAAACGATTAGAGAGCCAGGCTACAACAGAAGAAAAATTACTATTGAAAAAGTACAGTTTCTCTGCTGTGTACTAAGGTCAGACAGTGCTATAAATTGCCTATGTGTTAGAGCAGTGTCAGAGGAGAATCTCGCAGAGCTCTCTTCAAAGAGCCCTTTAGCTTTCAAGAGGAGCTTCCTTCAGTATCTCTCAATATTTAATCTCTCTGAAAATGTTTTATCACAAACATAAATATGAGAGAGAGAGCTTTCCATTCATAACATTCACACATTCTCTCAAAGTAGTTGGGCACATGAAATTATCGATATACTTTGTTCCAATACTCTGTTAAAAAGACTTTGGGAATAAGGGAAGTACCTATTGCTGTGGTAATAGTTAATGTGGCAGCAGTGCTCCTTGTTGCTGTCATTGCACAAGGAATTATACTTCCAGTCAGCAATCTGCTTTTAGCCGCGGAGGTGTGTGTGTGTTAAATCTTGTTTAGTTTTCTACTTTTCTGTTTTTGTGCTGGGAGACCGTTGGATGGTCAGGGTGCTCTTTCACTCTCCTGTGGGATACCAGAGGGTCAGGATCCATTCGCAAGAACTAGGAGGAGCAGAGTAAGGGTGAAAAGAATGGGTGTTGTCACTTCCTTCTATATG
This sequence comes from Chelonoidis abingdonii, assembly GCF_003597395.2. NCBI lineage: Eukaryota > Metazoa > Chordata > Testudines > Testudinidae > Chelonoidis > Chelonoidis abingdonii. The sequence continues at coordinate 90,521,499 of NC_133774.1, read as the reverse complement.
TGTGGTAGACTAGGGAGCAGAAGTCAATGCAGTGGAATGGAGAAGTACCCAGTACTGACCATGATACTATCACTGAGAGTTACTATCCTCGCCCTACCACGATATAAGCACAATCATAAAAGCCAGCAAAACCTGATATCAACTTACTTGGAGTGAAAATGCCCGTAAAGCAGGAATAGGAATTAAGGCAGCCATAAAGAAGGCAGTAACATTACTGATAGATGTAAGGGCAACGCTTGCTCCTGTTCGCTTCAAACATTCACCTGTTCTATCCTGAAAAACATAAAACATATCTTAAGAGTCCAATGAATTCAAGAGTATACAGCATTGGGTGTTTAAGGGTTAGATCCTGCAAATGGAGCTGTGAGGTAGCAGCGGAAGATCATCACTGTAGATGTAACATGATGACAATGGCAATCTATTACAAGTCCGTACTGAAATAAAAGCATCCACTTAACATAATCTGACAACATAGCAGGCGCCACATAAAGCGCTAACAATTCTTTAGGGGGAAAAGAAAGCTTAGCATGACTTCAAAATGCAAAGATAAAGTGATGCTGAGATTAGATATCAAATATCAAAGGTTATGTTTTGTATCAGTTCAGTCACTTGTTTTAAATATTTTTCAGACAAAATAAGCATGCACTAAACTCATGGCTAAACTCTGTATCTACAGTGTCTTGGGAAGCATGTAGCAATAAACCCAGGACCACACAAAGCTTCATACTTTGTTAAAAAAAAATGAGAAAGGATTGTTTGCCATCCTACAGGGCTGTTTGCTGTTGGTTTAAAAGCATATGGTGGCTACAGGTAAAGGAGTCTGTGGTACTTGTGTGCTAAGACACATGACAAAAGAGCATGTGGAAGACACAGTTTGTACAGAATAAAAAACAAGGAAATACATGTTGCTTTTTTACACAGATTTGTAATTCTGATACGGAACTCCAAACTGAAAACAAAACCCCAGTTTAGAGGGAGAATGCTGTAACAATTAGAGGATTTGGGATTCCACAATGCTCATATGTTAATGATTATTTAGTATTTTCAATTATCACTCTTTTATAAATAAAAAAGGAATTGTTATCATTGGTGTTATCATGTTATCATTACCTCAAATGGAATTCTCCTATTCTGCCCCGTTTCACTAAATGCATGTGCCAAAAGGAAAACATCATCTACTCCAACTCCAAGAGCAAGAAAAGGCAAAACCTGTGGAAAAAAACGAGGAAGCTGTTTATATTACACTTATGACCTACCATGTAGCCAGATATTAAATGGCTAATTAAACAATATTCCCAGCACACTTTAAACAGCAATCTATGGGCAGGAACAAAAAACTACAGGATAAAGTAAGGCTAGTAACTTTCTTTCTGAAATAGTGCCAAGGGACTGATGCTGCATTCCTTATGCATGCAAAATCCCACTGAAGTCAATGAGAGATTTGGGTAGACAAGGAATACCAGATTAGATCCCAAGTGTATTTTGGTAGAACTTGCGCAGTCTGATACTTTCAGATTTAAGAGCAAAATATCTGGTCCCCTATTCTGCACCTCTGCAGAAATCAGTGCACAGGGGTCCGCCTGCGTAAAGTAAGTTGCAGGATTGGGGCCTCTCTCTTTAACACCCATCAGGAGCACTATTTTTGCAATTTCTCAAAGTGGGACATATGAAATGTGAGCTGCTGGAGGAAACAGGTACAAGTATAGAACTAAAATCTAAACTCAGCATTTTTATTTATTTTTTTCAAAAGACTGATTCTGATGGGTTTGTTTACTAACAGAGCACTTGTAATCGAACAGCAGACTAAATAGCTCCTTAATACCTGAGTTGTGGCAGCATTAAAGGAAATTCCAATCAATGAGCACAGGCCCAATCCTGCAGCCACTGAGAGTGCAACCAACAAGACTCCTGCCAGCCCCACGGCACCCTGGGACTTGGCACAGTCCCACCGCAGCATGGTTAAACAGGCATAGGCAAGCTGAAAGCAGAACAATGGAAAAAACAAAAGCAAAACATTAGAATGTGTCATATTCTAATGTTTACCTTCCCCAACCAAAAGCTTGCACACAAAATACATTTTTAAAAGAGTACACACATTAGAGATGTTACATAAACAGGTGATAACTCATAAGTCAAAGATGCACAAATTGCAAACTGACAATTTCATCCTAGGCATTATGAAAATTACCATATATACCGCAGGATGGAGTCAATAATGCACATGTATGTTAAAAGCAGTTAGAACACTAGAGAAATTAAATAAACAAGATTACATTTATTTTACCATTAATAAGTAGCCGCTAGCAACTCTGATAACACTGACGTCAGAAAATGATTTTAGGATGTCATCCAGAGTAGTTGTAGTAAAGGAAAGCACCTTCTGAGTAGAGTTCTGTGCAACACTTTGATGAACAACCTGTGAACAGATATTTAACAATAAGCATTACTAAACGAAGGGGATACATTCTGAGCTTTCTGCACTATACATTTGAAGCCAACTTTTGTCTTAATTAGCATTAAAATGTACACCCTTCAGAAGAGATTTTGTTGATCCTACTTGAAATCACTAATGAATTTGGTACATATTCATTGCAAGTTACTGAAGATCAAATCAGAATGTGTGTTTTGCTGAGAAGGCAATCACAGTTCATTCAGAAAAATTTTCAATATTGAAATTTAAGAAGGCTTTTCTGCTCTCTTCCTTTTCTGTCTAACTCTTGTTATATCAGTTTTGCCTCTAATCCAAAACAACAAATTCTTAAGGGTACTCCTCTCTTTCTTCATTGGCCGGCCACTTTAGGGAGGTCACAAGCAGCTCAGCAGAGGTCAATGCCTGGGAAACAAAGGCCAGATAATGTCACATGACCTCACCAATGGGACTGCAGCTGTGAGGAGATTCTATGGCTAGCTAATGTTTTCCAGACACCTTTCTCCAGTAATCACACTGACCAAGTGCTTTTAAATTCAATCTAGCACTTACATCTTCAGTTTATTTTCCGTCTCAGCAAATAAGAAAGATGTTCTCAAAAACAGGAACAAAAAATAAACAGTACCTTTTCTTAGTGTTACTCATATGTGAACAGCCAAACAGTTGTTATATTAAAAAGAAGAAAGAAAAGCCATATTTTAAAATATCCTGTTGAAGTGAGTACATTGTTGCTTTAGAACCAGGACACACCCACACATTAAGCATCTTCCTTATTGGATTACTATCATCTATACATTTCAAAGCATGATTTCCAGGTGACTTTGTATTTTACCTCAACATACATCCTCTGCCAGGCTTCCAGAATTGCGGCTGCCTTGTCTTCATTCCAGTTGATGTGTGAAACATACTCATACCCCTTGAAGTGTTCATACATTTGCTTAGGAGTCATTAACTGAAACATGGTCTGTAAAGCCTGAGCACTGTAACAGGGAGAGGGAGAAGGAGGAAAAGGTATAAAACAAACATTTTCAGGAAGTGATTTTCATTGCATAAAGTCTTGAATGAGAGCCTTAGAGCAACTTGCAAGAATGTTTTTCTTTTATAAGGCACATTAAAATTGACCCAGAGTAATTATTCTATTTAGTTACTGGTACAGATGTATTGATATACACAGTATTTAGGGCCAGATTCTGATTCCACTTAAGACAATGGAAGCTTTGCCATGAACTTCAATAGAATCCGTTTCGGACTTAAAGGACGTAACCTTACAAATCTGTTTTTGGACAAAGACAAAAATTAAATTAATAGTCAATATACTATCTAATTTCTAATATATGAACTAGGGAGGGGAGAGGAATAGCGAGGAATACTGCATAATGTAGCAAGTTGTCAATAATTCTTCATCCAGGGGCTTTGGGATTTTTGCTTTCCTTGGGGAGAAATGCCAGACTGAACTCTTGACAAGCAACAAGGATTACACAAAGGGTGATCGCTGTTCATCAGCAAATTTTTACTCTCTGTTCAACATTACATAATTGTATCTAGCACACATGGCCATCCAAGGAAAGACTGAACACATTTCACTTTAGATGTGTTTTTGGCTACTACTTAAACTATGCTGCAGTTCAACTTTTCAGAATATATTAAATTCATTAAAATAAAATAAAAACCCCTTAATACTCAGTGTAAAAACTTCAAAATCTTTACAAAAACTTCTATTAAAATTCTGCATGCATTTTTTAACTTTTCAGTGATACTTATGTTATGTCTCAGCATAAACACATCCATTTAATTTTATTTTAATATATAACCTGTATCTTAAACTTCTGCTACTCTAACTATATGTAAAATGACCATATGTCCCATTGTTTCCAAGGACAGTCCTGTTTCTTCATATGATGTGCTGGGGTTCCAGGAATTCTTTTGCGATATCTGCCACATTCCAGGTTTTGTAACATCCATCACAACGTTTATTCAAGATATACTGCCATACAGAGTGGAATTCAATCTCAGGTGAGTGCCCTAACCATTATCCTATGGGATATTCTGATGTGGGGCTCCCTCAGTCTTCTGTTGAGCACAGTACAGTGGTTAGAATGCTCACTGGAGAGGTGGCACTCCCTATTCAAATCCCTTCTCATCAGGGAGAGCGGGGACTTGAATCAGTGGTCTCCCACATCCTGGGTGAGTACACTAACCAATGGGTTAATGGTTATAAGGGAGATCTGCCTCCTCTTCCTTACTCTATCCTTTGGCTGTTTTGTGTAGGTCTAGGCAGCCTCTAAGCATGGCTACTGGATTGGATACTGCATGTAAGTTTGGTGGAGGAGTAGCTATCTTCTCCAGGTTCATGGATTTCAAGCAGAGATACGCACCTCCCTGAACCCTGAACTTAGGCACTTACATTCTTGTGAATTTTTTAGGAACCTAAAAGTTAGACATTGCAACACTTAGCATCACAATGTAAGTCCCTTTGTGGATCTGTGCCTAAGTCACCAGAAAAAGCCTTCCATCCGAGGAACATGTTTATGTCTGTTGAGTCAGAAGCAGGCAGCAGTGACTTCAGCATGCAGTTTGCTTCTCTCTTTTGTATGACAGTTTTGCAACAGTCACTGATTTTAGGAAGCAATTGGTTTTGTACTTTTTTTTTAAACTCCTAACAGTGTAAAGCTAACGAATTTACTTTAAAACTCTGTGTGTTTACCTGACAAGTTTTCCAGTATCATTCTTGACTGTCCCACCTACAATCAACTCCTCCTGCCAGTGCATGTACTTTTTTGACAGTCCGTAGCATCCACCACTCAAAACAAGGGCCACATCAAGAGGCTGAAATAAAATTATTGATAAGTCATCCAGCTGTGTGACTTAGCAAACAAATCATATTTGACATCAACATCTAGTACATTGGAATAAAATAAAATAGAAGTCAAATGCTAAAAATGTGCTTATCAAACAGAACAGCCTTCATGATTAACTTCCAGCAAAGAGCTGGAGCTAGCCAAATATTTCTTCATGAGACTTCAAAGCTTAAACTGTAATGTTTTTGTTTGGTTGGTTGTATTTATTTTTACACTATGTAAAATACAGATTAACTATATTTTTATGACAGGAAGTTCTCACTTGTAATCCTAATACTTAGTATATGAATGTGCTCCATGAATCTACTACAAAATCCACAAGGAAGCACTCCTTGCTAACACTTTTCCAGATCATTCATTTTCTCTGCCCATGTAGATATACTATTTGGAATGTGCATCCTGAATACGCAAATTCAAAATAGCATTAGGAATATGATTTGTCATGTAAATGTGCAGTCTGTTCCTGAAGTTTCTTACTCAGGCAAAACTCCCACTGAAACTCTGGAAATGATTTGGACTGGCCAACTGACTCCCATTAACTTCAGTGAGGTGGAAGAGATCTTCAAAAGCACATACAATTCCAAGCGAGACTCAACAAGTGAACCTCATTCTTTATTACAATTTTATTTCTTTTCGTGAGCTTTTGCATGTTAATATGTTTGTGTGATGAGAGAATGAGTTATGAAAGGACAAAAAAACCAAATGATACTAAGGACTGGCTTGAGTCAAGCCTTGCACCAGTATTCTACTGGGTAGAATACACAAGGACCTTCCTCCCCCTACGTGCTTCTACGGTGGGACCAGGCATAATCATAGTTCTTATATGCCAAAAGTACAAAAGACCTGATTCTCCTACTTGTATGTTGATTTTACTCTTATGTAACCCCACTGACTTCAGTTTGGTTACTCTTGATTTACCAGCAACTAATAGTAAAATCAAGCTCAGTGACTATACAACTCTGGCATCACCAGAGTTGTCACAGTGGGTTGGAGGGGGCAGGTAAAGTTAGGGCCAAGGACTTGCCAACCCTCTGCACAGGTCAGCAAAACTGGCCCAGCATGGTACACCATGTCAGCGTGTAGCAGCAGCTGCACTCCTCCTGCACTCCAGGAGTCACTGCCTGCCTGAGGCAAATGACTACTGGTGTTCCAGATGGGACAGTGTGTCACTGTGGTACTATTTCCCAACAAGCCCATGGCTGAAGAGCCATAATCTAACTCTGAGTCACAGTATTGCCTCAGAGATTGAAGAAAGTTAGCAGCTCGTGATTAAGTCCATATAACAGGAAGCAAATAATAAAGATTGCTTGGAAATATGAGACTTGTGTTGCTTTTAAAAAATTGCACCCTTTTCCCTTCCCTCCTCACATATACCCACTTCCCTGAAATAGTCCACAGATGATAAGAAAGCTTACTTTGGTTGAATTTTTGTTGGGGGCTGTGACTGGACAATCAGGATCAGTAGGATTCAGGCAAGGTCGATCCATATAACCATGACCAACCTCTGCTTTATTCAGCATCTCCTCCCAGCTCTCTACTTGATAGTTTATTTTTTTTAACTCTTCCAAGAATTCTAAGGGGTCAAAGTTTATCCACTGCAAAGGAGGTTTCCCTCTGTAAAAGAAATTAGGGGTAGAAAGATGGAAAATACATTGAAGAAAAGCCTTTAGTTTTCAAATCTGTATTTGCAGAAAGACTAGAATGCTATTTTAGCTATTTTGAGCAGTAACACGCTTTTGGAACCTATTTTATCAAATGAAATATATATTTTAATTGGATTTGTTTATATATTGTCTTCATGTAGTCCTGATGCAACCTTATTTAAAAGCCCCATAGATAAAGATCAGCCTTATTTTGTTTCTAATAAAGGGAATATTTGTATGTTAATTACAGTAAATATACTCACATAGCCACTTTGCCCCCTACTCCCCAAAGGCAGCCAACTGCTGCTTCAAAGCAATACTGCCAAAGGGGAGTGAGGGGGACAGAGGGGAGAAAGAATTTCACACAGTGTCAGATTACCACTCCTTTAGTCTAATAAATGTTTTTCAAATGTAATCAATCAAAATATCTGATCTTTATTACCTCTAATACTACTGTGCTCCTTCCAATTCTCTGACAGCTTGGCAATCAGCAAGCAAACTCCCTGCTGCCACGGCCATCACCACTATCCCTGCCACTTGTCCTACCCCCCACTTTTGAATTTGTGATGTTGATAGACCAGAAAGGCTTTTGGCAGCCTTACTTTGTGGTTCAAACCACACTGTATCTGCTTAACCAGGCTTAAGTCATTATTCCGAATCTCCCAACCAGAAAACACAAAACCCCTTATTTCCCCATCTAAGACTGTACACTAAAGGTTAGGAGATGGCCACTGCAAATTGCTTTACAGACACATGCAAACCAGGGCAGAAACAATAACTCAAATGCTAACTCTTGCATAATTAACCAAAAATGTCTGCACAGATTAACAATTAACTCTTTGAAGGACTGAGTGCATATAATATCACAATAGTATGCTGTGGAAAACCTCTCATAAAAGATACTATTTTTGTTTCTTTAATGATCTAATAAACAAAGGATTAGCTTTTTACTTCTTAGGAAGACTTGAGATTTTACTCCTGACAATTATCCACGAACATTTATCCACAGCTAAGCTAAACTGAATTCTCAAGCAATCAATGCCTTTGTGGTTTTCAAGGGCAAAAACAAAGTTTATTTCCAAAAAAGCAAACAACTTTAAAAGGTCATAAAAGGCTGCATTTTCTTTTGCATGTTAATGTAATGGTAAAAAGAAATGAAGATTAAATTTGATGCCTACAATTCAGCTTCTGAGGAAAAAGGAAAAAAAACTTTGTGGAGCTCTTTTTGTTCAATTAAAACAAATAAAATCCATATACATTTTCTGACTCATCACTAATGTTTTCATTTCTTGATTAAACTAGCATCTGAATAAACAATGGGAATGGAATGTGAAAACATGCACAGTTTTACAATTTAAAAACCCCCCACAGATCAAAAAATAAAACAGTTCACTTACAATAGATAGGCAGTCCCTGCCTGTAACTTTGCCCCCTCCCAGAAGCAGTCCAAAGGTGTGATGATTAAACAAGGGTAAAGATATTCTATAATCTGTCAAAGTTAGAAGGGAAAAAAAGCACATACATTTAGGCTTGAACATATCAAAGTGCACAAGTGGAAGTTATTACAAAGAGTGGGGAAGTAAAATGTATAGAAACCAAACTCCTGGTATATCTACCTGGTCCATGTACCCTGCTTCTGTGATAAGTTCTCCTGATTTAAAACATAAATGCTCCAATTTCCATTGTCTGTAAAAAATATAAAGAACAAAAATTTCTTCCACAATCAAAAGAATGCTTTATACAAACACAACACACATTTAAAATTGCAATTCACATATGTAGATGTCTCACTTCTAGGTGGTAAGTACCGAGAAAGGGAGGTCTCATTTGGAGTTAGCACCCCACACCTCACAGTGCAAAGGTCTGTTCTGGTGTATCTACAGAGTTTGCGTTAGGCATGGCAAGTAGGCATGGTATAAAAGTAATTAAAAACAATGGAGCTACTCTTGGAGCAATGTGTTATTCCATGTGAATGAAGGTGGCAGGATCTGGCTCCTGTTAGTGGGACTACTGATAGCGTAAGGCACTAATTAATGTAACTAAAGAGGGTGCAGGCAGGAGGGACAGAATCAAGCTCAGAAGGCTAGAACAATCCTAGCCTAATTCATCTGTGCTGGAGAGTAGGAGGAGTTAAGAGTCTACCTCCCAGTTTAGCTGTGTTACAACTATCATAATCTCAGCTTCTAGCGCTCAGGAAAGTACAGGAGCTATCCTCGAGATACTCCCCTAGAAACGAGTGGGCAGGAAGGGACAGGGCGTAAGCAGGACCATGGCTCTATCCATGCTGGGCACCCGCTCTGATAGATAAGTGTGTATCAGATACTTCCCCAACCAAGAGGTAACCCTGGCAGGAACTGACCCTTAGCAGGATACCTAAACTCTACTATCTAGCCCAGGGTTAACAGTGGATACTTATTGTTAAAAGTCATCCTTATTACTAGACACATTTATTCCTATTACTATGCTTAATTTTATTTTTAGATAGATAATTTAATCAAGCAGACCTCAGATACATTAAGCACCTGTCCAGAGACTGAGAAACCCAAGTTTAGCATCCTTGTGTGTACACCAAATAATCAATCGGGACTCCATTCCCCATCTATTCGTATAGCCCCTGTTCCCAAAGTCTTGGAATGTTATCTTCACTAGTGTCCACAGTCATTATTTGTTTCCTTCAGGTGGCAGTGAGTGAGGGCATCTCCAATGCGGAGGGCTTCTTACTGCTCTAAATCCCACCAGTGAGGTGCTAACACCACATGCAGGTTCTGTGGTGCAGAGTCACCTCTACTTTACCAAGCAATAGTCTGATACTGCAGGACTACTCGTGTGAGTAAAGGTTTCAGGCTCTAATCCAATGCTTCTTATCTTTGCTTTATTAATTGAGATCCAATCTCTCACTGTTATAAAACTTTTAAATATCTAAGTCCTTGACAATCAAATACAAATCAAAATGCAGTGCCAATGAAAGGTGTTCTGAATTGCTAGCCTTTCAAAAATGCATGTAAAGCAGAAAATAAGTCTACATGTTAGATCCACATAAGATCACAAATGCCTTTGCTTCCCCACCTTACCTGTTGTACATATAAACGTGTACCCTGCTGGCTTGAAGTGCAGAGTCAAGGTGCTGTCTGAGTGCTTCTGTTGTTAGTACATTAGCACCATCTTCTTGTGGTGTTTGAATCATGAGCTGGGGATTAAACATGGCCTCTTCTCCAATCTTCTGGCGTGTGTAATTTAACTCCCGACTCACTCGTCCACCAACTGACAGACAAATATTTACAGCTTTGTATTAGCCAATAATTTACTCTAAATTCACATTATAGGAGCTCACAGGCCACCAATAAACTTCACCACAACTATGGAGTATGTGGTAGTCAGTTCTGAGCTGAAGTAATTTTAAAGTTAAAACAAAATTCATTTTGCCAACAATGTAACAAAAAAGTTTTCTTCATTAAAAAAAACACCCCACTGTCTGGACTACACTAAAAGAGTGATGCATAATTTAGAGGCTTTTAGACACATGCTTCTTCTACATTATAATCAATATTCCAGAAGTAGAAATTTAAAAAAAAAATTGAGAAACCTTTTCCTTACAGACTAGACCAAATATTTCTATGCTACAGTTTCTTACACTTGTATAAACAGTCTGCTCCAATAGCACATTTCAAGATAAATGGCTTCAGTTTACACTCTTCTAAATAACCTGGCAATGGCAGAAGGCAAAATGTTTCTCTTCAGTAAAAAGGGAGGGAGAAGGAAAGAGTAAATGAGCATGAGTACTTCTTTCTGCCTTTCAGAAAAATTTAAAAATATTGCTAAGTTAGGTTCACATAATGAGGTGCAGTTTGAGGGCAACAGAAATAATCACCTAAATTTGAGCAATCTACCCTAGTCATCTAATAGCCACACAATGTGCTGCCATGCAGTGGGTCAGAATTTGTGGACTAAGTTTGGTCCTAAGCTCACATGGGCTGTATAGCCTACTCCATATCAAGAGATGGCAGACAAGAGAAAAAGGGGAAGGAGTGTAATACTGAAGGGCTCTAGAGGAAGTCATATTCAACTTTCCTTCCCAGTGAGAACTAAATAAACGTGGGAAATGGGTGAAGGTAGTCTCCCCACTGACAGCACCAGAGCATTCAGCTAAAGAAACCATTAATATTAATTTCATGTTGGATAGAACTTTATTCCTCAGGCAGTCTGACTGACATCAATGGGACCACTTGTGGAGAAAAGTGTTACCCAGTGTAAGTAAGGGTACCAGAATCTAGCCTTCTGTAAATAAAGATACCTCAGCTTCCTTCTGTCAAGGAGTTTACTTGGTTTCACATTCCAGGAAGTACACAGTCTTTGGAGAAGTAAATAACTGTTTGCACAAAGTTCTTGGTTCCTTTTCTCCACCTATCATATGTGGCATTACCACCTCCACATGTTGTAATAGATACCAGATCACACTCAACATTAGCATCAGACATTTTACTTTTAACACAGCACATTGTTTCACTGGGATTTTTCATTTATCACAAATGAAATCAAACACCACCACAAAACTGTGTATATGGAATTCTATCCAAGAAACGTACTTGCTATTTCTCCTTTTTCAGTTTTTTACATTAAGTGAAACAAAAGTAAATGCAAATACAAATCAAACTGTGTAATCCAAATCAAGTTATTGATCTAAATTGAAAAGCTATTTATCACATACATCGATTTCTTAAAGGTATGGAATTGCACTTATGGCAGCTGTTAATAAAATCTTACCCCTTTCCTGATAAGGTTAATGATCAACCTCACTTCTGTCTCCATAGGACAATGCTCTGTGTCATTCTAACAAAGTTTGACTCATCTTGCATAGGTGCTAATGACACACTTTTTATGTGTGATAATCTATAGTTCTTACAACACAAGTCAGTCTCTGCGCTCCTTTCCAAAATCCTTTAGATGCAATCGATTCAGGACTGAAAATGCCTCTTCTCTATGTTTCCACAGCACCCACCACAATGATGCCCCAATCTAATTAGGGCCTTTGGGTGCTACCATAGCATAACTATTTACTACCACTACAACATGCTCTGCCATTCCACTCCTGAATACATCACTTTACTTTTGGAATCACTGGAATTTAACTCCATTTTAGCCAACAGCTCAAATCTAATGTAAGACAAAAGACATTCCCCATCTCTGCTGAAAGTGACCAACTGTTTACTATCAACAAAAATTATTGCTTCCTAATCGAGGTGCTGTCAAACTATATTAACCTCAACGAAGAAGGCAGATTTAGCTAATCAGAATTACATCACACCAGTCAGTTGACAGGAGAGAAGCTATTTTTTCTTTTACATTCAATATAGGAACAACAAAACAGTTCAAGAAAATGGGCATATTCCCCAATATGTTGAAAATGGAATGTGCAGCAGCATTCTTGTTAAACAAGACATCACACCATTTATTAATTTTTTCCTAGTTCCATTTGGTATTTCACTTACCTCAATAGGATTAAAACATGGTTTATCAGACTCTTTTTAAAGCATTTTAAATGATGTAAAACTCATACAACATCTATTTATAAATTATATTTAAAAAGGAACAATCTGAGTGACCACCAAAGATAGATATGCAATAACATACATACAGATTGGAAGCAAACAGTTACATCAATCGCCTTTCAATATGTACAATGAAGAGAGGAAGAAGAGACAAAAATAAGAAATATTTTCTATTCACTATTTGCTTTTATTCATTTTAAGAATTTAAAGACTCCATAATCAGCTGAGTAATCATCATCTTTACAACTGCTACAGCCTCATGTGCTCTGCCCTTGTCTTGCAAGTATCCACAACTAGTGCTGAAATGACTCTTAGAAGGCAGACACCATTAAAAAATAATGCCATTAAACTCTACTTGAAGCTCTCGGTCTTGTTATGTATTCAAAGATATTCCAATACCTCACAAGACATGCACACCCTGTTGTGGGTCATTCCTTACATATATTTAACAAACATAAATATATACTGCATGTGTTAGAAAATTCCTTCTGAATAACAGGCATTGTGGAAAATCCTGTTCATCATCAAAATGATGGTCTTTTTTGTTGTTGTCTTTTTTCCTTTTATGTAATGCATTTTTATGTGGGAAACAAGAATACTTTTTAGTCAAATCTCTACTAAGATGTGCTTAAGTCAATGACCTATAATAACAATCCATCTAATTATATTTGTAAACAATGTTGCATGTAGAAATATCTTAAATAAAAGAGAGCAAAGAAAGTAAGGAAATTTCTGGTTTGATGTTTTGATAAAATCCTTGAGGGTCATGTTCATGGTTTTTGATATTTGAGCCACCTGATGGCATTCTAGTCCTGTATTACATGATTCCTTATGATTTAAGTGTCTGTAGAGCTGAGCTGGTAGCATTACCGCCTCCAGGCTAGAAGATAGATTTAAATTACAAATCAGTACTTGGGCTCATAGCCAGTGATGATACTATATTACAGTATGTGTACTATTCTCTTACAGGTGCCATCAGATTCTAGGTGGCTGTGTGGAAATAAGACACCAACCACATCACTTTGCAAAAATCCGGGGTAATAAAAGCAGTGTCCTCACCAACATTCCTCTGTTAATAAATCAGTTTTTAATGCTCAAGAATGTGTATGAAAGCTAGTGCTGAATGTTGGATCACTTCTGTATTTGCATACACTCCCAGGATCTTCCCCTCCACCACACTTCAAAATAATTTTCAAATTAAATATCAGATCTTGTGAGAAGTGCTAGACCGGCATTCCCCAAGAAGACTGAAGTCATCTATTCATGCACAGGACTGCTACAGAACAGGAAGTACCATGTAAGCTTCTTTCACAGTGACCTTGAAAGATCATCCGTAATAGTACAGAATAATTCAGTTTCCATGCTTATTAAGGGCCTGATTATGCTTCTGTTGAAGTAAATGGAAGTTCTCTACTGACTTCAGTGAGAGCCAGATCAAGTGTAAATCCTTTGCCTTTCTTGGGAGACTGTAAAAAGTGCTAATTGTGATGTGGACACTAGTCCACTAAAAACTGGATTAAGACCATCAACTTTTTTCTGAGACCAATGAACAGCTGTCAGGTGGTAACAAGTTTTAGTCTTCTTTAACCTGAGGCAGATTGGAACCAGTGACCTAGAGGTGAAAGGCACTGTATCTTATTACCAAGCCCTTGAGCCACCCTCCCAGTACCTCAGTCATCACTTTGTAAAGTGCTTTACAATACCTTAACTATGAAGAACCTTATATAAAACTAAATTCCGTTCTGCCTTATTATATAGCTCAAAATACTGACACACGTTTCCCAAACACAGTACAACACAGCAGTACTGAACTCTTTTCATTCTAACTACCATCCTATATTTGTTTTCACTTTGGCAATTTCTAACTGCCAGTCTTCCCCTGCCTTACTAATAGTCTCAAAATGATTATGCAATTCAATTCATACATTCATTTCAGTAACACTAGCTTACACTTCATTGTCTTAGTTATACCTGTCTCATAAGTAGCCTCAAGTATTTATAACCATTACATCAGTACTCATTGAAAGCACTCTGGAACCTGTTACTAGAAATTGGAATTCCCTTTGGATAAAGTAATTTTATTAACAAGCCTCTCTTCTGCTACAAACTTTGACACAGAAATCACAGAATGAGTGACAGCCAAAAGCACTGTTCATTAATTTGCTGTCCACCTTATTGTTCGAGAGCATTAAATATTTCTCTTTCAGAAAGTCATGTAGTACCTCATTTCAAATGAGTGCCATTACAGTATTGGATGTATTCTGGGGATTTATTTATTTTTAAAGTAAGGATACTTCTTTGTAGTTACTTTTCATCCAACTGTACTGTAAATGACTTTAAATTATCTAATATAAGTCTCTCCCAAAGAAGATCTCTGTAAACAAAATATACCCTTGGATTTTTGCATATGGATATCTAACTTCATCTATAAAGGACAGAATTTGGACACAGAGGCCAATAGTTTCAAGAGTGACTATCGTTTTTGCATGCCTCTGTTGGGTGCTCAGCTTGATGCACCTAAATGGGGCTTGTTTTTTTCAGAAAGTGTTGAGTACTTGTTCTCTTAGAATCATGCCCCTTGACAATGTCTCCATTTGGACACAAAAATTGAGGAACCCAAAACCTATAGTCACTTCTGAAAATCATGCCCTGAAGTTGTGAAATTTTCTTTAAGTACAGGGAACATTACATTTTTCGTTTTCAGTACTATACATCTTCATTTTTAGATCATTATGGACTAATGATGCTGATTTGCCATCTATTTTTAAATCTATTCCACCTAACAGAGCACGTGACCCCAAGAATCTAAGTATATGTCTCCACACCCCCACACTAAAAAAGAGAGAGATTGTTCCAGTCCAGTACATCTTCATATTCAAGAAGGCATGTAAAGTAAGGCTTCCTTTCCTATCTCTTCTTAAGTGTTATAGAGTGCTCTCATTTACTGTTTGGGCAATGCCAAGAGCAAGTCTGCAATACCAGTTATGACCTAAATAGTGCAGGCAACTACTTTATAATAAAAACAGGGATTGAAAAAATATATCCATGATACATTCTGGCCTGAGAACTAAGCCTGAGTAACTGGACTGAAAAATAGCTGTGTGGCCACACCCACAAAATGCTATGCCCCTGCAAGTTCAAAGAACAGATCACTTGTCTACTGTACCAATTTGTCTACTCTCCATTTAATACATTTTAAAAAGTTCAGCTCATTACATCTCTTTTGTTATACCTTCTTTTCCCTTCCCAACTTCACTTTTCCTTTTTTTCTTTTTTTTCCCCCTATAAAAAGTTTGTGGTTCATCCTTTCCAGCATCTGTTCTTTTCCTTCTCTCTGCAACCCTTCAGTCTGTTTTCTACCTCCTCCCTTTGTTTTCTGTCTCTCCTTCCTTCTCTCAAAATCAATCTCTCTCTATACATATATAAAATTTATCTACACATATACACACTACATACTTTTTTTCTAACTTAACCCATCAGTCTTTTACTCATTCTTGCCTACCCCATGCACCTCCAAACACATACATGCTCCAAATTTTACCAAAGGCTTAGGAATCAGAGGACTAACCCTACTGAAGGCCATTACAAAAGATGGAAGGGTGCCCTACTGCCCAGGTAAGAAGCCAATATCCTATCCAGTTGTGGAGAAAAAGGTAGGTGTTGGGATTTGTACCAGCATGTTATCTCTGAACAATGTCCAGCAGCTCTCTATCCCCCTTTACCCATTCTCCAACCTTTTCTGGCTGGAAGGAGGAAGAGCCTTTCCTCCCCCACCCCACTGTTTCCCCTTCTCGCAACTCTCTACACTCAGGCTGCTGTGAGAGTAAGAAGGAAGTGAGTCCATTACCGTACCTCTCCCAGCCTCCTACCTGTTGCAGTGGAGGAATGTACTACTCTACCCTTTGCTCAACTTTCTGATTACTGCTCAGGGGATGCTACCCCCACCTAATCTCTGTTTGAGTCCTCCCCATACATAGTCCTGGTGATGCTCAGGGCTTTTCCAAGCAGCAGCAGGGTGAAAGTGATCCAGTTTTGTAATAACTATGTGCACTGAAGCTTACTGGTAAGACAGAACAATCCTTATCTACCTGCCCTTTGTTGTATCGCATGTTTTGGGATTACACAAGTATATATCTGTCACCTGACAGGAGGCAGTATCCATCATCTCCAAAGACATTTTCCTTTTTTATTATTAATCAAATGCAAATACAACATATCAATTAAAAATATCAGCACAAACTAATTCTTTCAATTAGTATTCAAACAGAAACTTCTAGAGTGGAAGTTTGGGAGAGGAACTCCTCTGACTGATGAGAGGATTATCCTGCCTCTTCCTGGACAGCTGTCAATAACTACTGTTTCTGAACCTTAATGGCCTTCTGATCAAACAGACACTTCTTGTTGTTGGGCATATGAGATGGATCGATCACCTGAACTTTATTATTGGTGCTCATCATCTTTTCCACGGTCAGAGATTGGGTGACCATGTGTTATTTTTGTCCAAACATGGGCACTGTCAGACGTATTCTGGATGTCCACAAGATGCAGAGAGTCAGTGTCCTTCATGGTATTGTTTAGATGGTTTTTGTTCCTTCTCTAGGACTGACATTCAGGGTGCAGATGGTATAAGCTGTTAGCATGGCAGATTGCCAGCCATTTTCTGTTTGAAATCCAGTATTCGCTCCCACTCGCAAAGGTGGCAACTGGCATGTTTGTTGAGTTATTTCTTCTGTTGTGTATTGTTCTTTTGTAACGACTTCAGTGTAGTCTGGTTTATGAAGAAGTTTGGACACTAAAATCTTTGCCCTGCCTGGAAATTTCTGAGCTGGTGATCCTAGTAATACATTGTGAGGTATGCTTCAATATGCTAATGGTATGGCAAGTAAGATTCATTTGAATTTCCGAGCCTCACAGCGCTTCCATCCTTCCAGTTGACTTCCAACGCCTTCTTTCATCGAGTTTCACACATACCAAGGATATTGCATCTTATCCTTTTCTTCTCCTCCATCAAATGGTTTAATGTTTTCTCCCTCGCCAGCAACCTACAATTGTAAGTATACACAGCGAGGGTTGTTCTTTTCCATGTTGGCCTAGCACCTGACATTTTTAGCAACCTCTCATTGCTCAATTTCCACTCCACCACCAAAGAACAGTTTGATGAGAGGCAGGGAACTAAGAGCCATTTACACGTGTTGTTTTAGCCGTTAACTTTAAGCCATCCCACTGGCTAGGCGGGCAGGCATACATACCTCCTCAAGCTCAGCTAGCCTTCAACCTCTAAGGAGAAGGAAAAACGTTCTTTCCTCTAAGAGAGCAATCCCCTCCTTGGATTGGATAGTCTGACACCTTTGTAGCATGGTTAGACCTACCAGGGCATATGCCCTGCTACCATAGCTGTCAGACGGCCAGGGTCACCACTGCACCACGATGAGGCGCTGAGGTAGGATTTTGCAGTGGTGAATTTATCAGAGTTTTATTAAAATCCAGTTGTTTAATCCAGTTGTTTGAACTATCTTTTCTGCTCACCCATTTGATTGTGCAAAATAAGGGCTTGATGTGGCATACCTATACTGATCTATCAGAAAGCTTTGCTGTATTGAGTCACTTCTGAATTGTGGGCTATTATCAGCTATTAACCAGAATACCGGGGTGGATCAAGCTGTGATCTGTAGTGTCATTACAGTGTCACTTGATGTACTGTGCAACAGTTCAATTGTAAAAAAAATACAAGATAATCTTTCCCATTTAATTCAAACAGATCTGTGCCAACCTCAGACTAATGGCAATCAGGGATATCATGTAGTGTCAGTGGTTCTTTTGCTTGTACTTATTGCATATCACTACACTTGAATACCCTATCTTCAATGGCAAGCAGGCTTTTGGAGAGGTCGGAGCACCTGCAATCAACTGCTAATTTTGACAATATTAATTGAAAATGGTTTTCAGAAAAACCTGAAAATGGGAGCGATAGTTTTGGACCTGATGGCAGCATATGACACAGTCTGGCACATGGGGCTCTTAGTCCTATTGCCAAGAGCACTCCCAGCATGGGTAGTCCGCATCGTTGACCTCCTCCTCTGCAACAGGAGTGCACATGGGAGACAGAGTTAGCACGTGGAAAAGACATACCAACAGTCCACCCTAAGGCTCTGTGCTGGCACCAATGTTTTTCAACCTGTACACAAATGACCTTTTGCTCACCCAGTCCTGCAAGTTAACATATTCAGATGACATTTCCTTAGGTATACAAACATGATCTTTTCCAGAACTTGCAGATGCCCAGAACATTGACTGGATTAAGATAGCAGAATATTGTAGTCTCAGTGGTATTTACAATCAAGTGTGACAACACAGTTTGGAGTGTGTTCCATCTTTACAACTCCAGAGTAGACCAAGAACTGATTATCTTTCTCAATATACATCACTTGTAACACAAATCCCACCCAGTCTACTTCAGAGTAAGCCTAGATAAATCTCTCACATCTCTAAACCACCTGAGGAAAACTGCAGCTAAAGTGAGGACATGTAACAACTTTCTAAGCAAACAGGCTGGCACTTCATGGGGAACAAATGCTCAAGCTAGCCAATCAACCAGTTCAGCCCACTGTTACTCTGCAGCACGATACTGTGCTCTGGTCTGGCTTCATTTGTCTCATGTCAAGTTGGCAGACACACATCTACACTCAACCATGTGCATCATAACGGGGATATCTGACCCACACCAGTACTGTGGCTCCCATCATTCCTCTACATACATCTGCCATGAGAATGCTACAGCCAGACTCACTGAGAAAATCAGGGCAAACAAGCCTACCACTATAAACAGGGGTTCTTTGACCACCCAAGAACATGGTCGTTGATGTGGCATGAAGAATGGTCTGCAGCCGATGTCAGAAACCATTTCTTATAACTGATCTGATTTGCCACTCTGCCCATGGGCTCTTCTGAATCAATTAAAATGGGCCAGGGTCAATGCTCAACCAGCCTTCATACCTGAGGCCAAAGAGAAGATCCCACATGCAGCTGTGGCCAAAGACAGACAATGTCACACATCACTGACGAATGCCCTCTGACCAGTTTTGCCTGTGGTCTGAGGGCTTTCCATTTCATTGATGAGGCTGCCACGAAAGGGCATGGCAAACTCTGCTAATGATAAGAAGACGAATGGTAACATTCATGCCTGGCCAGAATAAGACAGCCAGTGCTCTATTCTTTCACATCTCGGTATGCAGGTGGCCACTGTATACTATGTTTAACTTTTCTGACCTCATATGGTGCCACATTATGACACAAAGTCCTTTCTATGGAATCCCATCACTTGTAGCAATTTCATCACAACAATCCCAAAAAAATTTGTACTTGGAGATGTGTGGGCTGTTTTTGTCAGGTATCCATCTAGAATTACTTTTATAAGTTGATGTAAGTGTAAGTCATTTTTGTGTATCTTGTTTGAGGGTCATCAAATATTATTTCAGAAATAGTTAGTACTTCAGTCATGTTTATTTAGCAGCTTTTTGCTTCCGCTATTTAGAAGTGCCCTTGAAAATATGTCTGTTATAAGATATTTATTGAGTCTGATTTTGGTGTATGAATTTCCTAAGTAACATCTGATTTTACCATTCAGTCATATTCAGAATTTACTTTATCTCACCATGCTAATGGGATTTTACATGGTACATGAATTTTTGGGAATTCACTAAGACCCATATAAATGTGTTATATTTTACTTTTAATACATCTCTATTAAGCACCCAATCAAATTATTCAAGAACATCTTTTGCATTCTGCTCTGTAGACAGTTTACACATCCATCTGATCATTTGCAGGCTGCTCGTCTCCCTTAGCATGATTTGTGTTAAGTTTATTGATAACAATTCTGGTCTCTGCTATATATTTCCCCCTGTATTCTACTATTTAGAGGCACTCCATTTCTTTCACTGCTTGCTAACACTTTAATTTGGGAAAAAAAGCTTTCATGATCCCTTTCAATATTTACTGTTCTTTGCAAATTCAAGTCCATTTTTCACAGTTATCTTGTTCTGAACCTGGTTATCAATTATATTACACTCATTTGGTCTCAAAATAGTCTACTTGTTACTATTCACATAATTTAGCTTATCACAGTGGTCAGAAGACTCACCTGGCATCCAGGTTCTTGTAAAGAAAATAAGCTTTCTCCACGTGACAATCAAGAAGAATGCATTCAAATGTTGGACTGGTTTGTCTAGCACTTTGCAGTCCTCTTCATGTTCCCTGCAGTATGCACTGTAGATTTCCAATGCTATGTACAGCAGTATGGAGTATTTCATCCCCTCCAATTTCTCTTCAATGCTACTTGCTTCCAGGAAAATCTGGAAGTCACGTAACCACTTCTTTCAGCTCTCTGTCAGGTTCCTTTCCAGACTGAAGGTGGATTCATTTTGCTCCATTTTTTTGGCAAAAGATTCAATTTTTCTTCTTCTATCGTGCAATAAAAGTTGCAGCATGCAGGAACGCTGCAAAAGGCTACTCTTTATTCCCTGTGCTAGGATTAGGGGTCCTACCAAATTCATGGCCATGAAAAACATGTCACGGACTGTGAAATCTGGTCTCTCCCGTGAAATCTGGTCTTTTGTGTGCTTTTACCCTACACATACAGATTTCACCAGCATTTCTCAAACTGGGGATCCCAAACCAAAAGAGTGTTGCCAGGGGGGTTGCAAGGTTATTTTTCTGGGGGGGGGGGGGTCACAGTATTCCCACCCTTCTGCAGTGCCTTCAGAGCTGAGTGGCTGAAGAGCAGTGGCTGCTGACCATGCGCCCAGCTCTGAAGGCAGCGCCCAGGGGGAGCAGCGCAGAAGTAAGGGTGGTGATACCATACCATGACACCTTTACTTCGTGCGGCTGCCCTCAGAGCTGGGTGGCCAGAGAGTGGCAGCTGCTGGCCTTGGGCCAACTCTGAAGGCAGCGGAGAAGTAAAGGTGGCAATATCGTAACATGCCATCTTTACTTCTGCGCTGCTGCTGGAGGCAGTGCTGCCTTCAGAGCTAGGCTCTTGGCCAGCAGCCACCGCTCTCTAGCCACCCAGTTCTGAAGGCAGCGCTGCCACGGGCAGCAGCACAGAAGTAAGGGTGGCCATACTGTGACTCCCTAACAATAACCTTGCCCCAACCCCCTTTTGGGTCAGGACCCCTACAGATACAGTGTGAAAATTCACATTTAAATATCTGAAATATTAAAATGTATTATTTTTAAAAATCCTATGACTGTGAAATTGGCCAAAATGGACTGTGAATTTGGAAGGGCCCCACCTGTGATATAAATTAGAGTTACAGAAGGTTATATCCCCCTCAGATGACAGGGATCGTTGTTTACTACTCCAGTGGTACTGTTACAAATTTCACCAATGCACACATAGTTATGAATAGCAACAGTGAAAACTGACAAGACTCAGGTCAATTTTTATCCTGATGCAACTTGACAAAGTTCAAAGCAGCAACTGGGGCTGTGTGCAGATTCAAGAAAACAACTCAACATCAGTTGCTTCAATTCATGTTTGGAAAGGTTTCTTTGCAACTTCAAGGGCTAGAAAGTTTTTTAAAAAAATAAAAGCTTAGATTCTACATAAGTAGATTTATATCATTACAGATGAGTGATTTTTTAAAAAAATGTATTTAGAGAAAATAAACCAAAATGTTCTAAGTGTTTCTGACATTCTTTTAAGTTTCTCCTAGCTTGATGCATCTCTATGATGGGAAATTAAAAAATGGCAGGAAAAACATACAAGAAACTGCAAAAAATGTTATATGAGACTGCAAAAACCACAAAGGAATTTATAAGTGTTAATTGCTTTTTTTGGTGTTATTTAGATTTTCCACTTAAATGTAATATTCAGTAAGTATTTATCAAGTAGAGACATGTCCTTGGTAACAGGATATGGAGCTGTTCACCTCTGGGTCACCGTTTCTAATCCAACCAGGAACAATAGGAACCAAAAGTTGTTTACCATCTGCCAGCTGTTTGGTAGCTTATGTGAAATGAGTTGGTGGTCTCAGTCCATTTCCTAGTGGGCAGGTGTCCATATTATAAAAACTACCATCACAATTGACATCCTTGTTGAGTATTTCAACAAAGAGATTGAGGAATGAATGGACATGAAGAGTGAACTATCCTCTTTCCCAAAGAGACAGTCCCTTCAGGTCAGAGCTTAGACACATGGGTTGGATGGGGAAGCCTAAACTAACTGGTGCCCAGACTGGAAGAATTTTATAGAGAAATAAAGGATTCTAGTCTGCAATGTTTACTGGAAATTGGGGGCAGATAGTCAGCTAGTGTAAACTGTCATAGCTCTATTGACTTCATGGAGCGATGCCAATTTACACCAGCTGAAGTAATTCCCCCAGAATACTTAATTATAACATTTTAAGAAAATGTTCATGTGTTATAAATAACAGGCCAAATCTTGAGGTCCGCAGTGAATCTACATTCTTAGGGAAGTTAATAGGAGTTTTGCCTGAGTAGAGAATGAGTAATGGCTTCATTGTTTGGCCTAATGATTTTAATACAGCTGAATATAATTGTTTTAACTTGACTAAAAGCTTCTGTTGGATAATAGGTTAAAAACCTATTGGTGTGTGTTGTCCCACAGCAGTCAGATTTCCTCTAGACCCAACTTTTCGTTTAACCTCTCAGTGCCCTTTCCCTGAATATGTAATTGTTTTCCTGTGTGGTTAAAAGCAGCATTTTTAAGTCTTTTCATCTGTACTCTCAGGGACCTGTCCACAAAATACTACATATTTTGAATAGATGTTTTGAAGGAGTAGAAAATCTATGCAGAACAGGATTTTCATGCAGAATGTTTTAGGGGATACAATTTCAAAAAGGGTATTTTTAGGAGACAGCAAAACTAACATATAGAAAAATGAAAGGAATGAACATATTATGAAACAGGGTACAGTTTCTTTCAAGTATTCCCTACCAGCTGCTTGCTGTACCATCTGTTGTTGCCTAAGCAGCTTCCTTTTGAATGGCTTTGCACTGAAGCAGAACTGCTCTCACTGTTGGACACAATCAGGTCAGGTCAGCACTCCCTCAGCACCGAACCTGCTGCCTGTCACAGCTCCCCCCATCTCGATATTTCTTACTGGCCACCAGCTCCCAGGACAGTGCCGCATTTGTCAACAGGCCCATTTTTCATAGTTTAATTGCTATTCACACCAACCAGAGGACTGCACATTCTGACTTTTTGCAGGATGCAGTCAGGGTTGTTGTCAGAAATGTTGAGAGTGTGAATATATGATCCACAATTATTCCAAAATACAAAAAACTGGGAAAGAAAAAAAACTCAGTTTCTACTTTTTGCTAATTTGATCTTCAAGGTCATTTTTTCCTGACTGCAAAGCTTATGATGCTGCAAGAATGATCTAC